>NC_084590.1:47474484-47795817 GCF_033807715.1 Cololabis saira
GGGGCGAGGTGGTTCCAGCTCAGTCGGGGTGGGGGGTTTGTTGAGGAAACAGCTCGGTGCTCAGCAGTCGTTGTCCGGCCCGGTCCCTCCGGTGATGGTTCTGCCCTCCTGAGCCTCTCCGGGTCTCGACTCCTCAATCCGACGTCGGTGAAAGCCAGACGATGACAAACTCCAGCCTGGTTCCGTCGTTCTCCCTCCAGGCGTATTTGGACTCGGGGCCGTTTCAGCCTTTTTACTTCACCCTCCTGCTGTGTTTGTATGTTTTAATTGTAGCGTCCAACGTTCTCCTCATCGCGGTGGTCTGCGGTAACCGGAGCCTCCATGAACCGATGTACGTGTTGGTGGCCGGCCTCTGCGTGACGGAGCTGTACGGCAGCGCCGGCCTGTACCCCCTCCTGCTGGTCCAGCTCCTCTCCGACGTCCACACCGTCTCCGCCCCGCTCTGCTTCCTGCAGGTCTTCGTGGTCCACTCCTACGGGGCGGTGGAGTTCCTGAGCCTCGCCGCCATGTCGTACGACCGCTACGTGGCCGTCTGTGACCCGGTGAGGTACGGCGCCCGTGTGACGCTAACGACGACGGCCAGGCTGGCGGCCTCCGCCTGGCTGTACTCCTGCGCCGTGGTGGCGCCGGCGCTGCTGATGGCCTCGCGCCTGCGGCGGTGCGGCGCTGCAGTGGACAAGGTGTACTGCGACATGCACTCAGTGGTGAAGCTGGCGTGCTCCGGTGACGACGTCGCTGCCGTCAACGCGTACGGCCTGGCCGCCACCTTCGGCACCATCGGCGCCGCCCTGCTGCTGATCCTCTACAGCTACGGGAGGATCCTGGCCGTGTGTTTCTCCGGGTCCAGGCAGACCCGGCAGAGGGCCGTCAGCACCTGCACGCCTCACTTGGCCTCCGTGCTCAACTTCACCTTCGCCGGCAGCTTCGAGATCTCGCAGAGTCGGTTCGACATGAGCGCCGTCCCGGCGGCGCTGCGCATATTCCTGTCGGTGTATTTCCTGACGGTGCAGCCGCTCTTCAACCCCGTCATGTACGGCCTGAAGTTGGCCAAGATACGCAACATCTGCAAGAGGCTCGTCTCATCTCAGTGTTAAATTAATCTGTCTTTTTTTTTTTACTTTATTTTTCGATTTTCAGAATAGAATCTTCTAGAATCTTCATCCTGGGACCATTATTACCAAGAGTATTGGATGATGAAAGAACAGCCACAGCCTGGTTCTGGTTCTGGGTGCAGTCAGGGGTTTTCTCCCGTTGCTCCGGTTTCCCACATCCCAAAAGACCAACTATTTAGGTTCATTGGAAAATCTAAATTCACCCCAGTAAGTTATAAACGAATCAGAATTACCAATTAATATGTACTTGTTTAAACACTTAAAAAAAACCAAAGACCAAGAAATAAAATAAAAACCTTCTAAACCCCCCTGTTACGGCCTCATAAAAGTAAAGAAATGAGGCACAATGAGACCACAACATATTAAGGACGCCACACAAAGATTTCAAAGGTTGAAATCAGATTTTATTGATTTGTTATTTTGTTGTTTTTAAATTGCTGGGGAGAAAACAAACAAGGAGAAAGGTTAACCCCAAAGAAATAAACCAAAAGGAGATGGAGATCCCGGCCAAAAAGTGTGATGTGTGATTTGTTTCTTATCCTTTATCTTATCTTTTATCTCTTATCTTTTTTATCCTGTAGTTTTTTATTTTAATTTTCTTGCTCTCAATGTTTTATCTTTGTGTCTGTGAAGCGTCTTTGAGATCTTTTAAAAGCGCTATATAAATAAAATTGATTATTATAGACAACAAACTGTCTTTTGTGGAAAACTGTGAGGCCGTCTATAAAAAGGCAAACCAACGTCTCCAATGCTTAACCCATTGAAACTGTCGTCTTTTCACGTTGATAAAAAGCTGCTCACCATGTTTTATAGATGTTTTATTGAATCTATAATCTCCTTTAGCTCAGTGTCCTGGTTTGGCAACTAAAAAATAAAAACTGGCTTAATCAGATTGCTAGGTGGGCCGGTGAGCTAATTGGAGCCACAACTCAACCTTTTTATTTTTTGTATTTTTATTCTTTATTTGCTTCATTAACAGAAAAACTAAACAGTTCAATATAATTACAACAAATCTCTTTCCTCGAATGAAAGGGGACGGAAAGAAGACTAAGCTTATTTTATCTGTCCCTTTTTCCTAAGAAATCAAATTTCAAATAATGTAATAATAAAAATAAAAATTACAAATTACGCAATTTAAAAAAAGCACTTTCCAATAAACGTAATTTAAAACAAACAAACAAAAAAACTAAACCAAAAATACAACAAAGTTATAAAATATCACAAAATAGCTGTCGTCAAACACAGATAGTCGTATTAAAAAATATGACAATGGTGCTAAAAAGAGAGAGAGAAAAAAAGGAAAACCCACGTAACTTAACAATTATCATGATATTTCTTCATCAAACTGGCTTTTATTATTCTTTTAAATGTAATGTTTGATTTGCATTCTTTGGTTTCTGTATCCAGATTGTTCCATAAACTGATACCTTTTACAGAAACACAACGTTCCATTAATTTGCTCCTGAATTTTGGTTTTGAGTTCCAGTATCTCCTTCTGGCCGGAGGTTTAAAATGCCTTTGTGTAAAACTAAAAGGTATAAATGTAGTTTTGTCCCCTCAACAATTATGCCCTAAATAGGACATGATTTCCCATCCTCCATGCAGGTCTAATTATTTATTTATCTATTGTATTACTTATTCAATCTGGAGCATTTGTTTAGTTTGTCTGTCAATGTTTCGTTTTGTTATTGTCCTGTTTGTCTTGTGTCACTGTCGCTGGACTGTATGGAGTTGTAAGTTTCTACTTTTTACCTGCAAACAAATCTACCTTCCGGTATCAATAAAGTTACCTTACCTTACCTTAGAAAAACAACAGCAAAAGCAGGTATACAACAATACAAGAAAACAAGGGGGGGGGGGGGGGGGGCACTACTGTCTTATATAATAATGCCATGTTGTCCATCTTCCTAAGCACATCTCTGTTTTCAATCGTAGGCTGTAGGTCATTTGTTCCATTGATCGTATTTCTTCTACAATGTCCAACCAATTTCTAGTAATGGCTTTCTTTTTAAAAGAGTATATGTCCTCTTTATTTATTCTATCCTCTGGTATCAGTCCTGAGTAAATAACTCAGGGATCTTTAGGAATCCCATCCCAAAATGCTTGTATTTTCTTACACGACCAGAAAATGTGAGTGGTTGGCCCTCGATGTCCCACACTGTCTCCAGCAATATTGTTGCTCACCCAGTTGTCTATTTTTTTAATTTTTGGAGTAATAAAAAATGAATTAAATTTTTCCAAGCAAATTCCCTCCATTTTTTTACGGCAGAGTATTAGTTCCATGCGGGATAAAAATATTTGAGAGGTGAAGATCTTTTTTTTTATTGTGCACTTCGAGAAAAAAGTTGAAATGTCAACAAAAAAGTCGAAATGTCGAGATTAATGTTGAACTACAATTTTAAGAATAAAGTCAAAATTTCGCTTTTTTTCTCAACATTTTAACTTTTTTCTCGAAATTGTACTTAAACATTAATCTCGACATTTCAACTTTTTTCTCAACATTTCGACTTTTTTCTCAAAGTGCATAATGAAAAAAAAATCTTCCTCCTCTAAAATATTATTTTTATTTTTCTCCTGCCCTAATACTCTTCCGTATCTTCTGGAGCTGGTTGAGGTGTAAATTAATCTGTCTTAATTCTACGGAGAACGTTTAAATCTCTAGATGTTTATTTATTTTACCGTAGAGTTTTGACACAAGAAAAGATAAAAACCAACAACTAACCTGTAAGAATTGGGTGACTGATTGATTTTGACTGAAACATACGGGGTGTAACGGTACATAGGAGGCACGGTTAGGTGCCAGCGTGGTACAAGGGGAAAAAAGAAAGGTGGAAAATAATATTTTGGTAAAATGTCACCATCCAACAATAATGGCTTATTGGTCCTAAAGGGGCTGACACACCAAGCCGAAAATCGGCCGTCGGGCCGTCGGTGAGCGTCGGTGCCCGTCTGTCGGGCTAGTTTCCCCGGTGTGTCCAGCACGTCGCCACAGGGCGGCCTCTCGTCGGCAGCTTTTCAGCCGATTCGACATGTTGAATCGGCGTCTGCCGTCGGTCAAACAACTCACTCTGTGATTGGCTGTGTTCCCAGAATTTCCCAGAATGCTTTTCGTCGTCATTTGCGGACTGAATTTTAAAAAAAAAACATTTCTAGCGAGAAATAAATATCTTACTTTCATAATATTCACTCAGTGAATGTACATAATCACTCGCTTGTCTTTTTCAAACCGCGCCAGAATAAAGGCCGATTTATGGTTCTGCGTTACACCAACGCAGAACCTACGGCGTAGGTTACGCGGCGACGCGCGCCGTACGCCGTACCCTACGCCGTAGGCTCTGCATCGATTTAACGTGGAACCATAAACCAACTCTGGAGCCGGCAGGCAGAAAATCCAGAAATTTTCAGAGCAAATTACTTAACAGGCGTAGCTACAACTGTTAGATTTCATCTATTAAACCAAAATGTATCTTCCTAAATGATTTATTTCAGCCAGCGGTAATTCTACACAGAGTTTTGTTTGTCTGTTTTGATCAGATCTGTTCTGGTCAGAGTTTTGTTTGTCTGCACTTGTGTTTTCTCAATAAAGCTTTGAAATAAAAAGCGCTGTCCCCCTCCTTGAGCCCCTGAATACAGACCACCGCTGCCTGCTGGTATGGAGGGGAATTACCTCTCACGCATGCGCAGAACGTACGTGCTTGTTCGCCGTCGGGTGTCGTATTTGCGGTGTGTCTAGTGAGCACGACAGAGCACGACAGAGCCCGACACAGCCCGACACAGCCGACGCGAGCCGACACAGCTGTCGGCAGAGAGCGGGGGAGGTCGGGTTGGTGTGTCAAGGCCTTAAGTGATAGTGAAGCAGTTCAGTTCTGCTGCAGTGGAAAAAGAAAACTGAACATAAAGTAGTTTAACATTTCAACAAGTCCACTGTTATTTTGTTTTTTTCTTCTTCCTGGTTTAGTGTTATTTAACCTGTTTAAAACAAACATAAAAACCTGGTTTGTTTCATTTAGTTTGATTTTCTAAAAATGACGGGGAATCTGGATCCAGAGATCTGGGAGTTTTAGTCGGCAGGAGAATTTTGATTTGATTTGAAGATTTGATTTCGAACATGCATGATAAAAAAAAAGAGTACAAAAAAGTAAAAAACAGAATACCCACATATATATATATATATATATATATATATATATATATACCAAAAATGTATATATTTTTCGTATAACACTGATGATTTACACCTGTACTTTGGGTTATTTGTGTTGTGGAAATTGAAAGGACCAATAAACTAAACTAAACTTTTAATGTCTGGAAGTTCACAAATTCATCTACAGAAACAAATCAGTGCATATTTAGCCAGAGGTCCCATGGGAAGGAGCGTCGGACCAATGGGGGGATGGAGGACTAATGGGGGGTGGGATGGAGGACCAAAGGGTGGGATGGAGGACCAATGTGGGGGGGGGGAGGATATAAAGCCGGGCTGAGCGCGGTGGGTGGACAGGTGGGGGGGACTTCATTCAGGAAGGTCTGCAGAGCAACGACAGGTAAAACCTGCTCCGTGGGTCCAACCCCCCCTCACCTGTCTGGGTTCTAGTGTTGTTTCTGTCAGCCTGTTTCACTTCTAGTTCTAGTCTAGTCTTTGGGTACAGCTATCAATTTAGTTTTTATTTATTATTTATAGTTATTTATATATAATAATATTTATATTATTATTATTGTTTTTTATTTTAGTTTTAATCTAGTCTTTGGGTACAGCTACCAATTTATTTTTTATTTATCTATTTATTTATATATAATAATATTTATATTATTATTGTTGTTTTTTATTTTAGTTTTAATCTAGTCTTTGGGTCCAGCTATCAATTATTTTTTTTTTATTATTTATTTATATTTATTTATATATAATATTTATATTATTATTATTTTTTTAATTTTAGTTTTAGTCTAGTATTTGGGTCAAGCTATCAATTTCGTTTTTAGTTTTTATTTATTATTTATTTATATTTATTTATATATAATATTTATATAATTATTTTTTAAATTTTTTAATTTTAGTTTTAGTCTATTCTTTGGGTTAAGCTATCATTTTTTAAATTATTTATTTATATCTATTTATATATAATAATATTTAAAATATTATTATTATTTTTTTAGTTCTAGTCTAGAAAATGAAGACACATTTTAGTTTTTATTCTGTAATCTACATTTTATTCTCGTTTTTATTCCTCTACAATATTGCATTATATATTTAATTATCGTTATTGTGACATGACCAGCATTTTCGTCTCATTTTCCTCAGGAGATGAAGGTTCGTTGATATTTAGTCATAATTTTCATTGACAAAAGCAACTTTATTTTCCAGAGACGTAACTCACTTTTATAATAATAATAATAATAATAATAATAATAATAATAATAATAATAATAATAATAATAATAATAATAATAATAATAGTAACCACTTTATTCGTCAGTTTTCATTGAAACACACTGAAAAAGAGCAGTGCCTTTATTCCGGCTCCCGGGGAGCAATTAGGGTGAAGGGCCTTGCAACTATTTTTCAAAGTGTTCTATTTCTGTTTCCATCATCGTTTATGTTGTTTCTATTTTATCACGGTGACCTCTGACCCCGAGGAAGCTGATGCGGGAGCAGGCCGGTCCACGTTCCTGCCCTAACTGAATGTTTCCGTGTGTTTTTTTGTCTTTGTTGACGTGAAACGGTGAGGAAAGTGGATCTCGTGCAGCTCTTTGTCAGGTTTGTCTGCAGCTTCACGGCTGGATGTCGGCGCTGCTGTCCAGTTTCTGCGTCTTTAGTTGTTGTTCAGAAACTGCAGCCGCTAAAGTCCTTCGTGTCAAAGAGAAGCTGCAGCAACTCCCCGAACTCCTCGTCTGCATCTTTAGAGAGAGAACCATGTTGGTTTTGATTTGATTTGATTTGAAGATTTTATTTCGAACGTGCATGATAAAAAAAAAGAGTACAAAAAAGTAAAAAAACAGAATACACATGTTCCAAACGAAGTAGGATTGAAGTAAACACGTATCCAGTCCTACCCCTGACTCTCACATACATTCTTACATATAACAAGGGTTTCAATAAGCTTACTTATAAAACACACATACCTACTTTAATAACTGTTCTATACAGTGATATAATACTCAATTATGTGTATATATAAATATAGTCAAAATCAAACAAATCAAGGCAAACAAAAGAAAAAAAAAACAAACGCCCATCATTCAGTTGTGCTACTATGTATATATGTAATAATAGAAGTAATTATAATGTATAGTATTACATTATCATTACTTTACTATAATACTACAATATAATAAAGAACAATAGACAGCAATTATAAAACAATGTACTTGAATAACTATATAAGAGTAGATATGCTGTATATACTGGCTCATATATTTACCTCAAATTATATACATAGAAATTACTATGAATCTATATATAAATCTGGTAGTTCTGATGAGAAATTGAGGTCTGTTGGGGGGAAGTCTGAGCTTCAGAGCAGCTTAAAGAGAAGGTTTACAGTCTGACGCGCGTCAGAACCGACTAGAGCAGACAGTTTCATCCTAGAGATGCTGCTATTCGCTGTACGGGGACTCCAACAGACCTGCAGGCACCCCCATTTGTATGTCTAAAGATACATTTTTTTTTGTTTTTGTATTTTTTTTTTTTTTATGCGCAAAAAAGGAATGTTTTGTTGGACACGAGAATAACTAGTGCCATGTTTCGACTTTTTTCTCGAAGTGCATAATGAAAAAAAAAATCTCCCCCCAGTTCTAACTCATATAGAAACATGCAGCATGTGTTGTCTTCATTCTAAGGCTGATACAAGACTTCATTTTTTGCAGCTCCAGACATATTTGTTTTTTGTGTTTTTGGTCCAATACGGCTCTTTCAACATTTTGGGTTGCAGACCGCTGAACTAGAGGTTTAATAAACACTAAGGGCCTGATTTACTAAAGGTTTGCGTGCGTAAAAACGTGTGCAAACTTGACATCACCCGCAAACCAATGTGCGAGCTGATCTACTAACAGCGTGCAAAGAGGACTGCGCCTCTCAAATGAGCAAAATAACACACGCTGTTCATTAAGTACTTTTGCCCTGATGAATAATCAATATGGGGCGTACCCGCCAGAAAGCGCTAAATACTGGGAGGGGAAATGCAAATAGGTTCATTTACCACACGCAATGAGATTTACCAAGCCTGAAAGTAATTGCGGGGATTGTGATTGCGTCTGTATTTAATACGTTCGAAAGGAAGGTGCTAATCTGCCCAGCATTACGCACCGATGGCTCTGTCAATGTCCTCATAAACTGGCCGCTTTTGAGGCTCTGCAGGGATGCTTGTTGGTGCCTGATTTGAGGACTGGGATGGGGATGGCTCAATTCGTGGTGAGGATTCTCCACATGCAAAAGGAGAAATATTTTATTTGAATGTTAAATCGAGTATTATACAGCAAAAGGTTTCAACAGGAGGCACATTCATTTTTTTATTTGTGATAATAAATAAATCACGTGTTATTGAACGTGAAATCATCCTTCGTAAATTACATTTAATTAAAACCCGTGCTTATTAATCACAAAACAAAGGTTAAACATCATGACCAAATCCGCTCCGACCCGGTGTGTCAGGATCAGCGCAGAGACTGCAGCTTCGCCTGAATTATGGTTCCGCGTTAAATCGACGGCGTAGCCGACGGCGTAGGGTCGCGGTGCGGTGTGCATCGCCGCGTACCCTACGCCGTCGGTTCTGCGTTGGTGTGACGCGGAACCATAAATCAGCCACCGGGAGCAAGGGGTTGGGGGAGCTGGGTTGATGTTGATCCGCGGACCAAACTTGTTAAGGAGCATCAAACTCACTCTTATCTACGCGGAAATAACGCTAAAATATAAAGAAGGCTTCCCAAAGTGTGATCTATGGTGAAATAGGAAAATTAAGATGGGCAACTCTTCTAAAGGTGAAACACGGAGGCAGGAAACAGTACGGACCAGCAGGGAGCAAAGGAAAGACAAGACCAGATATTCATGGGTTTCAGTCACGTGACATTTTTTGTTGTGAGTGCCATCTTGAGGACCGACCGAGGACCTTTCCGTCGCGCAGCCAATATGACGTCTCACCTAATAACTCACTTAACTCCCGAAGAACAGCAATGGTATCTACAGAAAATTGACACTTTAGGTTTCGATCCGTATTTAATATCTAATCAATTACTGACTCCACTCCAGTCTGCCAAAAACCTGCCAGATTTGTCGTTTGCGGACATATATATCTACCTGGTCCACAATCCTTCTCCATACACCGGCAAAGCTCTCAAAGCTTTTAAAGTACCAAAGCTTACCGCTACTTCACATCAGGATGGGTTAAAGATGCCAAACTTCATCATGTGGAGGCCAAAAAAATGTTGGTGGTAACAGGAAAGGTAAGTGACAGTCTGGTGATGAATAGCATAAGCATTGAATTGCCTGCACAGGATACGTTTATGTAATGAAAAGTAAGAAGGCAGTTCACTTTTTCAGTAACGTTACTACTCTAGAAAGTAAAAGCATATCATCATGTCACCATAAAACTTTATTAAAACATAAAATATAAAATATGATTTATTATATTATTAATGCAAATGTTCATCTTGCGCTCCCGATCTCCTGCGCGGTGCGTCCCGTGACGTCTCCATCACCAAGCGGTTTCCCAAATCCAGCTCAGCCTGGATCATTTCTCGTGTCCTCTGCTTTTTTCCCACATCTCAGTAATGATCTGACATGCTGACATGTTTGCTGCATTTAACACCACGAACACGCCGCTCATTCCACGCTGTTTGCTGTTTGATTGCGTCACCACACGCAGTTATTAATTGTTTTTTTTCCCCACTTACAGGACCTTTTCTCTCCCTCCCGTCCGATGTTCTGGGACCTATATAATAATAATAGGATATTATTTATTTCTGCCACTTTATTGTGGTTTTTGTGGTGAAATGAGGAGGTATCATAGAGATAACTTCTCATTTCAACTAACTGGATCAGCCGTTCCTCATCATGACTGTTTCCTACAGCGCTTTCAACCGGCTTTCAACACGAGTGAAAGGAAGAAAATAAAAGAACATTTAAACATCACAATATCCCACGGCCCACTTAAAGCACTGATAAAAGGTCAATCCCGTTTTTTTAGACTTATTATTGTCGCATCCCACGGCACAACAGATAGACGGCATGCTGAAAGTCGGTCCTAAAGATGGCGCTGCGAGTACTGTGTGACGTCACATGAAATCGATGAATACAGAAGAGATAACGAGACACAGGTGCAGACAATCTGGGCCGATGGGAAACAGGAAAGTCAAACCAGAATTTTAACACAAGGACACGGGCTTCAAAATAAAACAGGAAAGGTCAAACCCTGACAGGTACAGCTGAGTATCATCAGCACAGAGATGGACATTAATGACACGCCATCTAATAACATAACACTCCAAAAACATCTCTAATAAGAAAAAAAAACTGGTTTCAAGAAAATTGGAAGACTATTTTAGGCTTTTTTTTTTAACTAGATTTAAGAATTCTAGTAAAAACATGTCTTACCCCCATGGATAAAGATATTTTTGCTTAAAATAAGACACTTTTGACTAGATTGGTGGAATATTATGCTTATTCCTAGAGGGGGTGTTTTTGCAGTGTACACAAAGGAAGCAAATAGAAGGAGAAAAGTAGGGGTCCAAACACTGAACCCTGCAGAACTCCGTTAAGTCTGGATTCTCGTTAAACTGACTTAAACCAGTTTAGCTCAGACAGCTCAACTGGACAGAAACAGTTGAAGCACAAATCAGGTTCTCCTTCTGAGGCTGCTAAACTTGAAACATTGGTACAAATAGTGGAAAGAATTTCGCAGATTTTCTCCCTTATAAAAATAATTTTATTGAAGTTTTTGAAGAAGTTTCTGAAGTCATCAACGCTGAGAGTTAAAGGAATACACATCTCAACAGAGCTAGGACTAGGACTAGGCTAGAGGGGGAGATTCTTCTATATTACTGGAACAACTTTTTTTCCTAGCTTCCTTGAGGTCGGATTTAACCCCCTTAGTTGTCAGAGAGCAACCTCCCATGACTAATTACTGTGTTTTTCAGAGGGGTAATACTGTCCAATCAAGTATGTGTTGAACCTGTAGTTCTATTAACAAGATGCTGCCTTCTGTTGCACCGACGACAGCAAGGAAAAAATTATGATACAATTGATTCTTTGAATTTAGATACAGAATCTTCTGATAGACGCCGAATATAAATACTCTTCTTCTCTGATGGTCTGTAGTTGCATCCATCCATTTTTCTTCCGTTTATCTGGAACCGAGTCGCGGGGGCAGCAATCTTAGCAGAGTTGCCCAGAATGATGAAGCCTACAGGACAACATCATCTGCAAAAATTTGAGAAGAAATCCTGTGGTTCCCAAACTGGACCCCTTCCCGCCCCCGGCTACGCCTAGAAATTCTGTTCATAAAAATTATGATTATATACTGTCCCTTGATTGTAGGTAGGCAGGTGAACCACTCTTAGTCTGGCCCGTCACCCAGGACCTGGTTGCCATGGAGACCCTACCAGGGGCGTAATGACCCCGACAACATAGTTCCTAGGATCATTCGGGCAACACAAACCCTCCACCACAGTAAGATTGTGGGTTCAAAGAGGGGATCGATTCAAATGTCAAGAATCGATTCGATTTTGATTCTTAAGATTCAGAATCAAATATCAAGATTTGATTCAATTCAATTTGATTCCAATATTGATTTGGGTTACTGTTATTAAAACAGGTTTTTTGAGCTGTGGCATGAATTATATGACTGTAGTTCTGCAGCATATTAATACTAGTATTATATTGAAATTCAACAGCAAGTATTGCAGCTAATGATGCTGTAAGGACCAATCAGCTCCCAGAATGCTCATAGAACTGCTTTCAGAAACATCGTGGGGCAGAATTATCAAACAGATCCAGGGAGGAAACAGAGACGCAGGGAATCACTTTTATTTTTTCCCACATTCTGTTTTAATTTTTTCTATTTTCTGGTCTATTTCGGGTTTTTAATTTTTGAGAATTTGGTTTTATGACCTTTAAACATATTTAAAGGCAAAAACATGGCACTAGTTATTCTGGTGTCCAACGAAAAAAAATTTTTTTGGGCGTAAACAAAAAAATACCAAAAGTTGTAATGTAATGATAAGATATGATTGATGATATGATATGATAAGAATCGATTTTTAGGAATCGGAAAATCGATTTTTTTCAACACAGGCCTAGTTATGAACATGAAATTCTACCATGGAAAGTTATTGCTTCTGAAAACATGTTAGCTAATGATCAATACACAATATTTTTCATTTTCACAGGTAGTTCATCCAGTTCTGTGGACACGCCCCTGCAGCCTGGGCTCACTTCCTGTTCCCTTTTACATCATTTCCTCCCACTTCACTGCACATGTTCCTTCTAGACTATTAAGGTACGACTAGGATGATGCTCTGAAGTTTGACAGGAATCTAGTCGTGTAAGATGTGGATGACGTTACTATCAAATGTGTAAATACCGTATCGGCCCGAATATAAGACTACCCTGATTATAAGACGACTCCCTCTTTTTCAAGACTCAAGTTTGATAAAATACTTTTTGAACACCAAATTCAATTTTTATACAGAAAATAATTACAGTACATCTGAAACAAATGATTATAACAATATATTGGAGAGAAAAAACCTGTTATTTGGCCTCATTCCAACCATCATGTTGAAGTTTTTTTTAACTTCTCCTCAGCTGCCGGTTCACCTGCCGATCTTCCACCCACTTTTCTCCAGATTGGAGAAACTACGTTTCTGCATTTTCTGTTATCTCTCCTCATTTTTTCTTCTCTTTTCTTTTTAAACGCTATTTTTATTTTTCATTCTTCGTAACAGGGAAGAGTATTAGGGCCATGCAAGAGAAAAATATTTGAGAGGGGAAGATTTTTTTTTATTGTGCACTTCGAGAAAAAAGTCGAAATATCGAGATTAAAGTCGAAATGTCGAGAATAATGTTGAAATAAAATTTCAAGAAAAAAGTAGAAATTTCACCTTTTTTCGCAACATTTCAACTTTATTCAAGAAATGTTTACTTTTTTCTCAACATTTCGACTTTTTCCTCGACATTTCGATCTTTTTCTCGACATTTCATCTTTTTTCTAAGTAAAGGCGGGGGGGCGGGGCCGGGCTTGACTGGCTGAAGGTAGAGGTGGGCGGGGGCTCCAGGCCTGGCTCTGTGGGGCCATGACGGGGCCCTGGCTGGCGGTAGGGGGCAGGTATGGGAGAACCCCATCTCTCTCACTCTCGAAAAAGGGGGGGAGGGAACAATTAAATAAATAAATAATTAAATAAAATAAATGAATAATGAAAAATTGGAAAGCTTCTCCTCAGCGGGCAGACCCCCTCCTCTGGGTCTGGGAGTTGCCCAGAGTAGGAGAAGCACAGGAGGTCGATCCACAACGGGCCGGCGGCCTCCTCTGGGTCGGGTTGCGGTCCAAGATGCAATCCCCCCTGACTCTAAATGACATCTAACAGAACTAACAAAATTAATCAGGAGGGGTAGCAGGGGAAGGGGAATAAGGGGAAAAAAATGAATAAATAAAAAAAAATGTATATATATATAAAATTTTAAAAATACTTAAAATGAAAAAGAGAGGGGAGCTTTCCTTTCCCTGCCGTCCTACCTGCCTCTTGCTGGGGCTCCCGGTCGGGCAACTGGAGTCTGGTGGGGGCTCCTGCTCGCTTCCCTGACGCCCCGGTCTGACCTCACCCCTCATTGCAATACATAAATTACTAACTTTAATTCTAATAATTATTCTTGGCATTCTTCATTGTTTCATGGTTTATTATTATATGAAGTTATGAAATCTCATTGGATGTTAAACTATAGTATTATTATATCGTTATATATAATAGTATGGTGATATAATTTGGTTATATGTTATAATATTTTATAATATTTTATAAAAATTATGTTATATTAGGATATTACTATATTATTATTCTATATTATATCATGTACACCACTCTATATGATAATTATTTATTTGTTTAACTTATTTACTCTCGAATTAATATTGTCAATTTATGTATCTACTTTCATCACCTTATCTACACACACACACACACACACACACACACACACACACACACACACACACACACACACACACACACAAACTGATGTATATATATATATATATATATATATATATATATATATATATATATATATATATATATGTATATATATATATATATATATATATATATATATATATATATATATATATATATATATATATACAGGGCTGCACATAAGTGGGCCGCCAGAGCGCATGCGCCGTCAAAATCCACAGTGCGCTGCCAATCTTGTGCTGCGAAACGCTTTTGCGTACCAACAGCTGGGGCTCATATTATTGGTTGTGGCCAGACCAGAATACTAATATTAAAACATCTATTGGGAGAGCTTTTCCCCAGAACTGCCACTCAAAGTTGGTACTGGGCTGGCCAATCACAGCGCGTCCGTTGCTGCGGTGGGTTGCGCAGGGAGAGAGGTAAGGATCAGTTTTACTGAACAAACCTAGCGTATCCTACTCCGTAAGCTCTGCGTTGGTGCAACGCGGAACCATAAATCAGCCAGTGTCCGTCACTGCGTGCAGCAGTTACCTGCGCCAGCTGCTGCTCTCTAATTATGGCTCACAGTTTATGAAAACCCCAAATAAAAAATAAATTAGAGAATATTTTATGAAATCAATAAACAATTCCATCATCAAAATTATAACAAATAAAGGTTTAACATATCTTGCTTTGCATGTAATAAGACTAGGTAATATATTAGTTTCACCTTTTAAGTTGAATTATTGAAATAGATTAACTTTTACACCATATTCTAGTTGAATTATTGAAATAAATTAACTTTTACACCATATTCTAGTTGAATTATTGAAATAAATTAACTTTTACACCATTTTCTAGTTGAATTATTGAAATAAATTAACTTTGTAAAGGACCATATTGAGCCATTCATCTTTATAAGTGAATAAATATCGTTTTGCCTATAACTTATTCCTGCATCCCTCTTTTATCGATCCGGCGAGACGGGTCACCGCGTTTTTGGAGGCCCAAGTCACATATCCAGGGGCTCCTCTGAGCACCAGACCAAAATAATTATGTGCAGCCCTGTATATATATATATATAGCCTATATATTATTATTATTATTATTATTATTTTTTGAACTCTCACAAATTATTTTGCTCAAAATGGCCTTTATTTCTTTTTAAGTTGGAGGACAACCTGCAGTACCTGCGCGGCCCCCCTAGGGGTTGAAGCCCCCTGTTCTTAAAGACAGTCATAACTCATTTAAACATTTTGAGAACTGTTTATAGCCATAAAAAACAGGTAAATGTAGATATTTCTGTTCCAGGCTCGTCGTAAACCACTGCACAGGGACGGTTTGAGAGACGTGAGGATGGAGCTGCTGAAGGACAACGTCTCCTCCCACAGATACTTCATCCTGGGCGGGCTGGACGAGCTGGGCGGGCTGAGGCCCGTCCTCTCCGTCCCCTTCCTCGTCCTCCTCGTGGTGTCGCTAGCGGCCAACTCCCTGCTGCTGTACGTCGTCGTCTCCCGGAGGAGCCTCCACTCGCCCATGTGCCTCCTCATCGCCTGCATGGCCGGCGTGGACCTGAGCCTCCCGCTCATCTTCATCCCCAACGTCCTGCTGGGCGTCTGGCTGGACCTGAAGGGCATCTCTCTGATTGGCTGCCTGGTCCAGATGTATCTCCTCCACTTCCTGGGCAGCTGTCAGTCCACCCTGCTGCTCTGCATGGCTCTGGACCGATACTTCGCCATCTGCACGCCGCTCTGCTACCACGAGCGCATGTCTTTACCCGGATTCCTCCGGTTTGTGATCCCCCTGCTGCTCAGGAACGTGGTGGTGGTCCTGGCGGTGGTGGTCCTGGCCGGGTCGCTGTCCTTCTGCTCCAGGAGGGAGATCAACCACTGCTTCTGCGAGCACATGGCGCTGGTGGAGCTGGCCTGCGGCAGCACGGACGTCAACAGCCTGGTCGGCCTGGTGTCGGTGTTCCTCGTCCCCGTGCTGGACTTCCTCCTCATCACGGCCTCGTACGTCCTCATATTCCGCTCCGTGCTGCGTTCGGGGAAATCCGCCTCCAAAGCTCTTCACACCTGCGTCACTCACATCATCGTGATGCTCGTCAGCCTGACCTTCGTCCTCACGGCCTTCCTGTCGTACCGGGTCAGAGACGGCCTCCCGGCAGCCGGACGGGTCGTCGTCAGCATCGTCTACCTGTCCGTCCCGAGCTGCTTCAACCCCATCATCTACGGCCTCAGAACCACTGAGATACGACAAAACATCCTGAAGATGCTGCCGTCACGCAGCCTCGTCCAGACCGTTAATTAACTGCATACTGCAGAAAAGAGCAATGAGAATTAAAGCTGCAAGCAGTGATGAACGTCCTCCACCCTTGTGCACGTTCAGGCTGCAGTGGAAGCTTGTATGACTTGATGTAGATTCTTCAGGCCTGGACATTTAGCGGATGAAACCAGTCACGACTTTCTATATCAAACCATTCAAAAGTTATGGCTGAAAGTAGGAACTATCAGATATCAAATCAGAACTATCAGGTTAATGGGCAGGGCTAATTTGCACCAATTATGGTCAAGGAGTCAAAACCATGTCCGATGACACCACCCACGACTCTCTATGTCAAACCATTCAAAAGTTCATTCAAAAAACCAACTGGCATAACATAACTCTTTTATCGACTGGATAAAGATATTATATAGCTCTAACAAGGCATGTGTAAGGACAAACGATCAAATTTCAACAAGCTTTAACTTGCAAAGAGGTACCAGACAGGGTTGTCCTCTTTATCCCTCACTATTTGCAATATTTATTGAGCCCTTAGCAGCTGCTATTAGGGAAAACCAAAATATTAAAGGCATACAATGCAAAACATTAGATCACAAAATAAGTCTTTATGCGGATGACGTACTACTCTTCCTCCAGAACTCACAAACCTCACTATCACAGACAATTGCACTCATAGATGGATTTTCATCTGTGTCTGACTATTCTATTAACTGGTCCAAATCCACAGGAACCGGAACAGGAATAGAGAAAAATATTTTCTCATCAACAAAACAAATTTAAAATTTTTCAAATAACAAAATAACATGTTTGAACCGTTTTTCAGACAATATCTTTCAATATCTCTACAGTATATAATAACTGAAAAAATCGGAAAAATGGTTCAATATGTTATTTTGCTACTTGAAAAATTTAAAATATTTTTATGTAAAATATGCTTTGTTGATGAGAAAATATGTTTCTCTATTTTTCTTATTTTTGTGAGGGGGGATATATATTGTTTTTCGGCACAACCTTGTTCTCTATAGCTGATATAACATGAATTACTCCTATGTGGGATCAATAAAGTTCTTATTTTTGCCATCTGAGAAAATTAAATATATTATATTTGGTGTCTAACTGTTTCCAAGTATATTAGTGCGTGTGTGAATGAATAAATGTTGGGAGACGTAAAACGTACATTTCTTTGTAGAAAGGTGCTTTATGAAAATAAGTCCATTTACTTGTATTAGTTTACAGCGCAGTTTTGCCACATCCAATATGGCGGCGACGTTGACGTACGGCTCAGCGCTCGATTGGGCGGATACCTATATATGTCTATGGGTGTAACGAGCGACTGGGGTGGAACAACAGTTCAGGTGTTATTGTTCTTCCTGTCATGAATGTTAGCATGGTGTTAGCGAGGTTTGGGTTCATCTGTAGCCTTTGCAATATAATGATTATTATGATTATTGGAGATTTTGTTTGTAGATTCAATTCAATTCAATTTTATTTATATAGCCTCTATTACAACAGAAGTTGACCTTGAGGGGGTGTTCTGGACTAGGCCTGTTTTGAAAAAATCGATTTTCCGATTCTAAATCGATTCTCATATGAATTCCTAAAGATCAATTTTTTTTTTTTCATCATTAAATTACAACTTTTGGTCTTTATTTGTTTATGCCCAAACAAGGAATATTTTGTTGGACACCACAATTGTTGACGCCATGTTTTTTCATTTAGATATGTTTAAAGGTGTGAAAACATTAAAGTTTTCAGTTATAATTGTATAAATTGTCTATATTTCATTACCTTATAGACTGTCTTGGGGTTAAATTTGCATAAAATGCTAAAAACCAAGTTCTCAAAAATTTAAAACTGAAATAGACCGAAAATGGAAAAAAAAGTTTGCTGCCCTGGATCTGTTTGGTAATTCTGTCCCACAATGTTTCTGAAAGCAGTTACAGTATATCAGCATTCTTGGAGCTAATTGGTCCTTACAAGATTCAAGATTCAAGATTCCCTTATTGTCATTGTAACAAGTGCAACGAAAGGTAGGGTGCCGGCCTTCAGTACAACAAAAAACAAAGTGCAATATTAACAATAAATATATAAAACAATATAAAAACATCAATATAAAAACAATATACAGACTTACAGAATGTTTGGGGCATTTATGGCTCTGACAGCGGTTGGGAAAAAACTGTTTTTCAGTCTGTTAGTCCTGGATTTGATGGCCCTGTAGCGTCTTCCTGACAGCAGTGGCTCAAACAGGGAGTGGCCTGGGTGGGATGATCCTTCTGATGGTGTTGTCTCTCCTGAGGCAGAAAGAGCCTCGAAGGTCCACAAGTGTGGGTAGAGGGCACCCTATGACCTTCTCAGCCATTCTGGTGACCCTCTGGAGCTCTTTCCTGTTTGCCACTCTGCAGCTAAACCATGTGCAGAGACAGTAGGTGAGGATGCTCTCCATGGTGGAGCGGTAAAAAGACACGAGCAGTCTCTGGCTGATGTTGTTCTTCCTTCTTCTCAGGAAGTGGAGTCTCTTTTTACCACCTGTGTGGTGTTCTTGTTCCAGGTCAGTTTGTCCTCTATGTGGACCCCGAGGAAGCGGAAGTCACTGACCCTTTCCACACAGGTCTCACCAATGTGAATGGGCTGAATGTCTGTTTTGTTTCGCCTAAAGTCTATGATTAGCTCCTTTGTTTTGGATGTGTTCAGGAGCAAGTTATTTTCTTTACACCACACATTCAGCTGTTGCACCTCATCGCGGTATGCGGATTCGTCACCTCCAGTGATGCAACCTACCACTGTGGTGTCATCCACATACTTAATGAAGGTGTTGCTGGTGTGGATGGGGTTGCAGTCTGAAGTGTAGAGGGTGAAAAGCAGAGGACTCAGCAGGCAGCCTTGAGGGGACCCAGTGCTGAGTGTGAGAGCTGTGGAGGTGTGGGGGCCAATCCTGACCTTCTGTGGGCGGTTTGACAGGAAGTCTTTAATCCAAAGGCATGTGGAGTGAGGTAGTCCAAGGTTCAGCAGTTTCCCCATGAGACCGTGGGGAAGGATGGTATTAAAGGCTGAACTGTAATCCACAAAGAGAAGGCGGGTGTAGTTCCCCTGTTTTTCCAGGTGGGTCAGCGCTGTGTGTAGTGCTGCGTTCACGCCGTCCTCTGTCAACCTATTTGCCTTGTAGGCAAATTGGTATGGGTCCAAGCTGGGGGTTATGAAGGTCGTGATGTGACTCATAACCAGTTTTTCGAAGCACTTCATCACCACTGGTGTAAGTGCGACAGGCCGGTAGTCGTTGAGGCTGGTTGTGGGGGATTTTTTGGGTAGGGGGACTACAGTGGAGGTCTTCAGGCAAGATTTTGGTAAAAATCCCCGCAAGCTGGTCTGCACAGTCTTTCAGCACCCGTCCGGAGACGCCGTCAGGGCCCGTTACTTTATGCCGGTTGACACCCCTCAGCGTGCGCCTCACCTCGTGCACCCCCACCGTGAGGGTGTAGTAAAACAAGGCACTGAAGGTGAGAGCACCGAGCCACAGCGTCTGTGCGCGCCGCCATCTTGTTTTTTTTTTTTTTTACAGCGTCATTAGCTGCCAATACTTGCTGTTGAATCTCAATATAATACTAGTATTAATATGTTGCAGAACTACAGTCATATCATTCATGCAACAGCTGAAAAAACTGTTTTAATAACACTAACCCAAATCAATATTGGAATCGAATCAAATCTTGATAATCAATTCTGAATCTTAAGAATCGGAATCGAATCGATTCTTGACATTTGAATCGATCCCCAGCCCTGTTCTGGACACTTCAGGATGGTGGCAAAACACGTTCCTGCGTCCTACAATCCACAAAGTTGTAGCTATTGTGGACAGTAATCCCATCAGTCCAGCAGTCTGACGGAAAACTCTAATTAACCGGAGCAGATAATGAATGCCGGCATCTCTCTCTGAGGAAACCGAACCGCCTCAAGGCCAATTAGCTTCCAGGAGAGAGGGCAGCGAACGGGCTCAGAGGAAACATCATCACTCACTGTTTTAGTGATTGTTTTACCGCCACAGGAAGTAAGACTCAAGCCTGCATATGGAAAATGTGATACGAAAACAAATAACCACAAGACATGTAGCCTATGCAGGATTCAGGAGATTATGATTCAGACTAATGACCGGGTCCATCATTAACTCCGATCACACTGAAGGTTGCAGACTCGTTCCTCCAATATGCTGATTGACCTCAGGAGAATCTGCTCGCCTTGTTGCCGGTGCTTTGGGCCAATTACGATGTGACTGTGTTGGCGGTCAGTCGTCCGGCGGGACGCTGCGACGACGGCTATAAGATGGACTAAGAAGAGAGGCAGGTTTTCCTGACGAGCTTCCAACCAAGCAACAGACTTTCTGCAGGTAAGAAAGCTCACCCAAATAATCAATTTGAAGAGTTGTTTTCCTCATAAATCTAATGAAGCAGATTTATGCGTAAAATCTTGGACTTCTGTTGGTTTCCTTGTGTTAACATTTGGAGTCGAGTCTGTTAGCTGACCCCAGGATTCAGATCTGAGCCGATGGGGTTTGGAAAGGGTTTGGTAAGGGTTCGGGTTAGGTGATTGCGGGTTGGGGGTTAAGGATAGGTTAGGGATTAGAGTGATTAGGGTTAAGGTTAGGGGTTAGGAGTTAGGTTAGGTGATTGCGGCTCCACTATGGGTTAGGGTGGTTAGGGTTAAGGTTTGGTTAGGGTTTGGTAAGGGTTAGGTAAGGATTCAGGTTAGGGAATTGCCGGTTAGGGGGTTAGGGTTAGGGATAGGCAAGGGTTAGGGTTAAGGTTTAGTAGGGGTTAGGTAAGGGTTTGGGTTAGGCGATTGCGGGTTGGGGGTTAAGGGTTAGGTTAGGTGATTGCGGATCCACTATGGGTTAGGTTGGTTAGGGTTATGGTTAAGGTTTGGTAAAGGTTAGGTAAGGGTTTGGGTTAGGCGATTGCGGGTTACGGGGGTGGGTTAGGGTTAGGGCGGTGGTTCAGGGTCAGGGTTAGGGTTACGTGAATGAAGTTCTCTCTATGTTGGCCTACAATCTTACTAGACATGTTGACAATCTTACTGAGTTTGTTCTTATTACCTATCGACAGTGAAAAGAACCAAGCAATAAAACAAAAAGTGAGAATACTCTCTATGAATGAACGGTAAAAAAGAATCATAATGTGACGTTCCACTCTGAACTGTCGGAGCTTCCGCAGGAATTTATATATATACATATATATATATATATATATATATATATATATATATATATATATATATATATATATATATATAGAGAGAGAGAGAGAGAGAGAGAGAAGTAACGAGTTAATTTTGTCCCATTGCCAAGAGTTACGATCTAAATACTTGAGTCGGGTTGTAGGAACCACTTTAGGGTTAGAGCCAGGGTTGATCTCGGGGTTAAGCTTCCAAGGGGATTAAGGTGTTGGGTAAAGTGCTCGTCCTGAATTAATTTAGCTCCTCGTTTGGTTGAGAAGAAGCAGGATCAGGGAGAGGCGTCTGGGTTGACCGGACCGGGCCGTTATCCTGCCTCTATCACTCCTTCGCACTCGAGAGAAAGAAAGAGGAGGACGGAGTCTTGAATGTCTTGGTAAACCAGGTTGAATGAGGTTGTCCCCGAATGAATTTGAATCACCTGAGTATATTTCTAGAGGATTGAGACACAGTAAGAATGCATTTTAGTGTTTTGAGTTGTCAGATAAGTTATTCATCATAGTACGTTTACTAATGTTAAGTTAGGGTTAGGAGGATTAGGGTTGTGAGGGTTGACATGTTCATGAGGACAAGAAACCTGCGTGAAGCTGGCCCCCCACTCCACGCAAAACTCAGTGAGGCTGCGTGAACTTAGAATGACCTTTGAAATATAATTTTATATCTTAAAAACTAAAGCAGCACACAAAAAATGTTTGTTTAGAACACAAAATAGAACACGAAATTTAGAACACAAAATTTAGAACACCTGTCCACAGGTGGACTCGTCTCACTGCATCACACTAATCACCAGACTGAAGTAGTCGACTCAGAAGCTCATAGATCTAATATTAAGTTGAAGATCCAACATTTTTTTTATTGAACAGTTTCATTAGTTTGTTTTTAAATGATTGTTTAAAAACTCAGTAAATATAATAAGAACATACCTGATACTTGTGTAAAATATGGAAAAGAAAGAGGCTTTTCCATTGTCTTTGGCAGTTTACTAAAGTTAAAAGATTCTTGCAGGAAATAATAGTGTATTCAAGGTCTCCATACAAAAAACCCTCGACCCAAAGATTATTATACCAGGTATAAACCCAGCTAACCATAAAATTACACGAAAACACCAAACTCTTATAGACAGATGCCTTTTCTTAGCGAAAAGAGTAATAGCCTTCACATGGAAAACATCTGTGGACCGAGTTCAGGAAAATGGATCCCAGAACTTTCTTCCACCGTGACACTTGAAAGAATTATGTACACGATAAAGGGCAAGCAGTCATTATTTAATGTCAAAAACAAGAAAAAACCGAGGCACTCAAGAAGTTAGAAAAATATAAAAGGCCTTTATTAAATCATGGCTTAGAAAAAGTTAAAATGCCTAGAAAAAGTTAAAATGCCGATTGGTGCATGATTTAATAAAGGCCTTTTATATTTTTCTAACTTCTTGAGTGCCTCGGTTTTTTCTTGTTTTTGAATCTTTTCGATCCCCATGCCGAAGAGCACCTGAATTATACTCTTTTTTACACCCAGCAGCACTCCTTGCGTTTGTAGTTGCCTTAATTATTTAATGTCATTTACTTTTTTAAAAGGTCGAATTTGGATCATCTGATGGATGAATCTGGGGAAACTCATTAATGTGGCCTGCAGCGGCCAAATCTCAAAGCTGTTTAATCTGAAATTCAATGCAAAATGTATGTATCTCAAAATAATATGATCAACCATAAATATTGCTGACAATCTGTTGTTTTGTTGAGAGGTCTCCCTTGTTTTTATCATTTTTTTTTGTTGGTTGTCTGTTAAATGTGCGTTTATGCAAGAGGTCATTGACAAATCTAAAGATGTTTACATAGGAAGCCAAAGAGCGGGAATGACATTTGTATGTAAATGCAACATGTCTCAGTGTTTCATTGTTCTTCAATCAGCTCCTCGAGTCGAGCCTTGCACTAGCCCACACTTGATTGTAGCCTAATTATAAGTGCTACATAAATTTGGCGAGCCAGCCAGGAGCTGTGTGAAGGTTAATGAACATTGTTATTGATATACTGTTAAGGGATTGCAAACATAGAAATTGTGATGCAAGAGTCCATCTAAGTCCCAAATGCAGTTATGATATCTGGGTTGACTTGCACTGAAATTGACGAAGAATTAGAAGAACATCTAGCCCAGGGGTCACCAATCCTGGTCCTCGAGGGCCGGTGTCCCTGCAGGTTTTAGATGTTTCCCTGCTTCATTGCACCATGATACAAGTGACTGTGTCATCAACAGAACTATCCAGACTTTGATGACAAGCTGGTAACGAGGATTAATTAGAATCAGGTGTGTTAAAGCAGAGAAACATCTAAAACATGCAGGACACCGGCCCTCGAGGACCAGGATTGGTGACCCCTGATCTAGCCTATTTTGGGTCTATACACCATACATTCACTGTTCCATATCAAGTTAAAAAATGAGAGTGAGAGAAGCTTTAAGCGGCAACGTTTGTCTCGGCTGCTGAAAAGTCCGTTGGTAGCCGCGAGCAGCTATGAAGTGACAGAGCTCCTGGTAGATCTGGTCATTCCTTATAGTGTTGTTGTTGTCAGCCTGTTTCAATTCTGCGTTAACGGCATCAGCCTCTAACTCTGCAGCTTCATCTTCTGGATCTGATTCCCCGCGGGCCGCAACTGAGATGGAGGACGTGACGTCACCCAGCAGCAGAACTAAACCAGAGGAAACTACCTAAAATATGTACCGTATTTTCCGGACACCAGCCATAAAATGCATAATAAAAAAGGAAAAAAACATGTATAAGTTGCACTGGAGTATAAGTATTTTTTGGTGAAATGTATTTGATAAAATTCAACACCAAGAAGAGACATGTCATCTTGAAAGGCAACTAAAACTAGAATAAAGAATTGTACTAGAATTGTACGGTGTGCTTACAGCAGTGTTTCCCAACCTTGGTCCTCAAGGCCCACTGTCCTGCATGTTTTAGATCAGGGGTCACCAATCCTGGTCCTCGAGGGCCGGTGTCCTGCATGTTTTAGATGTTTCCCTGCTTTAACACACCTGATTCTAATTAATCATCGTCATCAGCTTGTCATCCAGGGCTGCAGAATTCTGTTAATGACACAGTCACTTGTATCATGGTGCAATGAAGCAGTGAAACATCTAAAACCTGCAGGGACACCGGCCCTCGAGGACCAGGATTGGTGACCCCTGTTTTAGATGTTTCCCTTAATCATCACACCTGATTCTAATTAATGGTCCTAATTAGCTTGTCATCAAGGCCTGCACAATTCTGTTGATGACATAGCAACTTGTATCACGGTGTGCTGAAGCAGGGAAATATCTAAAACAGGGGTCACCAATCCTGGTCCTCGAGGGCCGGTGTCCTGCATGTTTTAGATGTTTCTCTGCTTTAACACACCTGATTCTAATTAATCCTCGTTACCAGCTTGTCATCAAAGTCTGGATAGTTCTGTTGATGACACAGTCACTTGTATCATGGTGCAATGAAGCAGGGAAACATCTAAAACCTGCAGGGACACCGGCCCTCGAGGACCAGGATTGGTGACCCCTGATCTAAAACATGCAGGAAAGTGGGCCTTGAGGGCCGAGGTTGGGAAACACTGGCTTACAGTATGTTACATGACACAACTGAGAACGTGTCTGGTATGTTAGCATGACATATTAAGAGTTATTCAGATAACTATAGCACCAATAACATGCTAAGATGTTAACCAAACCATCCGTGTTGCTCCAAATAACTAAAATCCAATGAAATCTTCATCCACTTTTAAACAACTCCGCAAACTCCGGAGGTGGAAGATGCGGTGCTTCCTAGAGCGCCCTCTGGTGATTTAGTGTGAAAACAATATGTGAAATGATAAACTGGTAATAATGTGTTAATAATTTCACACATAAGCCCCCACAGCCAAACTATGAATGAAAAACTGCGACTTATAGTCCAGAAAATACGATATTAAGGTTCTTTGTTAGAACATTTCGCCTCGTTTTGGTCAACGAAAACGAAGACACATTTTAGCGTTTTAGAGTTTTTATTTTAGAAATCTACAGTTTAGTAATCTACATTTTAGTCTGGTTTTTATTCCTCTACGATATTGCATATTTAATTATCGTCATCGTCACATGACCAGCATTTTTGTTGCGTCTCGTTTAATTCCAAGACCCCCCCGCCCCCCCGTGATGTTTGTCCAGGTGTCCGTTTGCCGGCTACCTTTGACCTCTGTGTTGACGGTTGCAGGTCCACCATGCTGGAGGCCCCTCCCCCCCAGCTGAGGAACGTCTCCCACAGCAGCTTCGTGTTCAGAGGGTTCCCAGAACTGCACCGTCACCGGCGGCTGCTGGCGCTGCCGTTCTCCGCCGCCTACCTGTGGGTGCTGCTGGGGAACTCGGCGCTAGCGTACGTCATCCTCACCGCCGAGCGGCTGCACGGCCCCATGCACCTGCTGATCTGCGCGCTCTGCGTGGTCGACATCCTGGTGGCCACCGTCATCCTTCCCAGCATGCTCCTGGGGCTGCTCCTGGACTGGACCCGGGTCTCCCTGGCCGGCTGCCTGGTCCAGATGTTCCTCACCCACTTCCTGTCCTCGTTGGAGTCCTCGCTGCTGCTGGCCATGGCGCTGGACCGCTATGTTGCCGTCTGCCGGCCGCTTCGCTACGGCGACATCATGGACTCCCGCATGCTGCTGCGGCTGCTGCTGCTCACGCTGCTGCGCAGCGGCGCCGTCATGGCAGCGCTGGTGGGCCTGGCGGGCTCCCTGCGGTTCTGCGGCTCCGACACCATCCAGCACGTCTACTGCGACCACATGGCGCTGGTCCGCCTGGCCTGCGGCGCCACGGACCGGAACCGGGCTGCCGGCGTGGCGGTCATCGCCTGCTTTGTGGGGGTGGACATCCCGCTCATCCTGCTCTCCTATGGGAGGATACTGAGGGCAGTTCTTGTTGCCGCTGCCGCCGGCGAGGACCGGCTGAAGGCCTTCCACACCTGCCTCACTCATCTGATGGTCATGATGTGCTTCTACCTGGTCGGCAGCGTCACCTTCCTGTCCCACAACCTGGACATCCCCATAGCGACGGACGCCAACACCGTCCTAGGGGTCGTGTACATCCTGCTGCCGGCAACGGTCAACCCCGTCATCTACGGCGTTCGCACCAGGGAGATACGGGACGGACTCCTGAAGCTGCTGGAACCAAAGAAACTCACCTCTGTTCGTCCCCTGAAACCGAAGCAGACGACTGCCGGCCAAGTCTGAAGAACAGAGGGGGCGTGATGCCAGAACCAGACCCAGACCTGGACCCGGACCCAGAAAAAGACCTGTGTTTCCTCCACCGACCACCAGGGTCCGACCAGACTTGTGGTTTCCTTCTTCCTCGCCGGCCTGGGATAGGTGGGTCGCGATGCCCGGGCCTGGCGGGACTCGCCACGCAGCCTGGGGTGCCTTCTGGCGGTGCTGGACCCCCCCGGGGAGGGGGAAGCGCTGCTGGACCCCCCCAGGGAGGGGGAAACAGTGCCGGACCCCCCCAGGGAGGGGGAAGCGCTGGCGGTGGGTTGCACATACGGTATATACACACACACACACACACACACACACACACACACACACACACACACACACACACACACACACACTCACACACACACACACATTGCCGCACAGACATACACATCAGCTTGTTCACCTGCATGCTTGCTCCGCAGTTTTGGGGCTTAGCCTAGCTGTGATTGGGTCTCGGGACCTGGGACAGTTTTTTTCTTGCAGATTTCCAGTGCTCAATGTGCACTTCCGTGTGTTTTATCACGCCCCCCGCCCACAGGTCCTGGGCGATTAACCGAAAATTTACCGTTACCGACATTTACTGCATTTACCAACGGCAATTTTCCCATGTCGGTAAATTCTGTATTTTGATAAAAAAAAAGAAAATAAAAGTCTTTTTGTCTGTTTTGACTGTGCGCTGATAGGCTATTTCCATTCTCTTTAAGAGGATGTACAGCGTGTGTGTGTGTAATCACGTGACTCCAGTCTGAACAACAAGGGAAACCCAAGATAATCACTGATGGTTCAAACGAAGAAGCGGCTGACATAACAAGGCTGTCTAGTGTGAGACTCACGCATTTCAACAAGTTTACACACTCTCACGCCACAAACTTAACCGTAGTCACGGTACGCTACTGTGCGCTGAGCTCTCAACTCCGAGCAGCTGTCTGGAGTTACCGACCAATCACCCCAATCTGAAAATAGATTTTTTTGTTTCCGGCTAAGGGTTATGGTATATTTATCATTATGGAGGTAAAACTGCCCAATTTATCGTGGTATAGATTTAAGGTCATATCGCCCAGCCCTATGACCTCCAGTACAACTGTGCAAAACATTGGAGTTATTTTGATCAGGATTTGTGGTTAAACAGCATATTAATCAGGTTTGTAATACTGCATATTTTTTTTATCTCTGTAACATCACAAAGATCAGGAACATTCTCTCGCAGAGTGATGCTGAAAAACTCACGTATTTGTATCTTCTAGACAACTGTATTGTACTGTACTATTGTACTCTAGATTACTGTCATGTATTATTAACACGATGTGTAAGTAATTCGCTGAATATCCTCTAGCACAGTGGTCTCCAACCTTTTCTGTACCGCGGACCGGTTTAATGTCTGACAATATTTTCACGGCCCAATCTAAAGGTGTAGCTGATAAAAACTAAATAAAATGACCGGCATTAAAAACTGTAATAAACTAATAAATAAAAAAACATCATTTTTGAAGAAATAAAATGAAATAATGGAAATTGTAAATTACCTATAATATCAGTGTTTCTATAAATGTGTTTTTATGTTTGTTTTCTCATTAACGTTATTTAAGGCAAGGCTTTTATTTTATTTGTTATACACGAATCCAGCAAAACCCGGAAGTCGAGCGGCCGCCATTACTGCGGTGGCGGCTCCGCTCCTCCGCTCCAGCCCATAGACATATATACGTATATAGATCCATGCTCCGCTCCCATGGATCTATTACTCCGCTCCCTGCCAAGCTCTCTTAATGTATTTGTATCATCGGAAAACTCCTGTCCCGTCACGTGCATTTGTTTTGATAGTGAATGAAGACGGGACGGACTTTTCTGTTTCACCAAGTGAACAGACGGAACGCAAAAAAAAGATGTTAAACTGCTGGAAAGGAACTGGAATTTACCGGGATACCTTAAACAAGGAAGTCAGGGAGCGGTATATGGAGAAAATAATGATTATTAACGGTTTGGGTTCATATGAAATCACTACTAAAGAATGAAGCTCCGATGAGGATTTACAGCCACAGTTCTGCACAACCCACGTCTTACTACCTTGTTTAGTGTTTTGCAGCTGCTTTGGTAAATGTTTGACTCGCCATGTGTTTCAATAAATTTGTATAATAGTACAACATACAGTACATCTTTTTTATTACTCTTACTTCTCTTTTCTTTTTTTTTACCGCTATATTATGCTGAAGAGGCTCCGAGGCGTGAGCAATATTTTTCTTTTCCTCGTGAGATTATTTTTTTCTTCTGCAGCTACAAATAGAGTTGATATTTTTTCCTCAACAAACTAGTTTTATCTGAAGATTGGGGTTATGTATGTATGTATTCTGTATCATCCGGAGCTGAGATAGTTGCGTTTTTTTTGGTCTTCGGACGCCAGGCGATCAATAAAATATTATTGGATAGCCTACCTAAAATAAAACAAAACATAAACAGGTGTTGTTGTTGTTGTTTTTTTTAATGACGTAGCCTTTCCATAATGATTACATTTCGCGCTGCTAACGTCACACGTAACGTATGCTATATTACAGTGTTTAATCATACACTCCCTTATCTCCCTATTCCTCTATTCTTTCCTGCTTATCGCTCAAACAAATCATTATTTATAAATTAACATCAGCATTAATTTAAGATACCTTCATTATCAATCCAGCTATAATGATGCTGTAGAGCAGTGTTTCTCAATCCTGGTCCTCGAGTACCACTGTCCTGCATGTTTTAGATGCTACCCTGCTTCAGCACACCGTGATACAAGTACCTGTGTCATCAACAGAACTGTGCAGACCTTGGTGACAAGCTAATTAGGACCTTTAATTAGAATCAGGTGTGTTGGTGCAGGGAAACATCTAAAACATGCAGGACAGTGGTACTCGAGGACCAGGATTGAGAAGCACTGCTGTAGAGCGTCAGGTTACAATAACAGCGCTGCGGTGGCAGATTGACACCTGCCACCGCAGCAATGGCGCCGCCGCAAGATGGCGGCACACACAAACCGGTCGCCGGATAGCGCGTTTGCCTGTTAACCGAAAGGTTGGTGGTTCAGGCCCACCCAGGGACGTGCATTGATTTGGGCCTGTGTCAACCTTGAGAACAACACTAGGCTTTCAGATAGTGCTGCAACTAACAATTATTTTAATAATCGATTATTTTTTCGATTAATCGGATAAAAAAAAAAATAAATAAAAAAAGCATTAAATTCCAACCATGTATTTGAAAACAGAAGTGACAGTGCAAATTCACAGTGCAGATAATCTTCAGAAAGTTCACAAACAGGTTGCTCCTTGAACATCCCTGAGCTTTTAAAGTACCGGTATTGATAAAAAAAAACTAAATGGACTAACACAGAAAACATACACATGTATGCTTTACATCTGCCAAATATATAAAAATAAAGTGCACAAAAGAGGTATACTTTGTTTAAAAGAGACCTGAGCTGTCAGAACAATAAATAAATTATAAAAAATAAAGAAAAATACAAATCAGAAACAGGATTTGTTTGAACATCACAATTTTGTTCTCTGCACTACACTTACAGATGCACACACTCACAAACTCTCACACATACTCACTCACTCTCTCTCACTCCCTTTGTTCAGACACTTTGCATTGCAATGCAAAAATGTAAGCATGTCCACATGCTCCTGGCTCAGGCTTGCTCTCTTCTTGGAGGCTATGTTTCCTGCTGCAGAAAACAGCCGCTCAGATGGTGTTGAGGTGGCAGGGATGCATAGGTAAGACTTGGCTAGCCTGGCCAACATGGGGTATCTGTCATTGTTAGCCTTCCACCACAGTAATGGGTTTTCTTCCTTGGCAAGGCTTTTTTCTCCAAAGTATGCAAGGACTTCAGTCCTCACTTGGGTGTGGACATCCTCAGCTTCGCTTGCTCTATCCTCTTCTTTGCCATCAGAACCAAGGAGTGAGTCAAGTAGAGTTGGAGGAGGTGTTGATTCAGTAGCTGTAGTATCGGTGGTGGTAACACTGCAACTGCCATGCTGCTGCACATCCATCTCCCTTCTCTCTCTTAATCTGGAGCAAAACGAAACCTTGGACTCACTCATGGAGTACATGGACGAGTGCTTCAATTGGAATCTCATGGGGGAAAAAAACGGTGCCACCCCGAACGCCTCTATATCCAGGAGATCCCGGGATGAAGATTCACCTGGAGCCGTCTCCCCTCCAGGGAACACCACCGCGGACATCCTGCTGTCCATCGACAGCCGTTTGTCCGGCTCTGACTCCCGTCTGTGCTCCTTGAGGTTCTACACAGGGAGATAGAGGTGCTGCTGTTTGTTCAACTAAAGGCGCTGTGGCTTAGTGGTCAAAGCGCCTGTCTCGTAAACAGGAGATCCTGGGTTCAACTCCCAGCAGAGCCATTAATGGGATTCATCTATCAGGTTTGGATTTTGGAGGGATAGAAATAAAGAAGCGACTTCCATACAGGGCTTGCTTAGCATATATGAAGCCCTGGGTTCAATCCCCAGCATCTCCATTAATTGGGTTAATAAGCCTCATTGTTACATAAAGGATGAATTACGTTCAGAGTTGGACAAGCTCAGAAAATGAATTAGACTTGCAGTTAAAAGTTTCAGAGCTGGCAGCCGGGCGGTCCTCCATTCCTGGTCATCCTTGCCTGGTCACGTCGTCTTGTGCACAGGGGCCCTGTCCCCCTTTGTCAGAAAGTCGCAGGTAAATCCGTTTTAACGCTGGCGTGATGCTCCTCGGTTGATGCTGGAATTGAACCCGGTTGTGAGAGTAACCACTAAACCAATAGGGACTCGAGATTTTTACCTCGTGATTTTTACCTCGTGCATTATTGCATTAGTCAAGTGTTGTGTTAATACGGTATTGTGTTGGATCCTCCTAGTCTGAGCTTGAGAAATATTAGAAAGTAAAAGAACCAGGTGTACATCAGTGCTGCTGTTTTACAAACTTGTAATTTTAGTATTTATTCAAACTCAAAATGTGGATTGAAACATCTTATGTTTTACCTTAAATCTGTTTTTTTTGTTTTTTTTTTACCTTAAAACAGCTGTACATCGCCGTGTCTCCTGATGACACTGGGCCACTTGAAGCCCTTTTTAACTGTATTTTAGATATTAAGTCATGGATGGCAGATAATTTCCTACAGCTCAACCAGGACAAAACAGAGGTTTTAGTTATTGGTCCTGAAGGCCAGAGAGAGAAACTTTTACCAAAACTACAAGATTTTAAACCTTCGCAATGTGTAAAGAACCTGGGTGTTATTTTTGACTCTGAGCTCACTTTTATTCCACACATAAAGAATATTACGAAGATAGCTTTTTACCATCTTAAGAACATAGCCAGAGTCCGCCCGTTTCTCTCTCAGGCCAGCACGGAGGTGCTGATGCATGCTTTTATCTCTAGTCGTTTAGATTATTGTAACGCCCTACTCTCTGGTCTTCCTAAAAAGAGTATTAAGAACTTACAATTACTACAGAATTCAGCCGCTCGCGTGCTGACGAGGACCAGAGGGCGGGAACACATTACAACTGTTTTAAAATCGCTGTATTGGCTCCCCGTCCGCTTCAGGATTGATTTTAAGGTTATTTTACTGGTTTTTAAGGGTCTTAACGGTCTTGGGCCATCTTATTTATCTGACCTGCTTTTACCGTATCAACCCTCACGGACCCTGAGGTCCTCTGGCACCAGCCTTTTAAGCATTCCCCGAACCGGGACCAAAACCCACGGTGAGGCTGCATTCAGCCATTATGGCCCTTCTTTATGGAACAGCCTGCCAGAGAACATCAGGGCCGCAGAGAATGTTGATATTTTTAAAAGGAGGCTCAAGACACACCTTTTTAGTTTGGCTTTTATCTGATCTCATTTACCTAGTCTTTTCATCTAGTTATTGGGTTTATTTATTTAGCTCTTTTATTATCTTTAAACCTTTAATCCATTTTTAATGACTTTCATTTTATTTTATTTTATATATTATTCATCTTAAGTTTTGTATAGATTTCTCTAAACATTTTATACTTTTAGGCATTTTTTACTTTCTTTTAATCTTTTAGTTTTTAGCTCCAGTGTTTCTTCAGGAGGGTCGTCCAAACTGGGAGGTGTGCCTGCTCCGCCCATGGGGGTGTCGTCAGGGGGGTCCCTCAGGCCTGACTCCACCTTCTGTGTGGGGTCTGCCCCGGTCTGTCCGGGTTGGGGGGGTCTCTGTGGCGATGCTACTTGTGGTCATGGTCGGTGATGCCTCTCAGTGTGGACAGCCACCCATAGGTAGTGTTTTCCTCACCTGGATCGTTAGTGCTAAGCCATGTCACCAGTCCACTTACTGGGTGTGCTGACCACTATACCATCAACGCTGACCACTACACCACCATGTTGACCACTACACCACCATGTTGACCACTACACCACCATGCTGACCACTACACCACCATGCTGACCACTACACCACCATGCTGACCACTACACCACCATGTTGACCACTACACCACCATGCTGACCACTATACCACCATGTTGACCACTACACCACCATATTGACCACTACACCACCATGCTGACCACTACACCACCATGTTGACCACTACACCACCATATTGACCACTACATCACCATATTGACCAATATACCACCATGTTGACCACTACACCACCATGTTGACCACTACACCACCATGTTGACCACTATACCACCAACGCTGACCACTACACCACCATGTTGACCACTATACCACCAACGCTGCAGGAAAGAACCTGAAACAGCTGAATGAGACATCACAGTTTTCCAGCCACATGAGAAGGTGAGCAGTCATGATGTCAGAGAAAGTAACTCTTTGGTGATAGTTTCTCCAGTATCACAGGCTACTTAACTCCATTTGGCCCTCAGTTTACACAACAACTTCTAGATTAACAATTGCATGTTTGCAGGTATATTCAGTTAGACATGTAATGTATTTATCAGATTTGGATCTTTGGACAGTGATCCGTTTATATTAAGGGCAGTTAAAGATTTTCTTTTTACATTTCTTTTTTCTAAAGCAAAAAAGTAACTTGTGTTCCTTTCTCCTCCTCTAGCCATTTGGCTCTAGACCTAATAAAAGCTCCTTTAGCCAAGTCTAAATAAAACTGATCCAGGTGTAGCTGGATGTTTTTTAATTCAAGTTCATCTCCTAAGGTAAGTACCGTAGTTCTTTTGAGAGAAGGAGATCAAGTTTATACATCAAGTCAGTTTCTAGCCTGTGTTGGAACCACGTGACCTCTACAGTGCACACAGACAGTATTTGACGTAGTATTTTGTTCTTAAGAAAAGAGACTTACTTTAAGGTAAATACATTAAATAAAAATGTATTTTTTTTAAACTCAGAGAGAAATAGTGTTTTTGTGCTTGAGAAGACAAGCATAGTCTCATTCAGTACTCCTTTTACTTGCTTTTAAAATAAATGTGTTTATACTTCACCTGAAACTTTCACAACAATATTAATTTCAAAAAATTAGATACTTCAAAAAGGGCATAAAGTATTAATGTTTTCAATAAAACATACAACTTGGCTTTGGCGAGCTCAGCTGTTTAAATGCCCTTATTTATACAGATTTTAGTAATTTTTTCTTGTTGTTTATGCTTCTAGTTCCTTGTTCGTCTTTGCTTTGATTGCAATATTATTATTAAATGCATGCCTTGTCACAAGTTTTTAATTTCTCAATACAACCTTGTGTTAGTGCTGCAGATGACAATAAACTTCTTGAACATGTTTGTAAACTGCATCTAGAATAACTAACGTTTCCTTAAATCCCCTCTTCATTGTCACAGCCGAGAAAAACTAGATCTTAGTGTACCAATTACATTTGATTAAAACCTATTAAGTGGATTCCTCTCCCTTTCAGGCGCTGGGCTCCGCCGGCAGCTGCAGGAGAGCCGTCACAGCGACATCAAGTGGCAGGAAAGTGACATTACATCAACAACAAAAAACTCTTCCTTTTTATTTCAGTTTAAGACAAAAGATAATTAAAGCAGAAAAAACATTTCTTCAGCAACGCTATCACTCACATGCACTTCATTTAAATACAGAGACTCTAAGCAGAACTAAAGAACCCCAGAGCGTCTTCATGTGGCGGGCGGTGATTCGGGGAAATGTCGCCATCTGCTGGACGAATAACTGCACCGCAGACACAAGTGCACGCCATGCCAGGAAGGTGGTGCGGTCAAATTGGTCTCGCTTTGGGTGCGAGAGGTCCTGGGTTCAAAGCCTGGATTAGCCCTGTTTTCCCCTTATCCCCCTTAATGGGGATATGCATTCGGCAAAATGAAACTTAGACTTAGAATTTGGAAATATTCCTTGTTCAGTCAGAGTTGGGTGACTGAAGCTGCTGCATTGGGTACTTCAGTGTTCATGTAAGAAAGTGAGAAACTATTCCAGAAGATTGTTTTTTTGTTTCATTAATCAATATCATGTTTCCAGGTATGAAAGCTCTCTGCAACACTTGCATTCTGTCTTTCATTTCTACCACCAGGTGGTGCTGTTGGGACACACCAACTGTTGGCTCGTTGGTCTAGGGGTATGATTCTCGCTTAGGGTGCGAGAGGTCCCGGGTTCAAATCCCGGACGAGCCCCTTTATTGCCTCCAAATGTGATCCACTTAGGTGCCCTTTATCGGCCGGGCGAGCTCGGTGACTCTAGTCGGGTTGCTGCGCGTCGGCCGTCATTCAGGCCGACTCGACGTGTAAAATCACGAGCTGCGTCAGAAATTGTATACTTCCACCCTAATGAGTAACAAAAACAGTATTTAGCTTAGCTTTCCTAGTACTTTGCAACCTTTCAATCTTTTCAGCAAAAGCCTTAGCAGTTAGTGTTACCACACTTTTTTTATTCTTCCTTTGCATACCGATGCCATCAGTGTTAATTTTCCTTTCAGCTGATTGCGCAATAGCCTCCACGGGCTTGTCCACGGTTTCACGCGCATCCATGATTTCCCCCACACGAGAGCTGCCCGACGTGGCTGAGGGGATAAGCTCTGCGACCAACACTCAGACTTTAACATTGGGGGAGCAAAACCGCAAGCTGGATGCGATTCTTGAGCAGAATCGCAGGCTAGCGCCGGTTTTTGAGCTCATCTGCAAGATGGAAAAGACCTTGGAGAAGTTGGAAGCCCGGCTTGGTGGGAATTGACCACAAATTTGTCTGTTTGGAGTCGCCATTGATGAACCAGAGACTTAAGGCAGATGGAAAATTACTGGAATCAGCCTGTTTTCTTCAATACAATTGTTGATTCTATAATCTGACCTTGACATAGCAGCCTGGCAGGTAGCTCCAGTCACAATCTCCCTGGAGGAATGAAAACAAGACACTCTCCCCCCCACTGGCCCTCCCCTCTTATCAGCCCCCCCAACAAAGTATCCGGGTTTGAGCGCTGCGGCGAGTGCGTGGATTTCAACGTTGGTCCGTGCGTGGAATTCTTGCGTACGCAAAAAAAAAAATTCAGATGTTCAAAACTGTGCATACGCCCAAATCCATGCACGTTTGAACATCACAATCAACGTGGAGTCGAGTGCACATGCAGTTCTGTGAAGAGTTGTGGGTTTATTATGTTCGTAAAGTTTTGTGAATGTTAATATTTAGCGTTAGTGCATCATTGTAATTTAAGAACCGACACCAGAAGTTGGTGGGACGAAAAAACAGCTCCTTGTGCCGTTTTACTGTCATGCGTATGATATACTAACGGATTAAGCCCAATGTACACGTGTATTGAGTCTCATAGTTTGCATTGTGGATGTTCGTGATCACCTCTGTGTAACAGTGTGAACAACATAAACTCATATTTAAAACATGAAGCATCACGATCGGATTCCTCCACTCGGATTGTTGAAGCCGCAGGAGGAGAGACCGGTCTAACACTTTCTATAATCCTGCAGCCGACTCGATATAAGACTCTGAAAGTAGCCCAAACATTCAATAAAAACTTTATTCATATATTGCTGATTCACATCAGTTTGTACCAACCAACCTTTCAGTGACATGTTAGTTTTAATTTAAAAGACAACTTTAGAGAAACGGTTCTTTAATGTTTGTCTGCTCAGACGTAGTTATTGATGTTTTAGGATCTTACTTTTATCTCGAGTAGTCGTCACATACGGTCGTCATGGCGACAGATGTCCGACCTGTCAGCAGCACAAGCTGAAAGCAACATGTTGGTCTGAACCAGAGCAGCTGTCTCTGTCAAACAGTCAATGTGACCAACATTGTATGAAACACAAACAACTCCTCATTAAAAATCAATCAGAATTTATTTACATACGGGTACCAAAGCAGATGTAAATAAATACCCAAAATCAGTCCTGATGGCACACTACGATAAACAAAAACCATTAACTAACAAGAAAAAACAACAACAATAAAAATGAAATGAAAGTTAAATGCATGGACTCAAACAATAATAAACACGATCCAACAAAACAGGTTCAAACAACGTGGCTGCAGTGTTTAAAGATGGCGGGACTCTGGTATTTTAAAGATGGACGCGTCCTCGCCACGTGCAACTAGACCGGATGGCAAACGCGGGCGTTTCAAACGTGAATGACTGGCAGAAAATGGCGACTACAACATAACGAACACAATGATGATGATGTATGCAGTAATCTCAGTTCTGAACCGCTCTAAGTTTTACTGATCACCAGGGCTCATGAGCTCACGCCTCCTCGGAATCCGGGTCGGGCAGCTGCGGGCTTTGTCGACTGCGGGTCGCGGTCTGCGATGACGTCACCAGCATCTCACTTGTGATTGGATGCGCGCCGCTTTTAGGCACCGCCCCCAAAGCATGCTGGTCTTGTAGTTCTGGACAAGGCGGCCATTTTAGGAGGCTGGTCGGGGTTGAACTGACTTTTAAAGTTGAAATACACTTTAACAAAATGTTCACAAACATTTATGAGTTCAGAGTTCACTTGATCACTGGACGTAGCACAACACTGGTGATGTGGGGACTGTCATGTCCTTCACTTGTGGTATTGAACTTATTGTTGACGTCACGTTTCCTCATATTCTGGACTTCACTGCATCACCAGTGAGTGTCGCCAACGGACAAAACCTCAGAAATGTGTGTACGCCAGCCTTGATGTGTGCGTGAAGAACCGCAACTTTTCAAAGTTCAAATCACTTTTTCAACATCTGACGTTTTATTTTCGCTATTCATGGATTTTACTAAATATCCACATGTTAACACTGTTATGATCTTTTTGGTAAATATGATATGAAACATGATATATTCCTGTACGATTACGTTTTTTGACAAATCGTCCTCAAACCTGTTAGGCTTGACAAGTACAATCCAAAAAATTAATAGTGCCAAGTTTGGTGTTAATGGAGACTTCAGGTAAAAGGGTACTGAAATGTATTAAATGTACAGAAATTGCCAAAAACAGTGGATTTAACATCAAAATATCAAGAAATGTTAAAAAGGGGCAAATTTAGCAAAGCATTCAAGGAATCGATCCTGAAAGTTCAGCCCTCAAGGACAAATGGTTGATTACATATATAATACATACACAGGATTAGCCAGTCGGAGGAACATCTTCCTAGCTCACATCAGGAATATACAGAGACTGCTGGGTATTTCCTTCTTGGAGACTCTAATTATCCTTTGCAGGACTGGCTCTTGAAACCATTCCATGACACTGGACGACTGACAGCAGAACAGTCTTTAAGCACAAAGTCAACCGAGCACGAGTGGTTGTGGAAGATGAATTCAGCAGGTAGTCTTCTGTGATGTCCGACTGTGTGAAAGTCATGGAAAGACTTATGAAACATCATAGGATGTACCTGCAGCAGCACCACTTCAGCCAGTGGTGGCAGTGGCTCGGGGTGGAGAGGAGGAAGGCAGAGATGTTAGAGATGCGCTAATGCAGTATTTGTGGAATAGTTAATGCTATAGTCGGATTACATTCTGTATCTCAGTATGGTGTAACAATAAATATGTGCTTTTTGCAGATATATGGCTTTTGTCCATCCATCCATTTCCATCCACCTGATGTGGGACTGGTTAGTGGGGGCAGCAGTCTGAGCAGAGATGTCCAGACTTCCCTCACCCCACACATTTCCTCCAGCTCTTCTTGAGGGATCCAGAGACGTTCCCAGGTCAGCCAAAAGACATTCCCTCCGGTGTGTCCTGGATCTTCTCCTGGTGGGACATGCCAGGAACACCTTCCCAGGAGGTGTCCAGGGGGCATCATATGTTAGTCTTTCAAGTTTATATGACGTCTGATTCTTTTTTTTTTTTGCTGTGCTGAGGTGTTTTTTGCAATTCCACACTCCATACTGATCACATCTTTAGAGTTTATCACTCGTGTGAGTACGTTGGTGCTTCTTTAGCTGACTTGATGTGGTAAAAGCTGCTCCACACTGATCACATCTGAACGGTTTATCTCCAGTGTGAACACGTTGGTGAATCTTTAGCTTTCCTGATTCAGTAAAAGCTGCTCCACACTGATCACATCTGAACGGTTTATCTCCAGTGTGAATACGTTGGTGAGTCCTTAGATGATCTCGTCTGGAAAAAGCTGCTCCACACTGATCACATCTGAACGGTTTATCTCCAGTGTGAATACGTTGGTGAATTATTAGACTACCTGATGTGGTAAAAGCTGCTCCACACTGATCACATCTGAACGGTTTATCTCCAGTGTGAATACGTTGGTGAGTCCTTAGATGATCTCGTCTGGAAAAAGCTGCTCCACACTGTTCACATCTGAACGGTTTTTCTCCAGTGTGAATACGTTGGTGAGTCCTTAGAGTACTTTGTTGGGTAAAAGCTGCTCCACACTGATCACAAGTGAACGGTTTATCTCCAGTGTGAATACGTTGGTGCCTAATTAGATGACTTTGTTTGATAAAAGCTGCTCCACACTGATCACAAGTGAACGGTTTATCTCCAGTGTGAATACGTTGGTGAGTCATTAGATTATTTGACTCAGTAAAAGCTGCTCCACACTGATCACATCTGAACGGTTTATCTCCAGTGTGAATACGTTGGTGAGTCCTTAGATGATCTTGTCTGGTAAAAGCTGCTCCACACTGATCACAAGTGAACGGTTTATCTCCAGTGTGAATACGTTGGTGAGTCATTAGATTACTTGATGTGGTAAAAGCTGCTCCACACTGTTCACATCTGAACGGTTTCTCTCCAGTGTGAATACGTTGGTGAGTCCTTAGATGACTTTGTTGGGTAAAAGCTGATCCACACTGATCACATCTAAACGGTTTATCTCCAGTGTGAATACGTTGGTGTCTCTTTAGCTTTCCTGACTCAGTAAAAGCTGCTCCACACTGATCACACCTAAACGGTTTATCTCCAGTGTGAACACGTTTGTGATTCCTTAAACTACTTGACTCAGTAAAAGCTGCTCCACACTGATCACAAGTGAACGGTTTATCTCCAGTGTGAATACGTTGGTGAGTCATTAGACTATCTCGTCTGGTAAAAGCTGCTCCACACTGATCACAAGTGAACGGTTTATCTCCAGTGTGAATCATCTTATGTTTTCTCAGACCTGATGAAGTGGTGAGGACTTTCTTGCAGTGATCACAGCGATAACTTGTGGTTCTCTCTTTGCCTTTATGTTTCTGTAAGGACAGAGAAGAAGAATTAAATACTCTTGTTGGCTGACTCACAAAAGCTTTTCAGTTTCTATAAAGTGCTGTCTGTCTAAAGTTCTGTTATTGACAGCCAGAGACCTTCAGATGAAACATCTCAGTACATCAAATCAAAAGTGTAAATGGTTAAAGCTACTAACACGAAAACCATCAAAATATTTCATTAATAGGGGTGGATATTGATAAGATCCTCCAAACTTTTTTCATTCTGCGTAACGATTCGGTTTTTATTGATTCCCTTATCAATTCTCAATAATAAATAAAATTGTCCTTTTTAAAAAAGATATATGAACTGAGCAGTCAAAAATAAAGCCAGTGAGCCAGTGACAAATACAACCAAGGCAGAGTTCTCTTCTGCTTTTTCAGGCTGGGTAAAATCTCACCATAGGTCGCACTTTTGTCACTGGAGACTGCCAGTGTAAAGGTGTAATGCTTTTGCATGAGTAGCACAAACTCCTCTGCTCTTCTTAAGTCCTCATTTTATCAAGGAGCAGCATGTGTTTGGGTGGCTCCGAGGGGTGACATACACAACTTAAATTCTTATGTACCGTTGTGCTTTTCAGTTGATCATGATCTAATAATTTACATGCAAACATTTTTATGTTGCCTGCAATATAAAGTATCTTACTGAGCACGTTTTGCTTCTCCTTAAAGGTGACCTATTATGGCATTTCATGTATATTTTAAACAGGCCTTGAATGTCTTAAAAACAATCTAAAGCTAGTTTTTTCTACATAAATCATAAATCCAGCCTGTGGGCCGTGTCACTAGTTTTACCGCTTCTAACCCCTTTTTCTGCGCCTCATTTTTAGGGAAGGGGGGGGTATGATAATGAGGCTCTGTGCTGATTGGCTCCCTGAATGACGTGTAGCAGGGGAGGAGAATAAACCTCGCTCCGCCAGAGCAGCCCGAGCCTGTAAATAAATCACAACACTGAATTTTCACAAATGGAAACTTTATTGTTAAAAAAATAAAATATGAGTTGTATATAAATAACATTTATGCACTATTTAAGCCGGATCTACCCGGTGGATGCTGAACGCTGGCCCCGGAGCCACGCCGGGCGCCCGGCATGGCTCCGCGGCGCTCCGCCCGTTACCGAGGATCAAACCGACAGATTTGGCTGAAAAAATCTCGTCGGGTGAAGCTGGTCCAGCCTGGGACAGACCCCCGAGGACCCAGCTCCCAAACCACCCGGGAACCTGGATAATTTAACCTGGAACCGCGGCACCGCGGCGCCGCGTCCGACTGGCTGAAGGAAGGACCGCTCCAGCAGCGGAGAGAGCTGGTTGTGGGCATGGTTTCAGCAGCGGAGGCTGAACCTCTGGAAATCTGCTCCCGTCGTGACGTCACGACGGGAGCAGATTCTCATTGGCTCAAAAAAAACCACGTGACACTGGGGGACTCTGTCCGGCGGGGGTCAGAGAGCTTGCAGAAATTCATGGTATTTTGTCTCCCCTGTGCTGGCAGGGTGAGGGGAGACCACTTTATATATGTTAAAACAAGAAAAAACATGTTTTTCATAATAGGTCCCCTTTAAGGACCACTTTTTCTCGTATAGATTTATTGTTGACCAGTTTAATGGTTTTGAAGTTTTTTGTGTTTTTTTAAAGTAATATTTGTTCTCTTTTTTAACGTCTTGAACTATTTCTTCAAATTTTTGACCGTCGCTACCAAGCTTAAAAAAAAACACTGAATAAAGTCACGAGGAACCTTTTGGGTTGAATTTTGCCAAAAACTTTGGAATTTCAATATTCCACCAACAGGGCAAGGAAAAAACACACCGTACGGTCAGCGTTTTTAGATACAACCCCATTATTATCACTGGATGATTAGTAGTAGTAGTAGTAGTAGTAGTAGTAGTAGTAGTAGTGTTTATTTCGAATATGAATCATATAAAAAAAAGAAAGAAATAAGACAATCGTCTTAACATGAGACATAAAAGTACATATTCGAAAGGGAGTGAGAAGAAGTAAAACTTATAAACTCTCACCCCCTCTCCTTAAATATGACTAGCTAACACATGTGAACATAACATTATGCAAACATAATATTGCCTATACACAGGGGTGTAGCACCAAATTCTGGGCCCTGTACACTCTCAATGTCAGTGGGCCCCTATCCATGCCCGCGAGGCGCGTGAGAGAAAAAAAAAAGGGGGGGGGGGGGGGCGTATTTATACAATCTACTACAATCAACTACAATCAGATCAGATTATATTGATGAGTGGTTCTGAATTGATGCATTTGGCCTACTTGTGCTCAAATACCTAAAACATTAGGGTACATCTGGCTGCAATAAGTTGCAGAGGCAAAAATGTTTTAAGCCATTTTTCAGCCAGATTGAGAAGAATAGCTAATTGTTTTTCTATGTTCTCACCAGATTCAGAATCACAATAATTTTTGATTGATAGTGAGATCACAGTTATTTAACATGATTATTCATTGGCTTTGGTAATATCATGAATTTATTGAACATTGACAATAGCTTTTAAGCACAGCACTGCACCGCAATGCTAAGGCTTTTTACCAGACAAAAATAATAAATTGCGTTATTGCTCAATTAATATATTACTAGTGTGCACTTGAGCCTACAGTGATATTGGTATGTTATTTACATGTTGATATATGCAGCAGCAATATTGCTAGATGGATCATTCATTAAATCTCAGCACGGAGTTTCATTTTATTTTCTGTAATGCAAAAATGTCTTACATTCTGGATTCATCACAAATCAACTGAAATATTGCAAGCCTTTTATTATTTTAATATTGCTGATCATGGCTTACAGCTTAAGAAAACTCAAATATCCTATCTCAAAAAATTAGAATATTCTGGGAATCTTAATCTTAAACTGTAAACCATAATCAGCAATATTAAAATAATAAAAGGCTTGCAATATTTCAGTTGATTTGTAATGAATCCAGAATGTATGACATTTTTGTTTTTTTAATTGCATTACAGAAAATAAAGGACTTTATCACAATATTCAAATTTTCTGAGACAGTCTTGTAAACTTGCTGGCGTGGTTGTGTTTGAACCACTTCTGAATATCCATCGTTACTTTGTGTTAATGGAGCAGCAGCGCAGCGTCTTGCAGATCAGTGACGTCCGGCTGATTTATGGTTCCGCGTTGCACCAACGCAGATCTTACGGCGTAGGATACGCGGCGACGCGAACGTACGTTGCGCGTCACCGCCGGCGATTTAACGCGGAACCATAAATGAGGCTTAACGCGCACGCATTTCTCAGTTTTCTTTTCGTCTTTATAACTGAGCATGCAAATACATAAACTGAGGGTGCAAAGCTTATGCACCCTCGTAGAACCGGGCCTGTATAAGCAGCAGCTGTCTGGAGTGGACTATGTTAACTTTAATTGGACTTTGTATGACAAGCTAACTTGGTTCACCTTTGGGAAAGAAAGCAGTCAGCAGCTCCTTCCCCTCGTTCTGCCATCTTTCTTTTTGTTTCCTCTATTTCTTTTTCTGATAGCCCGATTTATGTTTTTTGGGCAGCATGATGTCCTGCACACAGGTCTCTGATCTGGGCGCACTGTCTGACCCATACCTGTTGCCGGTCGCTGTTGGGCGGACTAAACCATTTTGCATAGGGGGGGCCTAGAATGTCTAATATGTTGGGAGAACTGTGACATTAAGTTCATTCTCTCATTTGATGTTATCAATATATTTGAAATAAATTATGACACCAATTAATTGGAGGGCTCAATTCATTCGAAATAAAAACATCACAAAAAAAAAAATAAAAATCAGGATTTTCATGGGCCCCTCTCTCTACTCGGGCCCTGGGTAGTCAGGTCCACTTTTCCCCCCACTACCACGCCCATGCCTATACACAATAATCACACACACACACACACACACACACACACACACACACACACACACACACACACACACACACACACACACACACACACACACACACACACACACACACACACACACACACACACACACACACACACACACACACACACACACACACACACACAGGACAAAAGGAGAAAAACAAACAAACAAAAAAAAACAAACAAACAAAACAACAATAAAAACATAGTAGCAACATAAGCTACTGAGTAGTGTAAGAAAATAAGGATAGAAATAAATAAATAAATAAAAAATAAACACTATCATTGCACCCAAGCAGTTTGCTCATCCCTGTACCTCTGAAACATAATATCTTTGTATTTTATTTTAAACTGTTTAATAATTGGACATTGCTTTAATTACATTGAAAACTTGTTCCATAGCCTCACCCCGCTGACTGAAACACAAAAACCTTTCCTGTTTGTGCGTATTAATGTGACATTAAAATTACGTTTGCCCCTTAAACCATATCTTCCCTCATGAATACTAAATAATTTCTGTATATATGTTGGTAACAGATCATTTTTTGCTTTGAACATTTTTGCTTTGAACATTATTTGCGCTGTTTGATAGCCCACAATATCCATAAATTTGAGTATTTTGGACTTCAGGAATAATGGGTTTGTGTGTTCCTTGTAGTCAGCATTGTGGATTATTCTTATTGCTCTTTTTTGCATAATGACTAATGGCTGTAGAGATGTTTTGTAATTGTTGCCCCAGATTTCTGCACAGTATTGAAAATATGGTGAGATTAGGGAACAATAAAGAATGTGGAGTGATTTCTGATCCAAGACCTTTTTAACTTTATCTATAATGGCAATGGCTCTTGAGACTTTAAGGCTGAATTACACTTCTGCGTCAAAACGACGCCGTGTCTACGGCGTGTGGTTTTTGGACACGCAGAGGACACGCCGTCACATGCGCCGTCAGTGACGTGCACCTCCCGAAAATTGTAACTACGCGTCGAGGAGACGCAGACCACACGCAGACCGAGAGGGCTGTGATTGGTTCGTTTGAAAGCGAAGCATTTCCGGTTTCCGGTTTGAATCAGTAGTGAACTTCCAGGGCTTTTTTCTTCGTTTATATGTGATTTTTTTTGTTTTTGTTTTTTGCACAATAGTTGTCCTTATTTCTTTGATTTACTGTGACCGGAAAAAGTCGGATAAACCATTCAGAAAAAGATCGCTAACTAGTGGCCGCGGGGGGTACTGCACCGCGACCAAACGGAGAGACGGAGAAGTCTGAACGATTCGTGACGGCACCACGGGTGCGCCGTGTGCTCTGCGTGTGTGTGACGCAGAAGTATACTCAGCCCTTTACTTTGTACATGTTTGATATGTGATTTCCAGTTGTCTTTATCATCTATTTTATCATCTATCATCTATGATTACTCCCAAAAATGTATTCTATTTCAACTCCATCTATTTTTATTATTACCTTAGTATTTAATGTATAATTGCCAAACAACATTATTTTAGTCTTACTCAAATTTAATGATAATCTGTTTCTGTCAAACCATTCTTTCAGTTTGTTCATTTCTATGGTAATATCCTCTTGTAGGTTTTGTAAATTATCCCCGGAACAAAAAATATTAGTGTCGTCTGCAAATAACACAAAATGCAATAACTTAGAGATCTGACATATATCATTGATGTACAAAATGAAAAATTAAGGGCCCAAAACTGACCCCTGGGGTACCCCACATGCAATGTCCAAGCATGGAGAAACACAGTCACCCAATTTCACAAACCGCTGTCTCCCGCTTAAATAACTTTTCACCCAATCCAACACTATTCCCCTGATGCCATATTTTTCCAATTTCTTGATTAGTATTTCATGATTGATCGTATCGAAAGCCTTTTTTAAATCAATGAATATCCCAACGGCATACTGTTTGCGATCTATTGCATTTGTTATTTCTTGTATTGTTTCTTCTATAGTAATTTATATTTATCCAGATCTGCGATGTTCCTGATGCAAATCACCTTGGCTTCCTCGGGGCTCCCGTTTAGTTTTATTAAGATTTTGCAGTTTGAAGTCCATGTGTTCTGTATTTTCTTCTGTTTCCTGAGTTGCCTTGCTTCTTTGGCTATTTCAGCATTGTGTTTGGTTAGGTGTTCGTTTATGAAGACATCTGTTCCCTTTAACTTCCTTCCTTGTTTCAGGAGTGCGCTCTTGTATTTCCTATTTGTAAACCGCATTGTTACGACTGGTCTGTCGCTGGGCTTCTTCTTTGGCAGAGGGTGGCATGCTTCAATGTAGTTACGGTCCAACTTAATTACGACTGGTCTGTCGCTGGGCTTCTTCTTTGGCAGAGGGTGGCATGTTTCAATGTAGTTACGGTCCAACTTAATTACGACTGGTCTGTCGCTGGGCTTCTTCTTTGGCAGAGGGTGGCATGCTTCAATGTAGTTACGGTCCAACTTAATTTTCTTGGACTGTAGAAAGTCAGCTACCTGTTGCTCTGCGGAGTCAGCAGCATCCCACTCACCGGGCCCCTCGTCCGTGGCGACCGCTCGGGCGTGTGACCGGGGCATAATCTGGACACTGGTGATGACCACATGATTGATCCTCGAATACTGTTCCAGGTCCGCAACTCTGCCTTCCAGTTCAGTGATGCGCTTATCCTTTTCAGCGTTCAGCAGCCTCAGAGCCTTCACTTCCTGGACCAGGTTCAGGATACTCTTTTGCTGCAACCGAACAGCTGACACTTCCTCCGAGATGAAGTCTAATGATCTTTTAATATCATCACTTCCTCTACCGTCGGACACTTCTTCGGACCCATGTTGCCAGTTTTTATTGGCACAGAAAAGCGTTTTGTCCGGTAACCCTGCCGGCCCCGGCCAGGTCCGTAGCTGCTGGTTGGAGCTGCTGCTGGTTGGAGCTGCTGCTGGTGCTAGCTGCTGCTGGTGCTAGCTGCTACTGGTGGAGCTGCTGCTGGTCGGAGCTGCTGCTGGTGCTAGCTGCTGCTTGGTGGAGCTGCTGCTGGTGCTAGCTGCTGCTGGTACTAGCTGCTGCAGGTGGAGCTGCTGCTTGTTGGAGCTGCTGCTGGTTGGAGCTGCTGCTGGTTGGAGCTGCTGCTGGTGCTAGCTGCTGCTGGTGCTAGCTGCTGCTTGGTGGAGCTGCTGCTGGTGCTAGCTGCTGCTGGTGGAGCTGCTGCTGGTGCTAGCTGCTGCTGGTGCTAGCTGCTGCTGGTGCTAGCTGCTGCTGGTGCTAGCTGCTGCTGGTGCTAGCTGCTGCTGGTCGGAGCTGCTGCTGGTGCTAGCTGCTGCTTGGTGGAGCTGCTGCTGCTGCTGGTTGGAGCTGCTGCTGGTTGGAGCTGCTGCTGGTTGGAGCTGCTGCTGGTGCTAGCTGCTGCTGGTGGAGCTGCTGCTGGTGCTAGCTGCTGCTTGGTGGAGCTGCTGCTGGTTGGAGCTGCTGCTGGTTGGAGCTGCTGCTGGTTGGAGCTGCTGCTGGTGGTGGAGCTGCTGCTTGGTGGAGCTGCTGCTGGTGCTAGCTGCTGCTGGTGCTAGCTGCTGCTGGTGCTAGCTGCTGCTGGTGCTAGCTGCTGCTGGTTGGAGCTGCTGCTGGTTGGAGCTGCTGCTGGTGCTAGCTGCTGCTGGTTGGAGCTGCTGCTGGTTGGAGCTGCTGCTGGTTGGAGCTGCTGCTGGTGCTAGCTGCTGCTGGTGGTGGAGCTGCTGCTTGGTGGAGCTGCTGCTGGTGCTAGCTGCTGCTGGTGCTAGCTGCTGCTGGTTGGAGCTGCTGCTGGTGCTAGCTGCTGCTGGTGGAGCTGCTGCTGGTTGGAGCTGCTGCTGGTGCTAGCTGCTGCTGGTTGGAGCTGCTGCTGGTGGTGGAGCTGCTGCTTGGTGGAGCTGCTGCTGGTGCTAGCTGCTGCTGGTGGTGGAGCTGCTGCTGGTGCTAGCTGCTGCTGGTTGGAGCTGCTGCTGGTGGAGCTGCTGCTGGTGGAGTTTGTTTAACCCTTTTTGACCTACCATAGAACAAGTCCATCTACGCATATTTTTACATTTTTGCATAGTATACTGCCATTTTATTGAGTATTTTTATTTCCTATACATCAAAACAACCCATATAAGCCAATTTTAATAATCTGTATGTTGAAAGTCCATACTAACTAAAAAAACTAAACTAAATAATACCAAAAAATGTAAATCGTTTTTTTTTTTTTTTTTAAATTGTACACATATTTTTCTAAATACAGAAATCCCATAGCTAGATCCCTCAAAATTGTCAATGGATAAAAGTAACACAGAAGCCTTTCAAACCAGAGGAAATTTATTTGGAATTAATTCATACTTTAGTTTTTGAGATATATCATTTTACATATCGCGTCTTCATCTGGCACGGAATTCAGCTTTGCTCACGGTAAACCGTTTCGCGCACACAGACTTTGGTGGATCCATAATATGTTTGTGTGTGGGCTGGTATAGTGAGTATGTACTGCTCGTATCGTGTGTGTGTGGGTTGTAGCTGAGTAATCTTTCGTGAAAATCTCTGATAAAATGCACAAACGCAAATTCAAACAGACCAGTTTCCCAGGGGAATGACGTCACCTCCCTTTTTGCGGGAAGTGGCGTTAAAAAAATACTGTGAAAAAATACAACCTGATGACACGCTCACAACGTGATGATGTACTGTATGTGCTAACTTATGTCAATGTAGGACGTGCTGTGAACACATACCGGATCGATAAATAACCCGCCATGTCAATTATGAAGATTTCTGTGTGCGCAATTTTACTGGATTATTATGTGATTTTTCCAAACAATTTAATGGATCAAGACAGAACATTGGGACACACTAAATGCAAGATATGCAAGAGAAAGTCTTCCTGTTTAACAGGCAAAAAGAATTAAAGAGAATTAAAGCTGCAAGCAGCGATGAACGGGCCCTCACACTCACGGCCACCGCCCCCCATAAGCATATCAGAAACGACACCACCCACGACTTCCTATGTCAAACCATTCAAAAGTTATAGCAGAAAAAAGGGACAACCAATCAGAAGAATGGGCGGGGCTAATTCAGGCCAAAGAAGGTCAAGGACTTCATACAGAATCTGATGACACCACCCACGACTCTCTATGTCAAACCATTCAAAAGTTATAGTAGAAAATCGGGACAACCAATCAGAAGAAGGGGCGGGGCTAATTCAGGCCAATGAAGGTCAAGGACTCCATACAGATTCTGATGACACCACCCACGACTCTCTATGTCAAACCATTCAAAAGTTATAGTAGAAAATCGGGACAACCAATCAGAAGAAGGGGCGGGGCTAATTCAGGCCAATGAAGGTCAAGGACTCCATACAGAATCTGATGACACCACCCACGACTCTCTATGTCAAACCATTCAAAAGTTATAGTAGAAAATCGCGACAACCAATCAGAAGAAGGGGCGGGGCTAATTCAGGCCAATGAAGGTCAAGGACTCCATACAGAATCTGATGACACCACCCACGACTCTCCATGTCAAACCATTCAAAAATTATAACAGAAAATAGGGAGAACCAATCAGAAGAAGGGGCGGGGCTAATTCAGGCCAATGAAGCTCAAGGACTCAATACCGATTCAGATGACATCACCCACGACTCTCTATGTCAAAACATTCTAAATTTATAGCAGGAAATATGGACAACCAATCAGAAGAAGGGGTGGAGCTAATTTTCACCAATTATGGTCAAGGACTCAATATCGAGTCCCATGACACCACCCACAACTCTATATGTCAAACCATTCAAAAGTTATGACAGAGAATAGTATTCTAGGGGGCGCTGTTGAGCCATTTTGCCACGGCCATTAATGCAAACCATGAAATATCAAATGTATCGCCAGGCCTGGCTTGCATGCAAAATTTGGTGACTATCAAATATGGACCAATCAGATGAAGGGGGGCGCGCCTTTTGGCGTCTAGCGTCGCCGTGGTAACACTTTTGAAAGAGAAAAGTAATGCGCGTAGTCGCAGGATGGAGACGCACATTTTGATGTATAACACACCTGGGTGCACGTTACGGTTCGGGCCGAATTAACTGCCGAAGGAATGGCATAAATTGCGTCAAAATTACACAATTAATTCAAAATGGCCGACTTCCTGTTCAGTTTTGGGCATGGCTCCAAGAGAATTTTCTTTAAGTTGCGCCATGATACAGGTGTGTACCAATTTCCGTGCATGTACGTCAAACCGTATCGTGGGGCTTGAGGCACAAAGTTTTCCGGGGGGCGCTGTTGAGCCATTTTGCCACGTCCATTAATGCAAACCATGAAATATCAAATTTATCGCCAGGCCTGGCTTGGGTGCCAAATTTGGTGCCTTTTGGGGAACTATCAAATATGGACCAATCAGATGAAGGGGGGGCGCGCTTTTTGGCGTCTAGCGTCGCCACGGTAACACTTTTGAAAGAGAAAAGTAATGCGCGTAGTCGCAGGATGGAGACGCACATTTTGATGTATAACACATCTGAGTTCACGATACGGTTCAGGCCGTATTAATTCTCGAAGGAATGGCATATATTGCTCCAAAATTACGCGATTAATTCAGAATGTTCAAAATGGTCGACTTCGTGTTCGGTTTCATCCATGGCGCCAAGAGACTTTTCTTTAAGTTGCGACATGATACAGGTGTGTACCGATTTTCGTTCATGTACGTCAAACCGTATTATGGGGCTTGAGGTGCAAAGTTTTTTCTGTCTGGACCAATCAGATGAAGGGTGGGCGCGCTTTTTGGCGTCTAGCATCGCCACGGTAACGCTTTTGAAAGAGAAAAGTAATGCGTGGTGTCGGAGGATGGAGACGCACATTTTGATGTGTAACACACTTATGGGCACGTTACGGTTCGGGCCGTATTAACAGCCGAAGGAAGGCATACATTTCGCCAAAATTACACAATTAATTCAAAATGGCCGACTTCCTGTTCGGTTTCTTGACATGACGCCCGGAGACTTTTCTTTAAGTTGCGCCATGATGCAGTTGTGTACCGATTTTCGTGCATGTACGAGAAACCGCATTGTGAGGCTTGAGGTACAAAGTTTTCCGGGGGGCGCTGTTGAGCCATTTTGCCACGCCCATTAATGCAAACCATTAAATATCAAATTTTTCGCCAGGCCTGACTTGCGTGCAAAATTTGGTGACTTTTTGGGCACGTTTAGGGGGGGCAAAAAGGGCTTCCTTTTGTCAGAACAAGAAGAAGAAGAAGAAGAAGAAGAAGAATGCAAGGCATGTTATTTCCTCCCTGGTCCCTGAGGAGGAGTTATGGGGAGGGAAAAGGACTCGGGAGGAATTATCGAGGGGTACTACCTCATGTGACAGCCCACTGTCTGTTTGGTTGGTCTTGCTGGCTTCACCACCATCAGAAGAGTTGACTGATGCAGGAGATGGAGCAGGTGGCAGATCAATGCTGAGGAACAGGATTTACATAGCGATTTTGCCACAAATCATGTTACACAAATATAACCAGCAGGCTCGTTTGCCACTCCTGCTGTTGTGTTTGTTGAACGCAAATAACTTCTTTATGTGTTTGTAAAGTTGTGACCCGAGTGTCATGTTATACAAAGGTCTGTCATTGTAATAGGCAGGTGCAGTTGACAGCTCTGCAATATGCTGATTTATGACTTTGTGGATGAGAACCTTGCAGACATCACTGTCTTGTCATTAATGAATCCCTCCCCCGACCCACCACCCTGTGTTAGTTTTGTTTACATTAGACCTGACGTGGGGTTAAGTGTAACCTCAGAGGCTAGTTTTTTTCAGGGCAGCCCAACACCCCACCCCTCACCATTCAGTGTAAAAAGGACAGGTTACAACATAGATTCCGGCATTAAAAGTGGGATATTTACCAATTTAAAAAGAATTATAAATGGTAATGGCTTTACTTTTACTTGGTACAGCTGAGCTGCATTCAAAGGCCACCTACTACTATTTATGCATAAATAGTAGTAGTTGGCCTTTGAATAGTGAAATGAATGTCTAATGCCTTATTGAGGATTAATGTACCCATTATTATCTGTAAAGTATGATGGAAATTTACCAATGACACCTATGTAACCACTTCAGATTACCGTATTTTCACGACCATTCGGTACCGACCTAAAAGGCACCGTCTACAGACACGGAGCACGCACACACGCGCGCCGCAAAACACACACGCGCGCCCTGCAGAACACACACATAAGCACACAAGTGTGCTTATTTAAAAATAAAGCGGGAGCAAAACCTAGTTTGATTGTATTTTATTTCAGTTTTTACATTAATCAAACGGCCGCATGTCTTGGACACTCGGGTGAAGAGAGGGGCTGAGCTGTCAACTGATCACCACCTGGTGGTGAGTTGGATGCGCTGGCGGAGGAGGAGGTTGGACAGACTGGGCAGACCCAAACGGATTGTGAGGGTCTGTTGGGAACGTCTGGCCGAGCCCTCATGTTGATCATACAGGACAGAAGCAGCTGTTCCGTGAGCACAGAAGAGAAACTTATTTGGTAGATTTACTGGGTATAGTCTGGCCCTGCCTCCTGCTGAGGCATAGGATGCTCATAATCTGAAAACAAAGATAGTGATAAAATGCAGGGTTACGTGACACCCCAAGGACATTCTGTCTCAGACAGACATGTGTAATCTAACTCTATATAACATAACATAGATGCACAAAGAGTCTCACTTTATTCTCCTTACACCCTGAGACCCTTTCCTTTTGCATGCATTAGAAATGAATGTGTTTTGCTTTTAACCTGGATGTCTCACTGTTCTTGATAACCAGAATTTCCACAAAAAAAAACAAAGTGACCGTGAACGTTTATGAATGTCCATAGTTCTAAACTTTTCATTGGTGTTAACAAAATCTACTCCTGCCTCTGACCATGTGCAGAGCTTTTGGAAATAACAGGTTCACATAAATACTGGTGTCAGCCTTGGACTTTACAGCGTGAAGCACGGTTATTTTTACACTATACTTATAAACCACATTTTAAACATGATAATACATTCAAAATATAACATCTACCCATATTCCTCTGCTTATCCGTGGTTGGTTCGCATGGGCAGTAGCGTAAGCAGGAAAGCCAAGACTTTTGACTTCCTAGACACTTTGTCAAGCTCATCTAAGGGCGACCCAAGACATTCCAGGCCATTTGAGAGACAGATTCCCTCCATTGGTCCTGGGTCTCCTCCCAGTGGGACGAGCTTAGAAAACCTCACCAAGGAGACGTCGAGGAAGCTCCACATCTGATGCCCGGAGTACCTTGTGTAACACTCTACCTCATAGAGGAAATATTTCAAACAAATAAGGCTTCTTTCTTCATTCTGAGAAAGTTATTGTATGTGATACGTGTAGCTGTTATGAACAAACAGAAAAATTATCACAGAACAAGGACTTAAAGTTTGTCACCAAATATCTATTTTCACCATGTATTTACAAATATTAGGGGTGTAACAATATATCGTGCCACGAAATTCCGCGATACAAAAAAGTTACGATACGTGTCGTGGAGGTGACAAAATGTATTACGATATTGGGTTATTAATATTAATCTATTGTGTTGACTTTAACGACCGACCGCGCCTCGACCCGCGGACCAAAATCTTCCTCCGCTCAGAAGAAACTAGTACCGTTTTGGTCCCGATCACGGGACTCTTGCAGGGTTTTGAGCTCTGAACTTTTACTTATGTAAGGCTGGTGTAGAGTTAAGCCTTACCTTGTTAAATGAAACGAGTAGGATAAACATGGGGAAACTTCTGCTGAGTTCCAGTGTACTTTAATGTCCCTCAACAGTGTAGGATTTTAGAACATCAACACAGCACCTAGTGCCGTACTGTGGCGTATCACTCCGCCCAATCTAAAACAGACTAATCACTACAGATAAACTGACTAGTGTCATTATAGTCCCTGATTTACATCAGAATATAAAGAATATATTTATAAAATAATCAACCCTGAATTACCAAAATAACCTTCTTAACAAAAATAAATCTCCTCTTACACTTATAAGGTGAGCATGAATCAATCTTTTTTATGATGTAAAATTGTATGTATTTATTTACTTTTATTTATTTATTTAATTTTAGTTGTTACATTTCTGGAAAAGAAAAAAAGTCAAATCCTACATGAGAGAAACTATTCAGTTTGTGGCAAAATATTTGTACTTGTATGAAACTGAAGATCCGTAATGCAAACCTGACATTTACTTTTAGTTCAGTTTGTGGAAAATGGTTGGCCTGTCTTTCTTTTTAAAACTTAAACAGTTATAAAGCATTACAAACTGGAACAATAGGGCAAACGCACAGTATTGTTTTGTATTTTGTGTCTTTCAAATAAAAGACCATTTTTTCCAGTTATACGTTCCTTATTCAAGGTTGTTAAAAAAATACTGCTATAATATCATATCGTATCGTGACCTCAATATCGTGTATCGAACAGTGTCGTGAGATTAGTGTAGCGTTACACCCCTAACAAATAAATACAAAAAATAAAGCTTCCCATCACCAACCAAACCATTAGCAGGATGTCAGTAATTTTCTGAATATCCTCCAAAACCACACAGAAAATGAATGTTGATTTAATTCTTTATAGTGTTTTCCACTGAGTAAACACCTTATCATCAAGCAAGTTTCCTCTGCTCTACGTTTTTAATTGATCATCTGTGGATCTATCAACCAGCAACAGGTAGAGGTTCATCAAGGACCTGTATCATACTGTATAGGTGCATAACACGCTAAAATATAAGCAGATATCCTATTTGTTGAAAATAAATCAACATTTACATTAATCTAGTGATTCTGAAAATTAAAAAAAAGGAATTTTGTTTCATTCACAGAAAAGCAACAATGAGACTGGGCGTAACAATGTTGGTCCTGTTAACACTGGCCCTTTGGGTTAGTAACATTCAAGGCCATGGAAATCGAGTAATGGATGATGAGACATATGATGTCATTGTTAAAGCACTGAGAGGAGAATTTCACATTGCTGTAAAATAAAGAACAAGGGTCCAATAAGGTCCAATAGGTGTCGTTCGGAGGGTGTGTGTGTGGGGAGAAGGTGCCTTTAAAAAAAAAGAAACTGAATATCGTAGACCCTAGCTTTAAATTGGCAGTAAGACCAACAATAAAAAACAGCAACATTTTGACTGGAAGGACCTCGTCAGATTGTATGGAAGGAAATAGTGTTCACTTACTTACTGTATTTGAAAAGACCAATTTTAAATGTGTTTTTATTGTAGAAGTTATTGGATTGTGGGATTGACCTTTTATAATGTCCCCAAAAACACTGAGCGTGGAGAGAAATGGATTGCTGCTATCAAGAGGGACCACTGGACTCCTACAGAGCTTACAGAGCTTGAGATGGAAACATGCATAACGTTATTCTGTACAACTAGCAAGATGAACATTTGCATTAATAATATAATAAATCATATTTTATGTTTTAATACGGTTTTATGGAGACATGATGAAATCACAGTACAGAGACAGCCCTGCTAAAAGTAGTAAATGACATCAGAACAAACCTTGACAAGAATAAACCCTCGGTTCTGGTACTACTTGACCTGAGTGCTGCCTTTGATACTATTGATCATCAAATTCTTTTAGATAGATTAAGCAAGCGTGTTGGCCTAGCTGAAACTGTTTTAAAGTGGTTCACTTCATATCTTTGTGGAAGAAAATTCTTCATCTCAATAGATAATAATGTCTCCAAACACTATGAGGCTACCTATGGAGTACCACAAGGGTGGATTTTAGGACCATTACTTTTTAATTTATACATGTTACCCCTGGGCAGTGTCATCAGGAGACACGGCATCTCTTTCCACAGTTATGCTGATGACACACAGCTCTATGTGGCCGTGTCTCCTGATGACACTGGGCCGATTGACTCACTTTTTAACTGTATTTTAGATATTAAGGCCTGGATGTCGCAGAATTTTTTACAGCTAAACCAGGACAAGACTGAAGTACTGATCGTCGGTTCAAAAGCCCAGAGAGAGAAACTGGCCTCTAAACTAAATACATATGGAGTAAACCCGAGCAAAGAGGCAAGAAACCTAGGAGTCATATTTGACTCAGATTTTAATTTCAAATCACACGTACGCTGTGTCACAAAAACAGCATTTTATCATTTAAAAAATATTTCTAAGGTGAGGCCGTTTCTCTCTCTGGGCAACACGGAGAGACTAATGCACGCCTTTATAACTAGCAGGATAGAATACTGTAATGCTCTCCTTACTGGTCTGCCCAAGAATACCATCAACAAGCTGCAACTGGTTCAAAAGGCTGCAGCACGACTTCTGACTCAGACCAGAAGGAGAGCACACATTAGGCCCATTTTAAAAACCTTACACTGGCTACCTGTTAGTTTTCGTGTTGATTTTAAAGTTCTTTTATTAGTTTATAAAGCGCTACATGGGCTTGCGCCAGAGTATATTTCAGAGATGTTTTTATTCTATGAACCAGGAAGGCCCCTCGGATCCTCTGGCTCTTCTTTTCTAGCTGTTCCACAGAGTAGAACTAAAACATTTGGTGATGCTGCTTTTAACCAATATGCTCCAAAACTGTGGAACAGCCTGCCGGAGGATCTGAGAGGAGCTGGAAATGTGGACATTTTTAAACGTAGATTAAAAACTCATCTCTTTGGTCTGGCTTTTATGTAGCATCACATTTTATAGTTTTAGTTTTATTCCGTTTAAAATTTTTTAAAGGTATCTGTTTTATTTATTTATCTATCTCTTATAATGTTTTTACTATTTTTATTGTTGTGGACTGATTATTTTTTTTAGCCTTAATCCTTGAACCTTTATCTCTTTATAAATGTTATATATTTTATATTGTATGTCAGGGTGCATTGGTCTCCCAGTTTTTATCTTTTTGGTCTCCCAGTTTTTACTTGTTTATTATGCTTATTTTTCAATCAAAATGTCAAAGCACCTTGTATTTCATGTACTTGGACGAAAGGTGCTATATAAATAAAATTTGATTGATTGATTGATATGCTTTTACTTTCTAGAGTAGTAACGTTAATGAAAAAGTGAACTGCCTTCTTACTTTTCATTACATAAACGTATCCTGTGCAGGCAATTCAATGCTTATGCTATTCATCACCAGACTGTCACTTACCTTTCCTGTTACCACCAACATTTTTTTGGCCTCCACATTATGAAGTTTGGCATCTTTAACCCATCCTGATGTGAAGTAGCGGTAAGTTTCGGTACTTTTAAATGCTTTGAGAGCTTGGCCGGTGTTTGGAGAAGGATTGTGGACCAGGTAGATATATATGTCCGCAAACATCAAATTGGGCAGGTTTTTGGCAGACTGGAGTGGAGTCAGTAATTGATTAAACATTAGATACGGATCGAAACCTAAAGTGTCAATTTTCTGTAGATACCGTTGCTGTTCTTCGGCAGTCAGGTGAGTTATTAGGTGAGACGTCATATTGGCTGTGCGACGCGAATGTCCCCGGTCGGTCCTCAAGATGGCACTCGCAACAAAAAACGTCACGTGACTGATACCCATGAATAGTGACCTTTATACCATGGACTTGACCTATAGGGGATGATGCGTTAATCAATGAGTCTTCTCTTCCTGTTAATGTGGCCCGCGTATTGGGGGGGGGGGTTATATGGCATCTAAGTTGGCCAATGCGCCACCACGTGTCGCAGAAATTGTGTGATCCTGCTGACAGACAGACACACACAGAGGTGAAAGCATTTCCTTCCTCCCCTGCAGGAATGTCAGAGTTAAAAATGATGATAATGCAACACCTTTCTCACAATATGAGCCATTATTACAATATGAGCCATTATTACATTATGAGCGGCGCCAGTAAGGCTCAATGTAATAAGTGATTATGTTATGCGCTCATGATTTTATTATATTATGAGCCGTTATTACATTATGAACTTTTATTACATTTGATTTATTACATTATGAGCCGATTATTACATCATGAACTTTTATTACATTTAACTTATTACATCATGAGCCGTTATTACATTATGAGTTGCTACACCCCCCGCGACCGCTAATTGGAAATCTTTTCCTGTATGTTTTATCCGACTCTTTCCGGTCACATTGAATCAAAGAGATAAGGACAACTATTGTGCAAAAAAACGAAACAAAAAAAAAAAAAAAAAAAAAAAAAAATCACACATACACGAAGAAAAGAGCGCTGAAAGTTCACGACTGCTTCAAGCCGGAAACGGGAAATGCGTTACTTCCAAGCGAACCAATCACAGCCCTCTCCGTCTGTGTTTGGTCTGCGTCGCCTCCAAGCGAAGTTACAATTTTTCGGGAGGTGCACGTCAGTGACGGCGTCAGTGACGGCGTCAGTGACGGCGTCAGTGACACGCACCAATATACTTGGGAAACATTTAGACACCGAATATATATATTTTCTCATGGGCAAAAATAAGAACTTTATTGATCCCACATAGGAGTAATTCATGTTATATCAGCTATAGAGAACAAGGTAGTGCCGAAAAACAATATATATATCCCCCCTCACAAAAATAAGAAAAATAGAGAAACATATTTTCTCATCAACAAAGCATATTTTACGTAAAGATATTTTAAAATTTTCAAGTAACAAAATAACATATTTGAACCATTTTTGAGATTTTTTCAGTTATTTTATTGTCTGAAATATGATTCAAATGTTATTTTATTGTCTGAAAAATGGTTCAAATATGTTATTTTGTCATTTGAAAAATTTTAAATTTGTTTTGTTGATGAAAAATGTTTCTTTATTTTTATTATTTTTTGAGGGGGGATATATATATTTTTTCCGGAATTATCTTGTTCTCTATAGCTGATGTATACATGAATTACTCCTATGTGGGATCAATAAAGTTCTTATTTTTGCAATCTGAAAAAATATATTATATTTGGTGCCTAACTGTTTCTCAAGTATATTAGTGCGTGTGTGAATGAATAAATGAGACGTAAAATGTGCATTTCTTTGTAGAAAGGCGCTTTATGAAAATAAGTCCATTTACTTGTATTAGTTTACAGCGCAGTCTTCCCACATCCAATATGGCGGCGACATTGACGTATCGCAGCAGCTCCATGGGGCGTCTACGTTTATATGTCTATGCTTTTGTTCGACAGTGCATTCATTCAAGCCCGGTTTTTGGCCCTTATGGCTTGCCATATATTTAAGCGGCGTTCATGGACAGCAGAAAACGCAGGTTTTTACGCCACGCGTTTAAAACGCGGCTTTTACGGCGGGTTTTGTGCTAATAATGGCGTCTCCTCCGACTTTAACCCGCCGGCGGCGTCTCCCTCCCGGGATAGGAGCTCCAACAAACCCCGCTGCTCTGGAGATGTTGCTGCTACTCGGTTGTAGAACCAACCAGATGTTTCCAGAACTGCAGACACTCACGAGTTGGTGGAGACTTTAGATTGTGTGTTTTAACTTTAGATTGTGTGTTTTAACTTTAGATTGTGTGTTTTAACTTTAGATTGTGTGTTTTAACTTTAGATTGTGTGTTTTAACTTTAGATTGTGTGTTTTAACTTTAGATTGTGTGTTCCAACACCACAATAAAACTCCACCAGAACCAGCAGCATCTCCAACTGCTGCGTCCGTGTCGCCGCCACATTCACATATTCAGACGGAAACACGTTTCAAAGTCTCCGAGGAAGATCACGTGTTTGTGTTTTCTGCGGTTCCGTTCAAAGTTACGGACACGGAATCAAATAAAGTGTTTGGATCAGAATCAGCAGAACCTGGACCTGAACACTGACCTGCAGACCAGCAGAGGAAGATCCCGCTTTGGTCCTGATGCTGGACTCCTGGTCCTGGTTCTGATCCCGGTCCATCTCCGAGTCCTGGTTCTGATCCCGGTCCATCTCCGAGTCCTGGTTCTGATCCCGGTCCATCTCCGAGTCCTGGTTCTGATCCCGGTCCATCTCCGAGTCCTGGTTCTGATCCCGGTCCATCTCCGAGTCCTGGTTCTGATCCCGGTCCATCTCCGAGTCCTGGTTCTGATCCCGGTCCATCTCCGAGTCCTAGTCCTGGTTCTGGTCCTGCAGATCTTCAATCTAAAAGTTCGTCTGCAAAACCTCCACTGTGAGGACGGAACCGGAACCACGTGACCTCTTTTAAAAAAAAAAAAACTTTATTATCCAAACTTGCTGAACAAACAGCAACCAGGTTTAAATAGTTGGAACAGAAATACAATGATGGAGTAAATGATACAAATATCTCTGAATCAAATGTAAAGTGATTCCATGTGATGAAACCAGAGACATATGCCGCGTTCCATTTGTCCTCGGAAGTGGGGATTTCCCAGTTCCCAGTAGTATTTTTCAACTGGAACGCCCCTCGAAGTGGGAGAGTCTTCACCACCCCCGACTTCACATTCCAACATGGCTGCCCCGGTTGTAAACAGTAGTTAGAGCTCTGTAAAATTTCGTAGCACTTCATTCTAGTTTTGGTCACACTAAATCAGTCGTATACAAGTATTGTTCGGCATATATATGCTGCTATAGTGTAATTTACATTTTTCATGTGGTATATGCGAACTACAAACTTGTTTACCTACTTTGTAACTGGAACGCTGATAACTCGGCTGTGACGTCATTCCCAGTTCCCAGTTCCGACTTCCGAGGTAAATGGAACGCAGCACAAATAAAGACCTGAACATTGAACGTTTTCTGGAAACTTTACATTTGATTCAGAGATATTTGTATCATTTACTCCATCATTGTATTTCTGTTCCAACTATTTAAACCTGGTTGCTGTTTGTTCAGCAAGTTTGGATAATAAAGTTGTTTTTTTTTTTAAAGAGGTCACGTGGTTCCGGTTCCGTCCTCACAGTGGAGGTTTTGCAGACGATTGAAGATCTGCAGGACCAGAACCAGGACTAGGACTCGGAGATGGACCGGGACCAGGAGTCCAGCATCAGGACCAAAGCGGGATCTTCCTCTGGTCTGCAGGTCAGTTTCAGGTCCAGGTTCTGCAGGTTCTGCAGGTTCTGCAGGTTCTGCAGGTCAGAAACGTGTTTTAAACGTGTTTCTGTCTGAATGTGTGAATGTGGAGGAAACACGGACCAGCAGTTAAGGCTGATTTATGGTTCCGCGTCACACCAACGCAGAGCCTACGGCGTAGGGTACGCGGCGACGCACAACCTACGGTGTGCGTCGCCGCGTACCCTACGCCGTAGGCTTTAACGCAGAACCATAGATCAGTCTTTAGTGTTTTATTGTGATGTTGAAACACACAATCTAAAGTTAAAACACACAATCTAAAGTTAAAACACACAATCTAAAGTTAAAACACAGAATCTTCGTTCGTTCGTTTTTATTTATTTCGAACATGTATAGGCTACAGACCCGTCGCCAGACCTCAATCTTGGGGGGGGCATATCAATCTGCATGGGGGGGCACCACTGTTTTAAAATCGCTGCATTGGCTCCCCGTGCGCTTCAGGGTTGATTTTAAGGTTATTTTACTAGTTTTTAAGTGTGTTAATGGTCTTGGGCCTTCTTATTTGTCTGCACTACTTTTACCCTATCGACCCTCGCGGACCCTGAGGTCCTCCGGCCTTTTAACCATACCAAGAGTTAGAACCAGGACACACGGGGAGGCGGCATTCAGTTTTTATGGTCCCCGATTGTGGAACAGCCTCCCGGAGAACCTCAGGGCCGCAGAGACTGTTGATGTTTTTAAAAAGAGGCTCAAGACCCATCTATTTAATCAGGGCATTAATACATTTTATGTTTTATGAAAAGCACTTTGTGTTACATTTTTTGTATGAAAGGTGCTTTACAAATAAAGTTTTATTTTATTTTATTTTATTACTTCAGCCATATATTCGCGCAGCACTGATACACGTAACCATCACGTTGAACATAACCAACAGTAAATATGACCAGCTATATACCCTATATAGCATAATTCCTTGCAATTTTAAGCATAAAATCAAAGCAGTATCCACAAAACATTGAAGCAATATCCACAAAACACTTGACTATGCAACATAGATGTAACGCCAGAATCGTCTCTCAAACTGAAGAAGCATCACGGCGGGTGCATTTTAAAACAGTCAACAGAGGAATATGCATTTCCATTACGCACACGCGCGCGCACACATATACACACAGGCACACGCACTTTGATCCTACTTTAGTGGAGGCAGCGCTGTCCTCTTATTTGTCCATCCTGTGTCAGTACGGCGGGAGCCGGTGTTGTGCCAAAAAGTGATTGCCTGCCAGAATCTGATTTCTTCTGATTTCTGGCCGCGGGAGCGCGCACAGCAGCCCGCTGAACGATAGCGCTAAAACGTCAGATTTTCAGATTATGAAGCTCAAGAATGAGATCTAGTCATATTTAGGCAGAAACAACTTTTCATTAACTGTATTTGGCCTCCAATCAATTTTTGGCAGGTGAAAATGCCTATTTTGTGTTGTAATGGTCCTTTTAAAAGAGTTAAAAGCAATCCTGTGAGCTCTAGTGTTTATATTATGAAGCTCAAGAATGAGATCAAATCATATTTAGGTAGAAACAACCTTTCATTAACTGTATTTGGCCTTCAATCAATTTTTGGCTGGTAAAAAGACCCATTTTCAGGGGAAAAATCAGATTCTGGCAGGAAATCACTTTTTGGCACGACAGTCCATTTTCCATCTACGGGGGGGACCGGGGTGTTGGTCATTTTCTTCGCCAAGAACTCACGGGCCACAGGATATTCAGATTCAACCACATCAGCTCCAGCTAATTCCAGTAGAGGGGTTACATGGATGTATTATAAAACTGGATGGGACACTAAAAATGGCCGCCCATTCATTTCAATGCATTCTGCTCAGCCAGCGCATAAGCCGAAAAAATCTCTGACTTCCGGGTTTACTTCCGCGTTATGCGGCCCATAGAGCATGCTCAGTTGAGTCACCTCCCATGATGCTCTGGGGCCTCCCATCATGCCCCGGGGCAATGACGCGAGTATTAATATAATATGTATTAATATAATGTATAAATTAATGTATATTATTACATGTATAGCATTACATATATTATTAATGTATTAAAGGAGCTTGCGGCTGCTTTTAAGAAATGAGACTCTCTATCGCCACCCTTCCACGACGGCCGTTGGGGGTACTGCAGCCAACAGTGAAGCCGGCACGGGAGAACGGGGAGAACGTGCATGCAGCGTCATGTGACGTCACATCCGCAGGACAGCGCGGGAAAATCGGGACCGACTTGCATTACATTTTGCAAATAAAAAAAACAGCCTCAAGCTCCTTTAATATAATATAATTACATAATATATATTAATATAAACATCCGTGGAATGCACGGACACGGCTGTGACGTCAGCCGTGACGTCACGCCCAGAAAGAGACTTTTCTTTGACTTTTCTGGCCGTTATAAAACATTTTTGACGGATATAAAGTCCATGAGTTAAAAATATAGAATACAAAGATTAGTAATTGCCGGTGATTACAGCTGGAGGTGTCCTGTGAACAGTTTTAGAGGCTTCTCTTTTACTATTGCGGTCTATGGGAAAAAAGCTTTTTGGGCCGCATGGGATTTTTTGTTGCAGTACCGCGGCTGGCCACTGGAAAAAATCGGCGCGCCTTCTGACTGCCAGACCCGGGGGCTGAGGGGTTACCTTTGATGGGTCCAGGAAATTATCCTCGGCCTCTGGACCCAGAGCAGCCAGTGCGCATAAGCTCGCTGCTGCGGCGCAGGAGAGATGGATGCGCGTTTTGGAGAGCGCAGCAGCTGCGCTCTCCAAAACGCGCATCCATCTCTCCTTGCACAGCATCGATGACACTGTAACATAGCCTCTTGAACTCGGTCTTTTCGTCTATGTCACTCTGTGCTTGCCCAATGGTTTCTTCAACTGCAAATTCACGGAGGTTCTTGTTAACTGTGCGTCTTCTCTTGCTTGGAACCGGGGCCGGTCACTGGCACAGCCTCGCTGGCCGTGACTGGAGGAGCGCAGAGATCTCAGCGCAGCAAATTCATTTTCTGTGCGCAGTGTCTTCACAAGTCCATATCTTCACCAGCGAAAACTAGACCGCAGATTAATTCATTCATTCGAATTGCGCGGTAACGGTTATTGACGTAGGCTACGTCAAGTACAGTATAGTAATCTAACGTTTTGGCCGTCGCAGTGTAAATTTCCCAATCAAACATAAACACACCATTCTTATATTATATTTTTAATATTTTAGTGATGAAGAGAGCAACATTTTACCTAAACCTAAAATAATAAAATAAAGATTAAAAAAATGTTTGTTTGTTTTTTAGTGCCCCCAGTGGGGGGGCACAGCTGTTGCTATGGGCGGGCCCGGCCCCCTATGGCCCGCCCATAGCGACGGGTGTGCATTTACGCTTTATACTCTACACTAATTTGTATAAATAAATGTATATAATTTTTACAAAAATAACCTGTTTTACTTCCTGTTCCGGCGGCATGGAGTGAGCGCGTCTCTGTCGCTCCCTCTTCAAAAGACATTTAAATGGACTGATTTAAATCCTTAACACAATACAATGTTATAAATTGGACTCTCAAAAGACATTGTATCCTGAAGTGCAGAATGTCGGTGAGAGATCGGAATTTACGAAGCAACTCTGTCATGAACTTCTCAGCCACAGACCGCATAGAGCTCACCTCCATTATACGAGAGGTTATTCGAGAGGAGATTGGCATGGCGTTTGATTTAAAATTGCAGCCGATAAAGGAATCAATTGACTCTCTACAAGAAACAATGAAAGAAACATCGTCAAAGTTGCGAGAGGTGGAAAAAGCAGTGACAGATAATGACCAGCGGAGACTGATGTGGAGGAGAAATGTGCCAATATACTCTCAGAAAACCTCACACTGCGAGAGAAAATTCAACAAATTGAAGACCACAGCCGTAAATTTAATATCAGGATTACTGGGATCCCCAGCGAAGCTGAAGGAGGACAACCAACTGCTTTCGTGAACAACTTTCTGAGGGAAATGTTTGGTGCCGACAAACTTGGACAGCAGCCATGGGTGAATATTGCGCACCGCACCGGACCCCAATCAACCGGCTCAAGATGCATGATTGCGCGGCTGTTTAGCCTGGAAACTAAAAGAACTATTATTCGTTTGGCTGGTGAAGCAGCGGGGAATTTGAATTTCCAGGGGAAGAAAATACATATCTTCCTGGATTTTTCGGCTGACCTGTTGAAGAGGAGAGCAGCGTTCAAAGATGTCAAGAATCAGCTGAGAGCAGCGGGAGTGAAGCACGGTATCCTACATCCATGTAAGCTGATAATCACCCACCAAAAGACCACGGTGACATTCATGAATGCTAAAGAGGCAATGACTTATTATGAACAGGTAATCAAACCATCCCTCCGTGATGCACAAGTTTGACTTTTTTTTTTTTCCTTTCATCCTTCTCTCTCCCCCGCGGCGCGAGGGGGAGGAGGGGGGGTGATTGTCTGGAGGATCTAACGGAGTGGTTTGGACTAATGTGTTTATTTTGTTTAGTTTAATTCATAAAGGATAATACTTAAAGGACATAGTCAAATTTGAATATTAATATTAGTTATGTATTTGAAGGGGGGAGCTGACTGCACATCATGCAGCGCCTCTATTTATGGGTAGAGGGGGACATTAACGGGGAGCGTCTAATGGTGGGGAGGGTGGGGTTGGATTTATGGTGTGTTTTTTGTTTTATATGTTGTGCTCTTTTTTGTGATGCATCTCAGGTCTATACTTATTACGTTATCTGTTTGATATGCCAAATTATACTTTTTTAAGTTGGAATGTAAAAGGACTGGGGAATTCTGCGAAAAAGAGGAAAATTCTGTCATATTTAAAGGAAAATAAAATAAATATAGCTTATCTACAAGAGACTCACCTCTTACCATCGGCTCATGACCAGCTTAAATCTAGGTGGTTTGGGAAAGTGTACCACTCCTCTTTTACATCCAGTTCCAGAGGGGTGGCTATTTTGATTAGTAAGAATATACCTTTCTTTCCAGAGGAAATTAAAACTGACCCACATGGTCGATATATTTTTGTTAGAGGTTTTTTAGCTCAAGAAGAGGTCATATTGTTGAATTCATATAGTCCTAATCATGATGATCCTAAATTTATTAATGATCTCTATTTTTCATTGCTTCACTATGATATTCCAGTATTTTGGGGAGGTGATTTTAATTGTGTACTGGATGGAAATCTGGATAGATCTTCCCAGAGTAAATATACACTACCCAATATGTCAATTGCCTTGACAAATAATACAAGAGATTTAGGAATTTGTGAAGTATGGAGAACCCTTCACTCAGAGGAGATAGCTTTCTCCTTTTATTCTCATGTACATAAATCCTATTCAAGGATAGATTTTTTCTTTATTCCAGTTAATTATATGTCAAAAATTAAAAACTGCTTCTACCATGCTCGGATTCTTTCAGATCACTCTGCATTGAGTTTTGAAATAGAATTTGGGAAAATATTGTCAAATCCCAAACCTTGGAGATTTAATATTATGTTGCTCTCAAAAGACGATTTTACAACTTATATGAAGGCTCATTTAGAAACCTTTATTGAGGTGCACCAAAATAGTGTAGTATGCCCATTAATAATATGGGATACATTGAAGGCTTATATTAGAGGGTGCGTAATTGCCTTTTCTTCATCCCTAAAAAAAAATAAAACAAGTGAGTTGAAACGCATTGAACAAGATATGATTAATGTGGAGAGGCAACATTGTTTAACTAATGATCCAAATTTATTATTGCAATTAGATGATCTTAAATTGAAATATGATTCTATTAATACATATGCTAGTGAATTGGTTTTGATAAAATCAAAATTATCTTATTTAGAACAAGGGGAGATGGCTGGCAAATTATTAGCTAGACAGATAAAAAAGGAATCAGAAGATAGAACAATTCTTAAAATTAGAAAACAAGATGGATGCATTACAATGGACCCACTTCAGATTAATGATACTTTCAAGTCATATTACACAGAACTATATACCTCTACTTTACAATATGACCCGGATGAGTGTAAATCCTTTTTAGACAATATCTCCCTACCTACTTTAACACATGATGATGGATTAAGTTTAGAAAAAGATATATCCTCAGAAGAACTTGTGTCTGTTATGGCAACACTTCAAAATGGTAAAGCACCAGGTTTAGATGGCCTGCCAATTGAGTTTTATAGACATTTTTCTAATTATTTATTACCTCTTTTTATTGCTATGATCAATGCTTGTTTTAGGAAAAGTTGTCTTCCTCAGTCTTTATGTTTTGCATCTATAACCCTCCTCCATAAGAAAGATAAAGATCCTCTCCTATGTGCCTCTTATAGGCCAATTTCAGTTCTCAATGCAGATTATAAAATCATTGCTAAAGTTCTTGCAGTACGGCTTGAAAAAGTCTTACCTAGTTTTATTCATCTAGATCAAACTGGGTTTGTTCGCGGTCGTACCTCTACTGACAATCTACGTAGGTACTTTAATATTCTTTATCATACTAATGAATTAAATTCACAGAATGTTATTCTCTCTGTCGATGCTGAAAAAGCATTTGATAGAGTTGAATGGAAATATCTTATGTTTGTCCTTAGACGATTTAATTTTGGTCCTAAGTTTTGTCATTGGGTATCAACTCTTTATAGTTCTCCTATGGCTGTTGTAAAAACAAACACCAACTATTCTAAACCTTTTGTATTAGAGGCACGAGGCAAGGCTGCCCGATGTCTCCGGCATTGTTCGCCATTGTTATTGAGCCGTTAGCTGCAATGATTAGATCTCATGATTGTATTAAAGGTATTAATATAGGGAAGGAAGAACATCTTATATCTTTGTATGCTGATGATATCTTGTTGTATATTCATGATCCCTTATATTCATTACCATTTATTTTAGCATTATTTGGAAAATTTGGGAAGTTATCAGGTTTTAAAGTTAATTGGGACAAAACAGAGATAATGCCAATTTCCAATTTCGACTATACCTTATTGAAGAGTCAATATAACTGGAAATGGTCAATTAAATGTATTAAGTATTTGGGTATGTTTATACCTAGAAAACTGGATGATACCTTTTAATTTGAATTATCTTCCATTAGTTAATAAAATAACAGAAGAATTCAAGCGGATGGGACATCTTCCTATTTCTCTTGTGGGAAGGGTTAACATAGTTAAAATGTCTGTTTTGCCCAAGTTTTTATATTTATTTCAAAATCTTCCAATTAATCCACCACAATCTTTCTTTAAAAAAAATACAAAGTTTAGTTTCTTCTTTTATATGGAATAATAAAACCCCACGTGTTCGGATGTCAGTGTTAAATTTACCATATGAATCTGGTGGCCTGAAACTTCCCAATTTTTACTATTATTTTTTGTCATCTCAACTTACTCAATTTAAACAATGGTTTTTAAATAATTCATGCTCATGGAAAAGAATAGAATCCTTGGATACCTTTCCGTACAGCTTGGAACATTTACCATATATTAAGTTTAAAGATGTGAATAAAATAATTAAGAATCCTGTTATATTAAATAGTCTTAATATCTGGAAATTATCTCATAAACAGTTAGGTTATAAGATTGCCCTTTCTCCCTTTTCCCCAATTTGGAAGAATCCAAGTATTGCATGCTGTAAGGATGACACCTTTAAATTTTGGTATGATAAAGGTATCCAGGAATCCTGTCATTTGTTTGAAAATCTTTCATTTGCTCAACTACAACGGAAATATGGATTGCCTTCTTCACACTTATATCGTTTTTTTCAAATAAGACACGTAGTAAATAAGGAAAATGGTTCTCTTCAAGAACCCACACCATCAAAAATTGATATTATATTAAACAATAAGGAACAGAACAATGAAAAAAGTATATCTAAGATCTATAATATTTTTGTTGACTGTTCTGTTATAAATACAGACAATTTAAGATGTAAGTGGGAACAAGATCTCCATATTGATTTACAGAAAGAGGATTGGTCTTACATTTGTAGGCAAGTTCATAAATGTTCTTACAATTTAAGGCATAAACTAGCTATTTTTAAGATGATACACAGGATTTATTTTACACCAGAGAAATTGCATAAAATGAACAGTGAGATGTCATTTCTATGCTGGCGTTGCAAGAAACAAAAAGGAACTTTTTTTTCATATGTTTTGGTCATGTGATGCACTTTCCTTTTTTTGGAATTCTGTTACCAAGCTGATATCTCAATGTTTACGTGTAGTTGTCTCTTTGTCACCTCGTTTATGTCTTTTGGGAACTAGTATGTCAGACAAGTGGAACAAATATCAATGCAAATATATAGATCTTGCTATGTTGGCAGCCAGGAAATGTATAACCTTAAATTGGAAACAATCTAAACCCCCAGTATTAGCCCATTGTTGGAACGAACTCTCAAGCTACCTTACACTTGACAATATTTACTACAAGAGCAAAGGCAAATCCTCAGACTTTTTAAAAATATGGCAATCTCATACAGAATTTGATTTTAAGAAATCCGTAGGTAATTGTAAGGCATAGTGACAATGATAAGACCTGAGTGCAATGGTTTGTATTGTTTTGTTGTCGTGTTTGTTTTAAGTGGGGTTTTCCCACCGTTTGTCTGTTTTGTTTTGTTAGGTATTTTTTTGGTTTTGTTTTCATTGTGTTTTGAGGGTATATATTTGGGTATCATTTTTGTTCTTTAATGGACCAGCCCCAACTTAGGATAAGAAAGTAATGACATTTTGATAAGTCCCCTTCATCAAGAAGTAGGTAGGAATATTATTTAACTATTTAATTATTATTTCAGTCATTGATAGAACAGATAGGGTAGGACTATCTGGTATTCTCAATTAGTGCATTGAGTAGAATTTTTGGTTAGTATATTTGGCATGATTATAGCACTATGAAATATGTTTTGGTATGTATGGACTTTGACTTTTTTTTTAAATTTTTTTTAATTTTTGGAAATTGAGTTATGGGGGTTTGTGTTCTATGTATCTAAGGTATACCCCTCTTTTTGTGTCTGAAAATATAAAAAAAAAAAAACCTGTTTAATACCAAATCAAATGTAAGCTCTATCATAAATATAATATAACTATGATATAAATATAATGCGTATATCTATACAAACATACAAAGACAGCATGACTAAATAGCAAAACACACACAATCTAAAGTGAAAACACTAAATCTAAATCTAAAGTCCCACCAACTGGTGAGTCTTCAGTTCTGGAAACATGTGGTTGGTTCTACAACCGAGTAGCAGCAACATCTCCAGAGGGGTTTGTTGGAGCTCCGATCCTGGGTAGTTCTGCTGTTTGTGCTGAATAAGAACAAGGGACTCAGGGCCCGATTTACTAAAGGTTTGCATGCGTAAAAACCTGTGCAAACTTGACATCACCCGCAAACCAATGTGCGAGCTGATCTACTAACAGCGTGCAAAGACGACTACGTCTCTGAAATGCGCAAAATTGCACACGCAATTCAGTTAGTACTTTTGCCCTGATGAATAATCAATATGGGGCGTACCCGGCAGAAATCCTAAATACTGGGAGGGGAAGATGCAAATTGTTCCACGCGCAATGAGATTTACCAAGCCTGAAAGTAATTGCGCGTATTGTGATTGCGTCTGTATTTAATACGTTCGAAAGGAAGGTGCTAATCTGCTGCTGCCGTTATTGTGGCAAGGAGGCGACATCCAAAATCAAAGAATACGCAGAGAGAGAGTCTTTATTCTGCTGCATGCTATTTTAAAAATGGTTGCACAAGTTTTATTAAAGGCCACTTTTTCTTTAGTTCTTCGCCTTATATCTTGCCACCTTCTCTTAATGTGCCCCCCTCCACTCGCCCACAAGCAGGCCAAGCCTTTGTGCCAAACTTCGTATTTTATTGATTACTTATCTTATTGAACGTGAAATCATCCTTCGTAAATTACATTTAATTAAAACCCGTGCTTATTAATCACAAAACACAGGTTAAACATCATGACCAAATCCGCTCCGACCCGCTGTGTCAGGATCAGCGCAGAGACTGCAGCTTCGCCTGAATTATGGTTCTGCGTTAAATCGACGGCGTAGCCGACGCGTAGGGTCGCGGTGCGGTGTGCGTCGCCGCGTAGCCTACGCCGTCGGTTCTGCGTTGGTGTGACGCGGAACCATAAATCAGCCTTTAGTGTGCGCTCAGTGAGCTGTTCTGAACACTTCTCTTCTCTCGGCCATATGATGGTCTCGTCTGTCACACATTTACTGTCAGTGTTTGCTATATAATATATAATATTTGCAATATACTGTGGACATCTGAATAAAAACTTAACTCATAAATAGATGAATCAAAGCGCTCTCCAGCTCTGTGTCTGATGTCTTTTTCTCCTCAGATCATGCCGAGCACCGCGGGGTCACGTAAACCCGACCAATTCAATATTAAAATCAAATTCAGTCCTGTGGCCCGTTTTTCTATTTTGTATTTTTGATCTGTGCCTAAAATTGAAATATGAAAAACCAGACGTTTTTCCGTTTTTTGTGTTACCAACTGCATTTATTCTTGCAGGTTTTCTCCGATATTGCGTTTCTTTTGGTAATGTTTAAATTTCTTTGTAGTTCATGAATGTGTTTATTTGCCTCTTCCACTAATATCTCTAACTCCAACTCGTTAAATTTCATTTTGCGCTTGTGACTTGTGACTGTGCATTCCATCCAGACTCTCCATGGCGCAGAGTTTGCGCTCGCAAACCTTAAGACACGCAACACCTCATTTAAATACTGCTGTTTGCACCTGTTATCAATTGCGCACGCAATCTTAGTTGATCACCCGCAAACCACACGCAAACAGCACGCGCAAACTTTTTCAGTGCACACGCAATTTAGTACTCTTTATTTAGGATCTTAGTAAATCAGGCCCATAATCTAAAGTCTCCACCAACTCGTGAGTGTCTGCAGTTCTGGAAACATCTGGTTGGTTCTACAACCGAGTAGCAGCAACATCTCCAGAGCAGCGGGGTTTGTTGGAGCTCCTATCCCGGGAGGGAGACGCCGCCGGCGGGTTAAAGTTGGAGGGAGACGCCATTATGAGCAGAAAATCCGCCGTAAAAGCCGCGTTTTAAACGAGTGGCGTAAAAACCAGCGTTTTCTGCTGTCCATGAACGCCGCTGAAAGTATGGCAAGCCACAAGGGCCAAAAACCGGGCTTGAATGAATGCACTGCCGAACAAAAGCATAGACATATAAACGTAGACGCCCCATGGAGCTGCTGCGATACGTCAACGTCGCCGCCATATTGGATGTGGCAAGACTGAGCTGTAAACTAATACAAGTAAATGGACTTATTTTCATAAAGCGCCTATCTACAAAGAAATGTACGTTTTATGTCTCATTTATTCATTCACAGACGCAATAATATACTTGGGAAACAGTTAGGCACCAAATATAATATATTTAATTTTCTTAGATGGCAAAAATAAGAACTTTATTGATCCCACATAGGAGTAATTCATGTTGTATCATCTATAGAGAACAAGGTAATTTCAAAAAACAATATATATCCCCCCTCAAAAAAATAATAAAAATAGTGAAACATATTTTCTCATCAACAAAACAAATTTTAAAATGACAAAATAACATATTTGAACCATTTTTCAGACAATAAAATAACATTTGTATCATTTTTCAGACAATAAAATAACTGAAAAAATCTTAAAAATGATTCAAATATGTTATTTTGTTACTAGAAAAATTTTATTAGTTAGTTTATGTAGTTAGTTAGTTTATGTAAAATATACTTTGTTGATGAGAAAATATGTTTCTCTATTTTTCTTATTTTTATGAGGGGATATATATATATATATATATATATATATATATATATATATATATATATATATATATATATATATATATATATATATATACCGTATTTTCGCGACCATAAGGCGCACATTTTTTTTTTTTTATACATGTCCCGGGCGCCTTTTGAAACGGTGCGCCTTGTCTATTACCTGAATTACGGTAATGTAAGGCCGGCCACCATGAGAACGGTAAAGGGAGAAGGGGGCGTGTGAAGCCCCCGTGAGTTGCGACGTGAATGAGACCATCCACTGAGCTGTTTAATGCGAAACAGATGATGAAAACTTTTAAGGATTTGCTTGATGTGTAAAGTGAAATAAAATACAATCAAACTAAGTTTTGCTCCACTCTATTTAAATAAGCACACTTGTGTGTGTGTGTTCTGCAGCGCGCGTGTGTTTTGCATGTCAGAACCGAGGATGCACCTGCCGTGGGTTTGCGGGGTCCGATCGCCGGTTCCCCGGGGCAGATCCGGCTGAAATGCCGGTGCTCTTTCCCCGGGAGCCCCTACTACAAGTCCATGTGGGCTCCTCCGGTCCCGGCCGGTCAGAACCGGTGACTTTCCCCGGTTAAATTCAATTCAATTCAATTTTATTTATATAGCGTCTAATACAACAGAGTTGTCTCTAGACGTTTTACAGGGACCCATACCCAGAACATGACCCCCGAGCAGTTATTACATAAACAATGGCAGGTAAAAACTCCCCTAGTGGGAGAAAAACCTTAAGCCAAACAGTGGCAAGGAAAAACTCCCCTTTAGGAGGGAAGAAACCTTGAGCAGGACCAGGCTCATAAGGGGGGACCCTCCTGCCGAGGGCCAGACTGGTGGGTCAGGGACGGCAACAGCACAGCAGGCAGGTGGAAGCAGCAACGGGATGACCAGGGGTGGGGACCGCAGGCCAGCACGCAGCTCCCGAAGCTCCGGCCCAATCAGCAAGTCCCAGGTTGGGGTGCAGGGTCAGGGAAAGACTTGTGCTCCGTAATGCAAGCTACAAGCCACCCACGACCACCTGCAGGACAAAAGAGAGAAAAGGGAGGAGAAGGGGGGCCAGCAACGGGATGACCAGGGGTGGGGACCGCAGGCCAGCATGCAGCTCCCGAAGCTCCGGCCCAATCAGCAAGTCCCAGTTTGGGGTGCAGGGTCAGGGAAAGACTTGTGCTCCGTAATGCAAGCTACAAGCCACCCACGACCACCTGCAGGTTCCGGTGTCCGGCAAAGGATGCTGCAACATGGACAAAAGAGAGAAAAGGGAGGAGAAGGGGGGGCCAGCACAAGAAACTACAGGAGCGACTCTGACACACTAAAGTTTACACTACCTAGAGATTTACCAACACCAGCTAGAGGTTTACTAAACACTAACTATAGGCTTTACTAAACAGAAAGGTTTTAAGTTTAGTTTTAAAGGTGGAGGTGGTGTCAGCCTCCTTAACCCAGATTGGAAGTTGGTTCCATAGTAGTGGTGCCTGATAGCGGAACGCCCGCCCTCCAAATCTACATTTAGATACTCTAGGAACTACGAGTAAACCTGCACTCTGAGAACGGAGAGCTCTGACAGGAACATAAGGCACTATCAGGTCTTGCAAATAATGCGGAGCTAAGCCGTTTTGGGCTTTATACGCAAGTAATAAAATTTTAAATAGGATTCTGAATTTTACGGGTAACCAATGGAGCGATGCTAACACTGGAGAGACGTGGTCTCTCCTGCTGATTCCTGTCAGCACTCGTGCTGCTGCATTCTGGATCAGCTGGAGCCTATTCAGCAAATTACTTGGACATCCTGCTAACAACACATTACAGTAATCTAGTCTAGAAGATACAAACGCATGAACTAGTTTTTCTGCATCACTCTGCGAGAGGATTTTCCTAATCTTTGCAATATTACGGAGATGGAAAAACGCTATTTTACAAACCTGATTAACATATGGTTTAAACGACAAATCCTGATCGAAAACAACACCAAGGTTTCTCACAGTTGCACTGGAAGCCATCGCAACACCATCTAATCCCATCCTAAGATGCTCTGGACCAAGAATGATAACCTCTGTTTTATCTGAATTTAGAAGCAAGAAATTTCTGGACATCCAGTCCTTGATGTCCCTAAGACATGCCTGAAGTTTAACTAACGGTTCTGTTTCATCCGGCTTCATAGACAAGTAGAGCTGCGTATCATCAGCATAACAATGAAAGTGTATGCCGTGATTCTGGATTATACTTCCCAATGGCTGCATGTATAAACTGAACAAGATTGGCCCTAGCACTGAACCCTGCGGAACACCATAACAGACCCTTGACTGTTCTGAAGAAACCTCATGTACATGAACAAACTGGAACCTGTCAGATAGGTATGATTTAAACCAACGTAGAGCTGTCCCTTTAATCCCAACAACATGCTCTAACCTGTGCAGTAAAATGCCATGATCTATAGTGTCAAAAGCAGCACTGAGGTCCAGTAGAACCAGTATGGAAACTAATCCCTTATCTGAGGCCATAAGGAGGTCATTCGTGACTCGAATTAGTGCTGTCTCTGTGCTATGATGCATTCTGAACCCTGACTGAAAGACTTCAAACAGATCATTTCTATACAAATAGTCACATAACTGGCTTGAAACTGCCTTTTCCAGAATTTTAGATACAAATGGAAGGTTGGAAATTGGTCTATAATTAGCTAAGGTGTCTGGGTCAAGAGAAGGTCTTTTAAGTAAAGGTTTAATTACTGCGACTTTGAAAACCTGTGGTACATATCCTAAACTTAGGGATAGGTTAAGGATATCTTCAACTCCCACCTCCGAGAGAGCTTCTCTTGGATCCCGGGGGAGGCGGAGGACATCGAGTCCGAGCAGACCATGTTCTCTGCCTCCATTGTCGACGTGGCGGCTCAAAGTTGTGGTCGCAAGGTCTCCGGTGTCGTGGCGGCAATGCTAGAACCCGGTGGTGGACACCGGAAGTACAGGATGCCGTCAGACTGAAGAAGTTAGCCTGTGGGACTCCTGACGCAGTAGATGGGTACCGGCCGGCCAAGCGAGCCGCGGCTCGGGCGGTCCTGGAGGCAAAAACCCGGGTCTGGGAGGAATTCGGGGAGGCCATGGAGGAAGACTTTCGGTCGGCCTCGAGGAAATTCTGGCGGACCGTTCGGCGCCTCAGAAGGGGGAAGCAGTACTCTGCCGGCACTGTTTATGGTGTGGGTGGGGAGCTGTTGACCTCGACTGGGGATATCGTCGGACGGTGGAAGGAATACTTCGAGGATCTCCTCAACCCGACTGACATGCCTTCTTCAGTGGATTCATCCATCACCCAAGCCGAGGTCACTGAGGTAGTTTGTAAGCTCCTCGGTGGCAGGGTATCGGGGGTGGATGAGATTCGCCCTGAGTACCTCAAGTCTCTGGATGTCGTAGGGCTGTCTTGGTTGACACGCCTCTGCGACATCGCATGGAGGAAGGGGACAGTACCACTGGAGTGGCAAACAGGGGTGGTGGTCCCTCTTTTTAAAAAGGGGGACCGGAGAGTGTGTTCCAACTATAGGGGGATCACACTTCTCAGCATCCCCGGGAAAGTGTACGCCAGGTTACTGGAGAGGAGAATACGGCCGATAGTTGAACCTCGGATTCAGGAGGAACAATGCGGTTTTCGTCCCGGTCGCGGAACACTGGACCAGCTCTACACCCTCCGCAGGGTGCTCGAGGGTTCATGGGAATTTGCCCAACCAGTCTACATGTGCTTTGTGGATCTGGGGAAGGCATTTGACCGTGTCCCTCGTGCCATTCTGTGGGGGGTGCTCGGTGAGTATGGAGTCCGGGCCCGCATTCTGGTTCGCATTGCCGGCAGTTAATCAGACTTGTTCCCGGTGCATGTTGGACTCCGGCAGGGCTGCCCTTTATCACCGGTCCTGTTCATAATTTTTATGGACAAGATTTCTAGGCGCAGCCAGGGGCCGGAGGGGATCCGGTTTGGGAACCACAGGATTTCATCTCTGCTTTTTGCGGATGACGTTGTCCTATTGGCTTCATCGGACCGGGACCTTCAGCATGTGCTGGGGCGGTTTGAGGCCGAGTGCGACGCGGCAGGGATGAGAATCAGCACTTTCAAAACTGAGGCCATGGTCCTCTACCGGGAAAGGGTGGCGTGCCTTCTCCGGGTGGGTGGAGAAGTCCTGCCTCAGTTGGAGGAGTTCAAGTATCTCGGGGTCTTGTTCACGAGTGAGGGAATGATGGAGCGTGAGATTGACAGACAGATCGGTGCAGCGTCCGCAGTTATGCGGCCGATATACCGGACCATCGTGGTGAAGAAGGAGCTGAGTCGAAAGGCGAAGCTCTCGATTTACCAGTCAATCTACGCACCTACCCTCACCTATGGTCATGAACTTTGGGTAGTGACCGAAAGGACGAAATCGCGGATACCAGCGGCCGAGATGAGTTTCCTCCGCAGGGTGGCTGGACGCTCCCTTAGAGATAAGGTGAGGAGTTCGGTCCCCCCCCTCCTTCACATTGAGTTGAGTCAGCTGAGGTGGCTTGGGCATCTGTACCGGATGCCTCCTGGACGCCTCCCTAGGGAGGTGTTCCAGGCATGTCCCACCGGGAGGAGACCCCGGGGAAGACCCAGGACACGCTGGAGAGACTATGTCTCTCTGCTGGGAACGCCTCGGACTCCCCTCGGAGGAGCTGGAGGAAGTGTCTGGGGTGAGGGAAGTCTGGGCATCTCTGCTGAGGCTGCTGCCCCCGCGACCCGGGAACGGATAAGCGGCGAACGATGGATGGATGGATGGATGGATGGATGGATGGATGGATGGATGGATGGATGGATGGATGGATGGATGGATGGATGGATGGATGGATGGATGGATGGATGGAGATTACACATGTCTGTCTGAGACATAATGTCCTTGGGGTGTCACGTAACCCTGCATTTTATCACTATCTTTGTTTTCAGATTATGAGCATCCTATGCCTCAGCAGGAAGCAGGGCCAGACTATACCCAGTAAATCTACCAAATAAGTTTCTCTTCTGTGCTCACGGAACAGCTGCTTCTGTCCTGTATGATCAACATGACTAATCTGAAGTGGTTACATAGGGGTCATTGGTAAATTTCCATCATACTTTACAAATAATAATGATGATATTAATCCTCAATATGTAGGGGTGTAACGGTACACAAAAATCTCGGTTCGGTACGTACCTCGGTTTGGAGGTCACGGTTCGGTTCATTTTCGGTACAGTAAGAAAACAAAATGCAAAATATAAACGTGCTAGTTGTTTATTACACACACACAAAATAACATTGGCTCTACGTGTGCCGGCGCTAGGACCCCGCGGACGCATTGTGTGTCGTCGGGCTGTGTTTTCCTTCATGCTTCATGCAGAAACATTTCTCTATATAATGTTGTCTGTCGCCTGTTATATTTTTTCCTTTTTTGGCCGGCGCCATAGTTGGCTGGCTACAAACTATACATCCCATAATGTCTAATAATATGCCCGCGCTCAGCAGCGGTACTTGCATCGTTAAGGCTGATTTATGGTTCCGCGTTAAACCAACGCAGATCCTACGGCGTAGGGTACGCGGCGAGCGGCTGTAGGGTGCACGTTGCCGCGTACCCTACGCCGTAGCCTACGGCGTAGGGTACGCGTCGATTTAACGCCGAACCATAATTCAGGCTTTTCTAGGCAACGAAGCAGGTTGACTCCCGTTGCAGAACAGCTGCAGAGCCGCTCATGAACGTAAATGATCATTGTTTTTTTTTTTTTAGGCCTGGCGGGGGGTCTCGATGGTAGGGGAAACACTGGACTTGTCACAATTATGTGCTTAGCTCTTTAGTTCTTCATTAGTTGGTGCTTTTTTCTTTAATCTTAATACTTTCTCGGTGTGAGCGCAACTGCATGTGCAGCTGCAGCAGCGCTCTGCTCCACAACGTGCGGTCCTCTACTTAATATGTACCGAAACTCGTTCGGTACGCCTCCGTCCCGAACCGAACACGCTATACCGAACGGTTCAATATAAATACATGTACCGTTACACCCCTATCAATATGGCATTAGACATTCATTTCACTATTCAAAGGCCACCTACTACTATTAATGTACCAAGTAAAAAAAAAAGCCATTACCATTTATAATTCTTCTTAAATTGGTAAATATCCCACTTTTAATGCTGGAATCTATGTTGTCACCTGCCCTTTTTACACTGAACTAACACAGGGTGGTGGGTCGGGGGAGGGATTCATTAATGACAAGACAGTGATGTCTGCAAGGTTCTCATCCACAAAGTCATAAATCAGCATATTGCAGGGCTGTCAACTGCAACTGCCTACTAAAATGACAGACCTTTGTATAACATGACACTCGGGTCACAACTTAACAAACACATAAAGAAGTTATTTGCGTTACAAACACAACAGCAGGAGTGGCAAAGGAGCCTGCTGGTGATATTTGTGCAACATGATTTGGGGCAAAGTCGCTATGTAAATCCCGTTACTCAGCATTGATCTGCCACCTGCTCCATCTCCTGCATCAGTCAACTCTTCTGATGGTGGTGAAGCCAGCAAGACCAACCAAACAGACAGTGGGCTGTCACGTTAGGTAGGACCCCTCGATAATTCCTCCCGAGTCCTTTTCCCTCCCCATAACTCCTCCTCAATTGCAACATACAGATTATTAAATTTGGCTTATATGGGTTGTTTCGATGTATAGGAAATAAAAATACTCAATAAAATGGCAGTATCCTATGCAAAAATGTTAAAATATGCTTAGATGGACTTGTTCTATGGTAAGTCAAAAAGGGTTAAACAAACATTAATCATCCATTGATAATAATGGGGTTGTATCTAAAAACGCTGACCATGGGGTGTTTTTTTCCTTGTCCTGTTGGTGGAATCTTGAAATTCCAAAGTTTCTGGCAAACTTCACCCCAAAAGGTTCCTCATGACTTCCTTCAGTGGTTTTTTTTAGGCTTGGCAGTGACGGTCAAAAGTTTGAAGAAATAGTTATAGACTTTACAAGTCTAGAGAACAAATATTACTTTTAAACAAAAACATTAAACTGGTCAACAATAAATCTATATGAGGACAGGAAGCTGTATAACTGCACTGCAATTTTCAACTGGCCAGCAAGAATTCGCTTTGCGATTTGTATGGATGAAGAGGTCCCACACTGGCAAAAGTGTGGGACTGGCAAAAGTGGTCCTAAAGGAGAAGCAAAACGTGCTCAGTAAGATACTTTATATTGCAGGCACCATAGAAATGTTTGCATGTAAATTATTAGATCATGATCAAATGAAAAGCACAATAGTACTTAAATATTGAAGTTGTGTATGTTACCCCTCGGAGCCACCCAAACACATGCCGCTCCTTGATAAAATGAGGACTTAAGAAGAGCAGAGGAGTTTGTGCTGCTCATACAAAAGCATTACACCTTTACACTGGCAGTCTCCAGTGACAAAAGTGCGACCTATGGTGAGATTTTACCCATCCTGCAAAAGCTACAGCAACACTACACCGTGCAGGAAGAGAACTCTGCCTTGGTTGTATTTGTCACTGGCTCACTGGCTTTATTGTTGACTGCTCAGTTCATATATCTTTTAAAAAGGACAATTTTATTTATTTATTTTTTCTTTTAGAAACATCTTGGAATCGTGGAATTGCCAGAGAATGATGCATGTTGTATTTGTTCATTTCTACAGGAGAATATTTATTTTATATTGGTGATGCAAATCAACCTTTTGTTGTCTCTTTTTTCCCAAATGAGAATTGATAAGGGAATCGATAAAAACCGAATCGTTAAGCAGAATGAAAAATGGTTGGAAGATCTTATCAATGCCCATCCCTATTAATGAACTATTTTAATGGTTTTCGTGTTAGTAGCTTTAACCATTTACACTTTTGATTTGACGTACTGAGATGTTTCATCTGAAGGTTTCTGGCTGTCAAGAACAGCACTTTAGACAGACAGCACTTTATAGAAACTCAAAAGCTTTTGAGAGTCAGCCAACAAGATGATTTAATTATTCTTCTTTGTCCTTACAGAAACATAAAGGCAAAGAGAGACCCACAAGTTATCGCTGTGATCACTGCAAGAAAGTCCTCACCACTTCATCAGGTCTGAGAATACATAAGATGATTCACACTGGAGATAAACCGTTCACTTGTGATCAGTGTGGAGCAGCTTTTACCAGACAAGATAGTCTAAGGACTCACCAACGTATTCACACTGGAGATAAACCGTTCACTTGTGATCAGTGTGGAGCAGCTTTTATCACTAAAAGTAAACTAAAGATTCACCAACGTATTCACACTGGAGATAAACCGTTCACTTGTGATCAGTGTGGAGCAGCTTTTACCCAACAAAGTAATCTAAAGATTCACCAACGTATTCACACTGGCGATAAACCGTTCAGATGTGATCAGTGTGGAGTAGCTTTTACCACATCAGGTAGTCTAAGGATTCACCAACGTATTCACACTGGAGATAAACCATTCACTTGTGATCAGTGTGGAGCAGCTTTTACCATATCAGGTAATCTAAGGACTCACCAACGTATTCACACTGGAGATAAACCGTTCAGATGTGATCAGTGTGGAGCAGCTTTTACCAGACAAGATCATCTAAGGACTCACCAACGTATTCACACTGGAGATAAACCGTTCACTTGTGATCAGTGTGGAGCAGCTTTTACCACATCAGGTAGTCTAATGATTCACCAACGTGTTCACACTGGAGATAAACCATTCAGATGTGAACAGTGTGGAGCAGCTTTTACCACATCAGGTAGTCTAATGATTCACCAACGTGTTCACACTGGAGATAAACCGTTCACTTGTGATCAGTGTGGAGCAGCTTTTACCCAACAAAGTATTTTAAGGACTCACCAACGTATTCACACTGGCGATAAACCGTTCAGATGTGATCAGTGTGGAGTAGCTTTTACCACATCAGGTAGTCTAAGGATTCACCAACGTATTCACACTGGAGAAAAACCATTCAGGTGTGAACAGTGTGGAGCAGCTTTTACTGAGTCAGGAAGGCTAACGATTCACCAACGTATTCACACTGGAGATAAACCGTTCAGATGTGAACAGTGCGAGGCAGCTTTTACCACATTAAGTCAGCTAAAGAGACATCAACGTACTCACACGAGTGATAAATTCTAAAGATGTGATCAGTATGAAGTGTGGAATTGCAAAAAACACCTCTCCACAGCAAAAAAAAAAAGCAAAATAATCAGACAACGTCATACCAAGACTTGAAAGACTAACATATGATGCCCCCTGGACACCTCCTGGGAAGGTGCTCCTGGCATGTCCCACCAGGAGAAGATCCAGGACACACCGGAGGGAATGTCTTTTGGCTGACCTGGGAACGTCTCTGGATCCCTCCAGAAGAGCTGGAGGAAATGTGTGGGGTGAGGGAAGTCTGGACATCTCTGCTCAGACTGCTGCCCCCGCTAAACAGTCCCACATCAAGTGGATGGAAATGGATGGATGGACAAAATCCATATATCTGCAAAAAGCACAACTTTATTGTTACACCATACTGAGATACAGAATGTAATCTAACTATAGCATTAACTATTCCACAAATACTGCATTAGCGCATCTCTAACATCTCTGCCTTCCTCCTCTCCACCCCGAGCCACTGCCACCACTGGCTGAAGTGGTGCTGCTGCAGGTACATCCTATGATGTTTCATAAGTCTTTCCATGACTTTCACACAGATTATGCAGTGAACAGGAAGTCATCACCATTCATTTCACCAGTCGGACATCACAGAAGGCAACCTGCTGAATTCATCTTCCACAACCCCTCGTGCTCGGTTGACTTTGTGCTTAAACGCAGACTGTTCTGCTGTCAGTCGTCCAGTGTCATGGAATGGTTTCAAGAGCCAGTCCTGCAAAGGATAAGTAGATTCTCCAAGAAGGAAATACCCAGCAGTCACTGTATATTCCTGATGTGAGCTAGGAAGATGGACAGGAATATATAATGTTTCATATCATATTTACCAAAAAGATCATAACAGTGTTAACATATGGATATTTAGTAAAATCCGTGAATAGCGGAAATAAAACGTCAGATGCTCAAAAAGTGATTTGAACTTTGAAAAGGTGCGGTTCTTCACGCACACATCAAGGCTGGCGTACACACATTTCTGAGGTTTTGTTTGTTGGCGACACTCACTGGTGATGCATTGAAGTCCAGTATATGAGGAAACATGACGTCAACAATAAGTTCAATACCACAAGTGAAGGACACGACAGTCCCCACATCACTTGTTGTGCTACGTCCAGTGATCATGTGAACTCTGAACTTATAAATGTTTGTGAACATTTTTGTGAACGTGTATTTCAACTTTAAAAGTCGGTTCAACCCCGACCAGCCTCCTAAAATGGCCGCCTTGTCCAGAACTACAAGACCAGCATGCTTTGCGAGTGGGGGCGGCGCCTAAAAGCGGCGCGCATCCAATCACAAGTGAGGTGCTGGTGACATCATCGCAGCGCGCGTAGGATAAAAACGCTGCCGCTGCCACAGTTTAACTCCCTTCCTTCTTCATCAGCCAAGCTGGTCGGTTCGTCCAGCTTGGTCTCGTGCCAAGAGCCCCTCAGGATCACACCTTCTTCGGTTCGGCGGGGAAAGAGACCCGAGGTGCGCTTGCCTCGGGACTGCCCGGGGAATCTGCACGAGGAAGCTCAATTCCACGGAGCGCAATGCGCTCTGCTCTTCCTCACAACCTCTCATCCTGAGCAGCTGGACCTTTGGCTCCGGGCCAAGGATCCCATCTTTCTCCCCCCCGGCTGGGGCAAGGCAGGAGGCCCGCATCGGACCGGAGCCCGCCCGTTGGAGCAGCGGTCTCGCCGAGCTGTGAGCTGCCTTGCCGGGCCCGGATGGCCGTGCATCGGCGACCGGAGGGCAGGGACGCACAGCAACGAATGACCCCCTCCCCGCCGCGCCTAGGACCGCGTGAGAGCCTCCGTTGATCCCGACCCGCCGCTGTCCATCCCGTTTCAGGGGAAGGGGCAGGGGCCGAGAGCCTGACTGGGAAACCCCCAGCAGGACCGCGACCCGCAGTCGACAAAGCCCGCAGCTGCCCGACCCGGATTCCGAGGAGGCGTGAGCTCATGAGCCCTGGTGATCAGTAAAACTTAGAGCGGCTCAGAACTGAGATTACTGCATACATCATCATCATTGTGTTCGTTATGTTGTAGTCGCCATTTTCTGCCAGTCATTCACGTTTGAAACGCACGTGTTTGCCATCCGGTTTAGTTGCACGTGGCGAGGACGCGTCCATTTTTAAAATACCAGAGTCCCGCCATCTTTAAACACTGCAGCCACGTTGTTTGAACCTGTTTTGTTGGTGTTTATTATTGTTTGAGTCCATGCATTTAACTTTCATTTCATTTTTATAGTTGTTGTTTTTTCTTGTTAGTTAATGGTTTTTGTTTATCGTAGTGTGCCATCAGGATTTATTTTGGGTATTTATTTACATCTGCTTTGGTACCCATATGTAAATAAATTCTGATTGATTTTTAATGAGGAGTTGTTTGTGTTTCATACAATTTTAGTCACATTGACTGTTTGACAGAGCCAGTGCCGAACTCTTTAAAGGAGCTTGAGGCAGGATTGAGGCAGGATTTATGAAGAAAATCCGTATACGTTTTAAGTTTTCTAGTAATAATGTCAGATGAAGTGTTCCAAACCAAAAAGAATGAGCCCTCTACCGTATCTCTCCGTCTGCTTGAACAGGCTGTGTGCTGCAAAATGTGCTGCAATTCGGACTCCGAATTTCCCGCGCTGGGCGGCGGATGTGACGTCACATGACGCATGCACGTTCTCCCCGTTCTCCCGTGCCGGCTTCACTGTTGGCTGCAGTACCCCCGACGGCCGTCGTGGCGAAGGGTGGCGCTAGAGAGTCTCATTTCTTAAAAGGAGCCTCATGCTCCTTTAAGAGCCTTCAACATTATTCACCAGGAATAATAGAACCTTCTGGTTATTCTGGTGGAATAATCCCTAATTTACGAGACTGATTTCTGCTGTTAAAAGTCATCATTTTCCTGGTTAAGGCCCAGGTGGTGCCCCTACGAGGATTATTATCATTTTGGTAATTCAATTTGATAAATAGTCGACTTTATTCATTCATAATAATTGTTGAATAAAATTATTAATAACCCTCTGATAACTGGACAGCTAAGCTACCCTGTGGCACAACACCAGGTAAGTTACACACGAGTGGAACTGCAACAATCTCACAATAAACCACATGAACATATAAAGGTAGGAGCACGAAGATGTAACCTGTCAATCACAATGTCAGCCTTGGTTCTGTTAGAGGAACCTGCTGATGCAGGATCAGTAGTGAGTCTTCAGGGACCACGTAGACCTGCTGGTCCAGGACTAAGACTGGACCATCAGCTGGTTCAGTCTCGACCTGCTGGTCCAGGACTAAGACTGGACCATCAGCTGGTTTGGGTACCGCTGGTCATCCCGTTGCTGCTTCCACCTGCCTGCTGTGCTGTTGCCGTCCCTGACCCACCAGTCTGGCCCTCGGCAGGAGGGTCCCCCCTTATGAGCCTGGTCCTGCTCAAGGTTTCTTCCCTCCTAAAGGGGAGTTTTTCTTGCCACTGTTTGGCTTAAGGTTTTTCTCCCACTAGGGGAGTTTTTACCTGCCATTGTTTATGTAATAACTGCTCGGGGGTCATGTTCTGGGTATGGGTCTCTGGAAAGCGTCTAGAGACAACTTTTGTTGTATTAGACGCTATATAAATAAAATTGAATTGAATTGAATTGAACCAAGAGGATTCTTCTGGATCTCTGCCCTGAACTGGACCAGCTGCTCCGGTTCAGACCAACATGATGCTTTCAGCTGGAGCTGCTACAGGTCGGACATCTGTCGCCATGACGACCGTATGTGACGACTACTCGAGATTAAAGCCAGATCCTAAAACATCCCATAACTGTGGACAGAGAAACATTACAATACATTTTGCATGCGAAAAACTGGTTCTGTAAAGTTGTCTTTTAAAATAAAACTAACATGTCACTGAAAGGTTGGTTGGTTCCAACCTTATGTGAAACAGCAATATATGAATAAAGTTTTTATTGAATGTTTGGGCTACTTTCAGAGTCTTATATGGAGTCGGTTGCAGGATTATAGAAAGTGTTAGACCGGTCTCTCCTCCTGCGGCTGCAACAATCAGAGTGGAGGAATCCGATCGTGATGCTTCATGTTTTAAACATGAGTTTATGTTGTTCACACTGTTACACAGAGGTGATCACAAACATCCACAATGCAAACTATGAGACTCAATACACGTGTACATTGGGCTTAATCCGTTAGTATATTATACGCATGACAGTAAAACGGAACAAGGAGCTGTTTTTCGTCCCACCAACTTAAGTTCTGGTGTCGGTTCTTAAATTACAAACAAGAAAAAAAAAGAGTGTAATGATGCACTAACGCTAAATATTAACATTCACAAAACATTACAAACATAATAAACCCACAACTCTTCACAGAACTGCATGTGCACTTGACTCCACGTTGATTGTGATGTTCAAAGAAACGTGCGTGGATTTGGGCATATGCACAGTTTTGAACATCTGAATTTTTTTTTTCCGTTGTTGGAATTTTTTTTCGCAAGAATTCCAACCACGGACCAACGTTGAAATCCACGCACTCTTTGTATATGAGGCCCCAGTTGTGCAAATTCTCCCACTTAAAAAGATACAAGAGACCTGTTATTTTCATCACAGAGACAGAATGACAAAAAAAAGAAAAACTGAAAATCACATTGTCTGATTTTTAAAGAATATATTTGCAAATTATAGTGGAAAATAAGTATTTGGTCAATAACAAAAGTTGATCTCAATACTAATTATACTATACTAATACCCTTTGTTGGCAATGACAGAGGTCAAACGTTTTCTGTAAGTCTTCACAAGTTTTGTTGCTGGTATTTTGGTCCGTTCCTCCATGCAGATCTCCTCTAGAGCAGTGATTGGTCCGTTCCTCCATGCAGATCTCCTCTAGAGCAGTGATTGGTCCGTTCCTCCATGCAGATCTCCTCTAGAGCAGTGATGTTTTGGGGCTGTCGACACAGACAACACAGACTTTCAACTCCCTCCAAAGATTTTCTATGGGATTGAGATCTGGAGACTGGCTAGAAGAGTCTTTGGTTTTAAACTTACATCCTTACTTTTGTGTTCATGAGTTTAGAGGCTCTGCTGGGAGTTGAACCCAGGATCTCCTGTTTACGAGACAGGCGCTTTGACCACTAAGCCACAGGGCCTCCGTAACCCCTCACTTACCTCGTCTTCATGGGGATTTCTCTAAAAACAACCGGGGCCTCACATACTAACGTTAATAATAAATAAATAATACATAAAAAAAGTGTTGTACACCATGTTCCACTCATGTCAGGATGTAGTAAAATTCCCTTTGAGTAGATTGAAGAACCAGGTATGTAGAGACATATGGTGCTTTTACACAAGTACCTACTCAGCACGTTTCTACTCTCCACGTCCCCGTTTTGAGCTTTTAAACTACGGTCCGAGGCGGGTGGAGGCGTGCAGAGTAGATACTTTTTCTGTATCTATTCTGCCGAGGTTCTAAGCGTGCTGAGTCGGCTCTGGATCTGACATCATCACACTACACGCCACCGATTGGTCGGGGGGCGGGGCCACCAAATGTAGCAACAGCGCCCTCTGCTGTTTATATTGAAACGTAAACATTTTGCTTCACATTCTGCTGTGTATTCCATGTGCAAAAAGCAACATATAGTGCGTCCGAAATGCCATACTAAAAAGTATATACTAAAAAGTATACTTAAATTTGGCAAACTTTTAAGTAAATATCAGTAGTGTGCATTAATTTGGACGTACTATTAAGAACGCACACGGCACTTCCTGCCGTGAATCATCTTACAGGCTCCACGTAGATGAGAATTAGAAAGGTAATGGCAGCTTTATTTCTATTTTCTTTCTTCAACACACATGTTTTTATATTTAGTTTTACACTCTAAAGACCATAAAAAGACATTATTTGTTGCACTTATGTCTTGCTGTCACCTGAATGAAATGATCTTAACAGACTTATTAAGACATGATAGTAAAAACTTAGAAAAAGATGTTTTCCATGTTCAGAGTTTTATATTTGGTAAACTTGTATTTGTTTAAATGAAATGTAACATTAGTCAAAGGAAGCCAATGTTGGTTTGACTGATTTCAGCCACAGTAAGAAGTTATTCAGTAAATGAGCTCTACAGCTCATATGTTGGACGACTACACATTCAGTCTGTCCACTGTTGTCTGTCAGACTCTCTGAGTTCATTAACAGCGTCTGGAGGACATTTCTGAACGTATCAGCTGTTTAAGCTCCTCCTACGTTTCCATTAGAAGCTGTTGTTCACTCGGTGAAACATCAGCAACACTCGTCCTCCATTTCTGAATCAGGACATCTGGGACCGACCTCACGGTCTGCTTAAGACAGACATCAACGTGCACGAACCAGGATTAGTTCAACCTGGTTCACATAGCTGCACCTCCTCATCCTGGATCGTCTTCCTGCAGCGGAATCATCCAGGATGAACTCAGGAGGAGATGTCAAGCCTTTCTCACACATCCTGGACTTCTTCGTTCTACTTTCATGCAACAAACCTCCCAACTGTCCCAGAAAAACTACATCAAGATGATCAACAATGAAACTAATCCAACCGTGGAAAACATTTGAAAAAGCAGCAGAGAAAAGCAGCTGGAGATGACTTTGGAGGTCTGGAATACAATATGTAATCCTGGATCAATCTGGGAACTTTATATTGATGATGATGATGATGATGATGATGATGATGATGATGATGATGATGATGATGATGATGGTGATGATGATGATGATGATGATGATGATGATGATGATGATGACCCATAAAACAAATGTATATTTGTCAATATTTCATTTTTGAGTTGTCTTAGGGGAAGAGGTTGTTACTTTAAACCAGTTTCTTCTATTTCACATCTGGATAACTCTCCGTGGGTAAAACTGGTAAAACAATGTTTAAATCATCTCTGGAAACCCTGATTGTCATGTAAAATTTCATTGATAACTTTGTGAGGTGTTATAGTCGTAGTCAGAATGGCCGAGTGGTTTAAGGCGCCAGACTTAAGGATAATGTACTTCCTTCATGTGTACAGAGTATTCTGGTCTCCCAAGGGAGGCGTGGGTTCAAATCCCACTTCTGACAGTTTCATGCTGCTTTGACCAACAAAGATCTCTTTCTGTTTACCAACAACGCCACCATCGGTTAGGGCCCAATAAATCAAAATGTGTACCCAAATCTACTCGAAGGGCATTTTACTACATCCTGACATGAGTGGATCATGGTCTACAATACTTTTTTTATGTATTATTTATTTATTATTAACGTTAATATGTGAGGCCTCGGTTGTTTTTAGAGAAATCCCCATGAAGACGAGGTAAGTGAGGGTTTACGGAGGCCCTGTGGCTTAGTTGGTCAAAGCACCTGTCTAGTAAACAGGAGATCCTGGGTTCAAATCCCAGCAGAGCCTCTAAACCCAACTGTCTTTGGAAGATTAGAGATGTCTCATTCATCATGTCTGTTGCCAACAACCATGCCATGTTCAAAGTCACTTAAATCCCCGTACTTCGCCATTCTGATGCTGGTTTGAACCACAGCAGATTCTCTTGACCATGTCTATGCACCTAAATACATTGATTAGCTGCCATGTGATTGGCTGGTTAATGAAAGCCATTAAATATCAAATTTTTCGCCAGGCCTGGCTTGCGTGCAAAATTTGGGGCACGTTTAGGGGGCAAAAAGGCCCTCATTTTGTCAGAAGAAGGAAAACAAAAAAACTAGGAAAATTCCTACAGATACAATAGGGCCTTCGCACTATCAGTGCTCGAGCCCTAATAAGAAGGAGGTTTTTTATATAAATGTATATAGGTTTTTTTATAATTTGTATACAGTTACTTTGTATATAAATGTATATATTTGTTTATCATGTGTGTATTGTTCTTTTTGTATTAATAAATGTGGCTTGTTTCTCTTTTAGCTTTGAAGCTTTGTCTCGTTCCTTGTTAAATTATACATATATAGTTTGATTATCCACTTGAAATGATTGTTAATTATATGACTGGAACAGATAAGATCCCATTGAAAAAAACCTCCGGGAATACCTTTAATTATAAATAAATACCAACAATAACTGGACTAAGTATCCAAAACACAAAGGTTAGGAAGGCGACAAAACCAAATGACCAGAATGACTCAGTGGAAGGTGGAACTGGTTTATTTTTGGGGCTTTAAGTTTCCAGAAAGGACAGACTCTTGGCAGGTACGTCGTCTAGTTGTTCTCCAGGTCCACGTATCTGAAAGAGAAAGACATTTAATATAAACCATATTATGGTTTTATAAAGAATTCTAGAATGAGTTTTCCTCCTTCCTCCTGTTTGGTTTTGCAGTTCATTTATTCGTCCAGCAGATGGCGACATTTCCCCGAATCACCGCCCGCCACATGAAGACGCTCTGGGTTCTTTAGTTCTGCTTAGAGTCTCTGCATTTAAATTAAGTGCATGTGAGTGATAGCGTTGCTGAAGAAATGTTTTTTCTGCTTTGATTATCTTCTGTCTTAAACTGAAATAAAAAGGAAGAGTTTTTGTTGTTGATGTAATGTCACTTTCCTGCCACTTGATGTCGCTGTGACGGCTCTCCTGCAGCTGCCGGCGGAGCCCAGCGCCTGAAAGGGAGAGGAATCCACTTAATAGGTTTGAATCAAATGTAATGACGTTACATTTGATTCATACTAGATATTTGTATAATTTACTCCATCATTGTATGTTTGTTCCACACTATTGTAAACCTTGTTGGTGTTTGTTTAGCAACATTTGCTAATAAAGTTTTTTAAAGAGGTCACGTGGTTCCGGGTTGCGTCATCACAGTTTTTGCAGACGAACTTTTAGATTGAAGATCTGCAGGATCAGAACTAAACGAGAACGAAGCAGAACCAGGACTCGGAGATGGACCGGGATCAGAACCAGGACTCGGAGATGGACCGGGATCAGAACCAGGACTCGGAGATGGACCGGGATCAGAACCAGGACCAGGAGTCCAGCATCAGGACCAAAGCGGGATCTTCCTCTGCTGGTCTGCAGGTCAGTGTTCAGGTCCAGGTTCTGCTGATTCTGATCCAAACACTTTATTTGATTCCGTGTCCGTAACTTTGAACGGAACCGCAGAAAACACAAACACGTGATCTTCCTCGGAGACTTTGAAACGTGTTTCCGTCTGAATATGTGAATGTGGCGGCGACACGGACGCAGCAGTTGGAGATGCTGCTGGTTCTGCTGGAGTTTTATTGTGGTGTTGGAACACACAATCTAAAGTTAAAACACACAATCTAAAGTTAAAACACACAATCTAAAGTTAAAACACACAATCTAAAGTAAAAACACACAATCTAAAAGGTAAAACACACAATCTAAAGTTAAAACACATAATCTAAAGTTAAAACACACAATCTAAAGTTAAAACACACAATCTAAAGTTAAAACACATAATCTAAAGTTAAAACACACAATCTAAAGATAAAACACACAATCTAAAGATAAAACACACAATCTAAAGATAAAACACACAATCTAAAGTTAAAACACACAATCTAAAGTTAAAACACATAATCTAAAGTCTCCACCAACTCGTGAGTGTCTGCAGTTCTGGAAACATCTGGTTGGTTCTACAACCGAGTAGCAGCAACATCTCCAGAGCAGCGGGGTTTGTTGGAGCTCCTATCCCGGGAGGGAGACGCCGCCGGCGGGTTAAAGTCGGAGGAGATGCCATTATGAGCAAAAAGGCCGCGTTTTAAACGAGTGGCGTAAAAACCGGCGTTTTCTGCTGTCCATGAACGCCACTAAAGGTATGGCAAGCCATAACGGCCAAAAACCGGGCTTGAATGAATGCGCTGCCGAACAAAAACATAGACATATAAACGTAGACGCCCCATGGAGCTGCTGCGATACGTCCACATCGGCGCCATATTGGATGTGGCAAGACTGCACTGTAAACTAATACAAGTAAATTGACTTATTTTCATAAAATGCCTTTCTACAAAGAAATGTACGTTTTACGTCTCATTTATTCATTCACACGCACTAATATACTTGGGAAACAGTTAGGCACCAAATATAAAATATTTAATTTTCTTAGATGGCAAAAATAAGAACTTTATTGATCCCACATAGGAGTAATTCATGTTGTATCAGCTATAGAGAACAAGGTAATTCCGAAAAACAATATATATCCCCCCTCACAAAAATAATAAAAATAGAGAAACATATTTTCTCATCAACAAAACAAATTTAAAATTTTTCAAATGACAGAATAACATATTTGAACCATTTTTCAGACAATAAAATAACATTTGAATCATTTTTCAGACAATAAAATAACTCAAAATATCACTAAATAAAAATCTCAAAAATGATTCAAATATGTTATTTTTTTACTTGAAAATTTAAAATATCTTTATGTAAAATAGGCTTTATTGATGAGAAAATATGTTTCTCTATTTTTCTTATTTTTGTGAGGGGATATATATATATATATATATATATATATATATATATATATATATATATATATATATATATATATATTGTTTTTCGGCACTACCTTGTTCTCTATAACTGATATAACATGAATTACTCCTATGTGGGATCAATAAAGTTCTTATTTCTGCCATTGAGAAAATTATATATATTCGGTGTCTAAATGTTTCCCAAGTATATTAGTGCATCTGTGAATGAATAAATGAGACGTAAAACGTAAATTTCTTTATAGAAAGGCACTTTATGAAAATAGGTCAATTTACTTGTATTAGTTTACAGCGCAGTCTTGCCACATCCAATATGGCGGCGTCGTTGACGTATCGCAGCAGCTCCATGGGGCGTCTACGTTTATATGTCTATGAACAAAAGGGTGTAAAAAGCGCCGTTTTGAGCACAAAAAACGCTGTAAATAACAGCGTTTTATAAAACTATGACGTGCGTAAAATACGCTGTTTTTGTTCAAACTTAAGATCACACCTGGCAACCAGGTATCTGTGTGTCCAAGCTTCACTTATCACACCTGGCAACCAGGTATCTGGTTGAAAACTTGCTTCTGCAAATCTAACTCACGTTTTTTCCTTTCGAAAAAATCCACTGGTTTGTGTTTGAGAGAAGGATGTTTTGTATTTAAGTGTCTTTGAAGCTTGGATGGCTTCATTGCTTCGTTGGCGAGCGTTTCTCCACATAAAATACATAGTGGGTTTGGCGCCTCCAAATCGCCCGTTGCAACAAATCCGTATTTTATATAAATAATGTCGTACTTGCGATTAAAGCTTTTGCTTTTCTTTTTGGTAGGATTTTCCACTCGTTCATCACTATTTCTTTTACTCGAACAACCAGTAAAGAAACGGCTCATGGAGGTTTGCTGAGGTCCGCTCATCTCTGCAGCAGACTGAACCTAACCTGCATACAGCACCTGTGCATGGTGCTGTTCAGTCCGGTCGGGTACCAGAACTTATTGTTCGCCAAGCCATGACAGGGCTGCCCCTCAAAGAAACACATTTCGATTTATACAAGTTTTGGATGAAATTATATGACAAAAAAATGCAAAAATTGTTTTCTTAAATTCTTAAATTTAACTTAAAAAAAGTTAAAAGTTGTCCTGTGAGCTCTAGTATTTATATATGAAGCTCAAGGATGAGATCAAGTCATATTTAGGCAGAAACAACTTTCCATCAATTGTATTTGGCCTTCAATCAATTTTTGGCAGGTGAAAATGCCCATTTTTTGTTGTAATGCTCCTTTAAAAGAATTTCAAGTTGTCCTGTGAGCTCTAGTATTTATATATGAAGCTCAAGGATGAGATCAAGTCATATTTAGGCAGAAACAACTTTTCATCAACTGTATTTTGTAGGTAAAAACTGTCCGTTTTTTTATAGTAGGCATAAACAATAATATTAGATGTACAAAGCACATCCAAACATAGGAGGAAATAGGTACGTAGAGCCCAGATCAGATTAAAAAAAATCCAGACATATTGCAAAAGTGATCAATTCTTTATTGAAAACACACCCATAAATCACATTCATTATAGTCTAATTTCCAAAGACAGGGCTAAACAAAGGCATCAGACATACCAAGCACATAGAGACATGTCTATTACGGCATTGTCACGGCTGATTTCGCTACAAACTACACTTCTTTTGGGCACAGATGTGATAATTACGTAACAACAAACGTTACACTTTCTAAGACACATACCTTTGCTATAATTGCAGACGTACAGGTGTGTGTATCTGCATATTATGACCGTTTAATCCGCGCTCAATGGGCTGTTATCCCTCAACGGGCTGCTGTGCGCGCTCCCGCGGCCGCAATCAGATTCTGGCAGGCAATCACTTTTTGGCACAACAAGGGAACACGTCTGCTTCTTTTGCAGAAAGGGGTCCATGGTGGCTCTTCATCGGTCTGCATGCATTTAATTTAAAATACTTTTGTCAGGCACAGTCAGGCATAACGTTAAAGCTCTCTTTTAAAGCCAAAATACGCTTAATATCTTACCAAGGCGAGTCCGTTTCGTTCAACTGTCCGACGTGCTTTTTCTCTTCAAATGCTCGTGCATTACAAACGTGCTCCGGTGATAAGCAAGGTCTGCTTTGCAAACCTTGCAAGTCTTCTTTTTATTCACCGTATCCAGGCTAAAATGCTCCTGAACTTTTGAAGTTTTGTTACCCGCAGCTGCGCTGAGACGCAAAAAAAAAAAAAAAAAAAGCTGCGCTGAGCTGTTGTGCAGCGCGGCTCTCGGCAGAGATTGTATGAGGTGAAGTGAAGTGAGATGCCTCACTCCATTGGGAAAAAAACGTCTGGTGACAATTGCCGACAATTTTGATTATCGCTTATTGTCGACAACGTCGACGAATCGTTGCAGCCCTAATCATGATCGGAACACAAGCCATTTCACGGCCCAGTAGTAACGGCTCTACGGCCCAGTACCGGTCCGGGGACCGGGGGTTGGGAATCACGGAACTGGAGGATATTCAGAAAATTACTGACATCCTGCTAATGGGTTGGTTGGTGATGGGAAGGTTTATTTATTGTGTTTATTTGTAAATATATGGTGAAAATAGATATTGGGTGACAAACTTTAAGTCCTTGTTCTGTGATAATCTTTCTGTTTGTTCATAACAGCTACACGTATCACATACAATAACTTTCTCAGAATGAAGGAAGAAGCCTTATTTGTTGGAAATATTTCCCCTATGAGGTAGAGTGTTACACAAGATACTCCGGACATCAGATGTGGAGCTTCCTCGACGTCTCCTTGGTGAGGTTTTCTAAGCTTGTCCCACTGGGAGGAGACCCAGGACCAATGGAGGGAATCTGTCTCTCAAATGTCCTGGAATGTCTTGGGTCGCCCTTAGATGAGCTTGACAAAGTGGCTAGGGAGTCAAAAGTCTTGGCTTTCCTGCTTAAGGCTGAGTTATGGTTCTGCGTCATACCAACGCAGAGCACACGCCGCAGCCGTGACGCCGTCACGAACCCTTCAGAGTTCTCCGTCTCTCCATTTGGTCGCGGTGCAGTACCCCCCGCGGCCACTAGTTAGCGATCTTTTTCTGAATGGTTTATCCGACTTTTTCCGGTCACAGTAAATCAAAGAGATAAGGACAACTATTGTGCAAAAAAACAAAACAAAAAAAATCACATATAAACGAAGAAAAGAGCCCTGAAAGTTCACTACTGATTCAAACCGGAAACCGGAAATGCTTCGCTTTCAAACGAACCAATCACAGCCCTCTCGGTCTGCGTGTGGTTTGCGTCTCCTCGACGCGTAGTTACAATTTTCAGGAGGTGCACGTCACTGACGGCGCAGGTGACGGCGTGTCCTCTGCGTCGAAGAAAACCAGACGCCGTAGGCACGGCGTCGTTTTGACGCAGAAGCATAACTGAGCCTTTACGCTACTGCCCCTGCGAACCGACCACGGATAAGCAGAGGAATATGGGTAGATGTTATGTTTTGAATGTATTATCATGTTTAATATGTGGCTTATAAGTATAGTGTAAAAATAACCGTGCTTCACGCTGTAAAGTCCAAGGCTGACACCAGTATTTATGTGAACCTGTCGTTTCCAAAAGCTCTGCACATGGTCAGAGGCAGGAGTAGATTTTGTTAACACCAATGAAAAGTTTGGAACTATGAACATTTCAGCAACACAAAGTGTGTACATTTTACTCCGCTGATTTTACCCATAAATCTATTCTGCTCATGTTTCATGAATGAGACCCACTGAGTTCATAAACGTTTATGGTCACTTCGATTTTTTTAGTTTTTTTTGGTGGAAATTCTCGTTATCAAGATCAGTGTTAAGGTTAAGCGAAACACATTTATTTATAATGCATGCAAAGGAAAGGGTCACAGAGTGTATGGAGTACCGTATTTTCGCGACCATAAGGCGCACATAAAATTTTTATTTTTTTTTTCTAAAATGTGCCGCGCGCCCTATGAAACGGTGCGCCGTTTCTATTACCTGTATTACGGTAATGTGAGGCGGAGCCACCATGAGAACGGTAAAGGGAGAAGGGGGCGTGTGAAGCACCCGTGAGTTGCGGCTGAGTCCGACTGAAAGCAGTAGCACTGGCGGAAGAAATTAAAATTGAACATTTTCATGGAGGTCCGTCCTGGTGCTTTCGCTTCATGAAACGGTGCCAGCGCAGCAGCACCGCCCGGCGGATTATATGGAAAAGATGGAGAGCTTCCGCTCATTCTGCAGCCGACACGTCACCGACATGGACGATGTGCCGCTCACGTTAGGTGAATCACACGGTAGAGTTAACGGGGACCAGCGCCGGGGAGCGGACCGGGAACACCGCGGTGGAGTTAACGGGGACCAGCGCGGTGGAGAGGACCCGACCAGCGCGGTGGAGTTAACGGGGGCCAGCGCGGTGGAGTTAACAGGGACCAGCGCGGTAGAGAGGACGGGAACAGCGCGGTGGAGTTAACGGGGACCAGCGCGGTGGAGTTAACGGGGACCAGCGCGGTGGAGAGGACGGGAACAGCGCGGTGGAGTTAACGGGGACCAGCGCGGTGGAGTTAACGGGGACCAGCGCGGTGGAGAGGACCCGACCAGCGCGGTGGAGAGGACCCGACCAGCGCGGTGGAGTTAACGGGGACCAGCACGGTGGAGTTAACGGGGACCAGCGCGGTGGAGAGGACAGGAACAGCGCGTTGGAGAGGACCCGACCAGCGCGGTGGAGAGGACCCGACCAGCGCGGTGGAGTTAACGGGGACCAGCGCGGTGGAGTTAACGGGGACCAGCGCGGTGGAGAGGACCGGACCAGCGCGGTGGAGAGGACCGGACCAGTGCGGTGGAGTTAACAGGGACCAGCGCGGTGGAGTTTACGGGGACCAGCGCGGTGGAGAGGACCGGACCAGCGCGGTGGAGAGGACCGGACCAGCGCGGTGGAGTTAACGGGGACCAGCGCGGTGGAGTTAACAGGGACCAGCGCGGTGGAGTTAACGGGGACCAGCGCGGTGGAGTTAACGGGGACCAGCGCGGTGGAGTTAACGGGGACCAGCGCGGTGGAGTTAACGGGGACCAGCGCGGTGGAGTTTACGGGGACCAGCGCGGTGGAGTTTACGGGGACCAGCGCGGTGGAGTTTACGGGGACCAGCGCGGTGGAGTTTATGGGGACCAGCGCGGTGGAGTTAACGGGGACCAGCGCGGTGGAGTTAACTGGGGCCAGCGCGGTGGAGTTAACTGGGGCCAGCGTGGTGGAGTTAACAGGGACCAGCGCGGTGGAGAGGACCGGACCAGCGCGGTGGAGTTAACGGGAACCAGCGCGGTGGAGAGGACGGGAACAGCGCGGTGGGGGATCCGCACAACGAGGTATGAGAAGTCGTCATTTGTTGTGCTTGCCTGCCACGCTGATGGACAGAAACTGCCGCCGATGGTGAGTTTTAAAAGAAAAAACGTTGCCTAAAGAGACTTTTCCAGCCAGAGTCATTATAAAGGCAAATCAAAAGGGCTGGATGGATGAAGAGATGATCGAGTGGCTGAGACAGGTTTATGTGCGGGGACCCGGTGTTTTTTTTTTAATTCTTTAATGCGGAAACAGAAGATGAAGACTTTGAAGGGTTTGATTGATGTGAAAAGTGAAATAAAATATCAAACTAAGTTTTGCTCCCGCTCTATTTTTAAATAAGCACACTTGTGTGTGTGTTCTGCAGCGCGTGTGTGTTTTGCGGCGCGTGTGTGTGCAGCTCCGTGTCTGTAGACTGCGCCTTTTGGGTCGGTGCGCCGTATGTGTGTTTTAAATCCAAAAATTACACACAAAACTGAGGGTGCGCCTTTTCACACGGTGCGTCATGTGTGATCACCAGGTGAACCGGGTACAGTAACCAGTAGCGGATGTTCATGGATCGGAGTCGGACGTTAACGGCATCAAACTGCCGCTGTTGCTGGCGGGTTTCAGCCGAAAGATCTGGGAAGAAACTGAACCCGCTAGTTTTCTGTTAGGTTTAGGCACGTAACATTTGTATCATCAAACTCTCTGGAGACAAAGAAAGACAAAAACACGATTAGAATTTACTTGCAAGGAGAGCAGTCGAGATTTGTAAGATCTCCAACATACTCTGATTTGTCTCTGCTGCTTCCTTGCTTTTATTTACTCTGGGTGTACCCTAGTTTACAGAGCTGACTGCGCCCCTAAAGGGAGGGGGAAAGGGAGTGGTCGCAGTCAGTGGACAGTCAATGGACAGGTATAGATTGTTCTTGTTTAGCAACAAGAAGTTTCCTCTTCTCTGCAGATTGCTGCTTTATGCTGACAATCAGGAAACTTCTTGTGCAGCATTTTTTAATCACTTAACACAGCATTGTTTTATCAGTGTGTCACAGGCATAAGCAAGTTATCATACGTTCTGTTAATAGCGAGCATGATAACTTACTACAATTATTCCAACATTTTCATACCGCACCTCTTTCTGTATTCTCGCTGCTCGCGGTGTCTTCTCCCGGTCCTTATAATTCAGAAACTTCATGATGATCGGAGCTGAGGACCGGTTGGAGTGAGCTTGGCCAACCCGGTGTGCTCGCTCAATGATGGGGGCGAAGGTGAAAGTGTCACCCAGCACCATAGACAGTCAGTTCTGCAAAAAGCTGCACATGTCTGAACCCTCGTTTTTTTTCGGGGAGACCGACTAGTGTCAAGTTGGAGCGTCTTCCTCGGTCTTCTTGGTCCTGTACTTTATTTCTAAGCAGCTCTGTTGTTCCCTCAAATTGTTTAACTTTTTGTTGGAGAGCAATTACCTCTTCTTCCATCTGTGAGACCCTCTCCTCCGCCTCCCCAATCCTCCTGGACTGTGAAAGTAAATCCCCTTTAATTCCGTTAACTTCTTCCAGCATGTCAACAGACTGTCTGGAGAATTCTTCCCTCAGTGTACGAATCGCGCCCAGTATGTCGCTGTTTGAGGGGGTTCCAGCATTAGCTTCGCCCTGACTTGCGTTAGCATCACTGCTAACACCGACTGCAGTGATGCCGGTCAAGATACTTTGTGGGACCGTTTTTTATGTTTGTTGTCCAGGTTTAGAGTTTTTTGACGGCATCCTTCCACTCCTTGCTTCAACAGGTCTTCGAAAGTTAGTTTGTTGAGATATCGGTCGCTTGTTCAGAGTTTTTCCAGAAAGTTAGCTGCGAGCCACGTTGCTGCGACTGGTCAGCACCGCACCATAACCGGAAGTCCACAGGCACTTTGTTTTACTCTCAGCCGCTTGCGGCTCCAGCTGATTTCTTATCTGCGCCGACACTAACAAAGGGGTTCCGCAATTGAGTACGTCACAGCAGCTTCACCCCAACCCACCCACTTCTCCCCTGGCTGTGGACAAACAAACGAGGACCAAGCGGGTAGAGGCGTGACAATGTGTGACGATGCGTGACGAGCCGAGTCGGGCTGAGTAGGTACTAGTGGAAAAGCGCCAAAAGTGGCTAGGAAGTCAAAAGTCTTGGCTTTCTTGCTTACGCTACTGCCCATGCAAACCACCCACGGATAAGCAGAGGAATATGGGTAGATGTTATATTTTGAATGTATTATCATGTTTAAAATGTGGTTTATAAGTATAGTGTAAAAATAACCGTGCTTCACGCTGTAAAGTCCAAGGCTGACACCAGTATTTATGTGAACCTGTCATTTCCAAAAGCTCTGCACATGGTCAGAGGCAGGAGTAGATTTTGTTAACACCAATGAAAAGTTTAGAACTATGGACATTTCAGCAACACAAAGTGAGGAAATTTTACTCTGCTGATTTTACCCATAAATCTATTCTGCTCATGTTTCATGAATGAGACCCACTGAGTTCATAAACGTTCATGGTCACTTTGATTTTTTTTTTGTCTTTGTTTTGTTTTTTTGTGGAAATTCTGATTATCAAGAACAGTGAGACATCCAGGTTAAGCAAAACACATTTATTTCTAATGCATGCAAAAGGAAAGGGTTTCAGGGTGTACGGAGAATAAAGGTAGGCTCTTTGTGAATCTATGTTATATAGAGTTAGATTACACATGGCTTACTAGAGTACACTAGGCCGGAGGTCAATGATCGACTTTGTTGTCGTTTCATCTGACCTTCGGCCGCATGTCTTGGACACTCGGGTGAAGAGAGGGGCTGAGCTGTCAACTGATCACTACCTGGTGGTGAGTTGGATGTGCTGGCGGAGGAGGAGGTTGGACAGACCGGGCAGACCCAAACGGATTATGAGGGTCAGTTGGGAACGTCTGGCTGAGCCCTCTGTCAGGGACATCTTCAATTCTCACCTCCGGGAGAGCTTCTCTCAGATCCCGGGGGAGGCGGGGGACATCGAGTCCGAGCAGACCATGTTCTCTGCCTCCATTGTCGACGTGGTGGCTCGAAGTTGTGGTCGCAAGGTCTCCGGTGTCGTGGCGGCAATGCTAGAACCCGGTGGTGGACACCGGAAGTACAGGATGCCGTCAGACTGAAGAAGTTAGCCTGTGGGACTCCTGACGCAGTAGATGGGTACCGGCCGGCCAAGCGAGCCGCGGCTCGGGCGGTCCTGGAGGCAAAAACCCGGGTCTGGGAGGAATTCGGGGAGGACATGGAGGAAGACTTTCGGTCGGCCTCGAGGAAATTCTGGCGGACCGTTCAGCGCCTCAAAAGGGGGAAGCAGTACTCTGCCGGCACCGTTTATGGTGTGGGTGGGGAGCTGTTGACCTCGACTGGGGATATCGTCGGACGGTGGAAGGAATACTTCGAGGATCTCCTCAACCCGACTGACATGCCTTCCTCAGTGGATTCATCCATCACCCAAGCCGAGGTCACTGAGGTAGTTTGTAAGCTCCTCGGTGGCAGGGCATCGGTGGTGGATGAGATTCGCCCTGAGTACCTCAAGTCTCTGGATGTCGTAGGGCGGTCTTGGTTGACACGCCTCTGCGACATCGCATGGAGGAAGGGGACAGTACCACTGGAGTGGCAAACCGGGGTGGTGGTCCCTCTTTTTAAAAAGGTGGACTGGAGAGTGTGTTCACGCTTCTCAGCATCCCCGGGAAAGTGTACGCCAGGGTACTGGAGAGGAGAATACGGCCGATAGTTGAACCTCGGATTCAGGAGGAACAATGCGGTTTTCGTCCCGGTCGCGGAACACTGAACCAGCTCTACACCCTCCGCAGGGTGCTCGAGGGTTCATGGGAATTTGCCCAACCAGTCTACATGTGCTTTGTGGATCTGGAGAAGGCATTTGACCGTGTCCCTCGTGCCATTCTGTGGGGGGTGCTCGGTGAGTATGGAGTCCGGGGCCCTCTATTAAGGGCTGTCGGGTCTCTATATGATCGGAGCAGGAGTCTGGTTCGCATTGCCGGCAGTTAATCAGACTTGTTCCCGGTGCATGTTGGACTCCGGCAGGGCTGCCCTTTGTCACCGGTCCTGTTCATAATTTTTATGGACAAGATTTCTAGGCGCAGCCAGGGGCCGGAGGGGATCCGGTTTGGGAACCACAGGATTTCATCTCTGCTTTTTGCGGATGACGTTGTCCTGTTGGCTTCATCGGACCGGGACCTTCAGCATGTGCTGGGACGGTTTGAGGCCGAGTGCGACGCGGCAGGGATGAGAATCAGCACTTTCAAAACTGAGGCCATGGTTCTCTACCGGGAAAGGGTGGCGTGCCTTCTCTGGGTGGGTGGAGAAGTCCTGCCTCAGTTGGAGGACTTCAAGTATCTCGGGGTCTTGTTCACGAGTGAGGGAACGATGGAGCGTGAGATTGACAGACAGATCGGTGCAGCGTCCGCAGTTATGCGGTCGATGTACTGGACCATCGTGGTGAAGAAGGAGCTGAGTCGAAAGGCGAAGCTCTCGATTTACCAGTCAATCTACGCACCTACCCTCACCTATGGTCATGAACTTTGGGTAGTGACCGAAAGGACGAAATCGCGGATACCAGCGGCCGAGATGAGTTTCCTCCGCAGGGTGACTGGACGCTCCCTTAGAGATGAGGGTGAGGAGTTCGGTCACCCGGGAGGAGCTCGGAGTCGAGCCGCTACTCCTTCACATTGAGTTGAGTCAGCTGAGGTGGCTTGGGCATCTGTACCGGATGCCTTCTGGACGCCTCCCTAGGGAGGTGTTCCAGGCCTGTCCCACCGGGAGGAGACCCCGGGGAAGACCCAGGACACGCTGGAGAGACTATGTCTCTCTGCTGGCCTGGGAACGCCTCGGACTCCCCTCGGAGGAGCTGGAGGAAGTGTCTGGGGTGAGGGAAGTCTGGGCATCTCTGCTGAGGCTGCTGCCCCCGCGACCCGGGAACGGATAAGCGGCGAACGATGGATGGATGGATGGATGGATGGATGGATGGATGGATGGAGATTACACATGTCTGTCTGAGACAGAATGTCCTTGGGGTGTCACGTAACCCTGCATTTTATCACTATCTTTTCTTTCAGATTATGAGCATCCTATGCCTCAGCAGGGGCAGACTATACCCAGTAAATCTACCAAATAACTTTCTCTTCTGTGCTCACGGAACAGCTGCTTCTGTCCTGTGTGATCAACATGACTAATCTGAAGTGGTTACATAGGGGTCATTGGTAAATTTCCATCATACTTTACAAATAATAATGATTATATTAATCCTCAATATAGCATTAGACATTCATTTCACTATTCAAAGGCCACCTACTACTATTAATGTACCAAGTAAAAAAAAAATGCCATTACCATTTATAATTCTTCTTAAATTGGTAATTATCCCACTTTTAATGCTGGAATCTATGTTGTCACCTGCCCTTTTTACACTGAACTAACACAGGGTGGTGGGTCGGGGGAGGGATTCATTATTGACAAGACAGTGATGTCTGCAAGGTTCTCATCCACAAAGTCATAAATCAGCATATTGCAGAGCTGTCAATTGCAACTGCCTACTAAAATGACAGACCTTTGTATAACATGACACTCGGGTCACAACTTAACAAACACATAAGAAGTTATTTGCGTTACAAACACAACAGCAGGAGTGGCAAAGGAGCCTGCTGGTGATATTTGTGCAACATGATTTGGGGCAAAGTCGCTATGTAATTCCTGTTATTCAGCATTGATCTGCCACCTGCTCCATCTCCTGCATCAGTCAACTCTTCTGATGGTGGTGAAGCCAGCAAGACCAACCAAACAGACAGTGGGCTGTCACGTTAGGTAGGACAGCTCGATAATGCCTCCCGAGTCCTTTTCCCTCCCCATAACTCCTCCTCAATTGCAACATACAGATTATTAAATTTGGCTTATATGGGTTGTTTTGATGTATAGGAAATAAAAATACTCAACAAAATGGCAGTATCCTATGCAAAAATGTAAAAATATGCTTAGATGGACTTGTTCTATGGTAGGTCAAAAAGGGTTAAACAAACATTAATCATCCATTGATAATAATGGGGTTGTATCTAAAAACGCTGACCATGGGGTGTTTTTTTCCTTGCCCTGTTGGTAGAATCTTGAAATTCCAAAGTTTCTGGCAAACTTCACCCCAAAAGGTTCCTCATGACTTCCTTCAGTGGTTTTTTTTAGGCTTGGCAGTGATGGTCAAAAGTTTGAAGAAATAGTTCTAGACTTTACAAGTCTAGAGAACAAATATTACTTTAAAAAAAAAAAAAAAATTAAACTGGTCAACAATAAATCTATACGAGGACTCAGAGACTGTATAACTGCACTGCAATTTCCAACTGGCCAGCAAGAATTTGCTTGGTGATGTGTATGGATGAAGAGGTCCCACACTGGCAAAAGTGTGGGACTGGCAAAAGTGGTCCTAAAGGAGAAGCAAAACATGCTCAGTAAGATACTTTATATTGCAGGCAACATAGAAATGTTTGCATGTAAATTATTAGATCATGATCAAATGAAAAGCACAATAGTACTTAAATATTGAAGTTGTGTATGTTACCCCTCATAGCCACCCAAACACATGCCGCTCCTTGATAAAATGAGGACTTAAGAAGAGCAGAGGAGTTTGTGCTGCTCATGCAAAAGCATTACACCTTTACACTGGCAGTCTCCAGTGACAAAAGTGCAACCTATGGTGAGATTTTACCCATCCTGCAAAAGCTACAGCACTACACCGTGCAGGAAGAGGACTATGCCTTGGTTGTATTTGTCACTGGCTCACTGGCTTTATTTTTGAGTGCTCAGTTCATATATCTTTTAAAAAGGACAATTTTATTTATTTATTTTTATTTATTTTTTCTTTTAGAAACATCTTGGAATCGTGGAATTGCCAGAGAATGATGCATGTTGTATTTGTTCATTTCTACGGGAGAATATTTATTTTATATTGGTGATGCTAATCAACTTTTTGTTGTCTCTTTTTTCCCAAATGAGAATTGATAAGGGATAAAAACCGAATCGTTAAGCAGAATGAAAAAAGGTTGGAGGATCTTATCAATACCCATCCATATTAATTAACTATTTTGATGGTTTTCGTGTTAGTAGCTTTAACCATTTACACTTTTGATTTGACGTACTGAGATGTTTCATCTGAAGGTCTCTGGCTGTCAATAACAGCACTTTAGACAGACAGCACTTTATAGAAACTGAAAAGCTTTTGAGAGTCAGCCAACAAGATGATTTAATTCTTCTTCTTTGTCCTTACAGAAACATAAAGGCAAAGAGAGACACACAAGTTATCGCTGTGATCACTGCAAGAAAGTCCTCACCACTTCATCAGGTCTGAGAATACATAAGATGATTCACACTGGAGATAAACCGTTCAGTTGTGATCAGTGTGGAGCAGCTTTTATCACTAAAAGTAAACTAAAGATTCACCAACGTATTCACACTGGAGATAAACCGTTCACTTGTGATCAGTGTGGAGCAGCTTTTACTGAGTCAGGAAAGCTAAAGATTCACCAACGTATTCACACTGGAGATAAACCGTTCACTTGTGATCAGTGTGGAGCAGCTTTTACCACATCAGGTGATCTAAGGACTCACCAACGTGTTCACACTGGAGATAAACCATTTAGGTGTGATCAGTGTGGAGCAGCTTTTACCACATCAAGTTATCTAAAGATTCACCAACGTATTCACACTGGAGATAAACCATTCACTTGTGATCAGTGTGGGGCAGCTTTTACCACATCAAGTGATTTGAGGACTCACCAACGTATTCACACTGGAGATAAACCGTTCAGATGTGAACAGTGTGGGGCAGCTTTTACCACATCAAGTCAGCTAAAGATTCACCAACGTATTCACACTGGAGATAAACCGTTCAGATGTGATCAGTGTGGAGCAGCTTTTACCCAACAAAGTAATCTAAGGACTCACCAACGTGTTCACACTGGCGATAAACCGTTCAGATGTGAACAGTGTGGGGCAGCTTTTACCACATCAAGTCAGCTAAAGATTCACCAACGTATTCACACTGGAGATAAACCGTTCAGATGTGATCAGTGTGGAGCAGCTTTTACCCAACAAAGTAATCTAAGGACTCACCAACGTATTCACACTGGCGATAAACCGTTCAGATGTGATCAGTGTGGAGCAGCTTTTACTCAGTCAGGACAGCTAAGCACTCACCAACGTATTCACACAGCAAAATAATCAGACAACGTCATACCAAAACTAGAAAGACTAACATATGATGCCCCCTGGACACTTCCTGGGAAGGTGTTCCTGGCATGTCCCACCAGGAGAAGATCCAGGCCACACTGGAGGGAATGTCTTTCGGCTGACCTGGGAACGACTCTGGATCCCTCCAGAAGAGCTGGAGGAAATGTGTGGGGTGAGGGAAGTCTGGACATCTCTGCTCAGACTGCTGCCCCCCGCTAACCAGTCCCACATCAAGTGGATGAAGATGGATGGATGGACAAAATCCATATATCTGCAAAAAGCACAAATTTATTGTTACACCATTCTGAGATACAGAATGTAATCTAATTATAGCATAAACTATTCCACAAATACTGCATTAGCACATCTCTAACATCTCTTCCTCCTCTCCACCCCCAGCCACTGCCACCACTGGCTGAAGTGTTGCTGCTGCAGGTTCATCCTATGATGTTTCATACGTCTTTCCATGACTTTCACAAAGATTATGCAGTGGACAGGAAGTCATCACCATTCATTTCACCAGTCGGACATCACAGAAGGAAACCTGCTGAATTCATCTTCTACAACCTGTCATGGTTTCCCAGTTGGGGATAGGTTTTTTCCATGATCACTCTCCTGTCGTTCCAGATCCTGCCACCCTCATCAGCCAGACATCTTCTCTTTCCCCTCACCTGTGCTTCCCCGCCCATCTGCACACCTGGTTCCCATGATCATCAGTTCCCCTTTATATACCGGCCCATTTCCACCTGCCAGTTGCCAGATTCTCTAGCGTTCATGCCTAGCTTTCCAGCATTCCTGATTCTGTCTGTTTCTGCCTGCCTGCCTGTGACTTTGCCTGATTCCCGGTTTTTGGATTTTTTGCATGCCCCTTTGGATTTGTCTGCCTGATCTGCCTGTCTTCCCGGTTTTTGACTCCTGCCTACCTCTGACCTGATTAAAGCCTCTTGGACTCTGATACTCCGTTTGATGTTGTTCATTTGGGTTTTTCTGTCTTTTAAGCCGTGACAGTACAATCTGGCCAAAAGTATGAACCCAGCCAGCATGGACCCACCAGGAAAGAACGTGGATCTGTGGGAGCTCTTTTACGTTGACGTGAAGTGGCGTCCTACCACCATATGTTGAAGGGGAAAGGGACATGCCGCCAGCCCCAGCCTGTTGCTGTCCCCGAGGTGGTCCCGGACCCACCCCAGTCTCTTCCCCCTTTCTCGGGAACACACCTGGCTCGAGATGGCCCATGAGTCTCCAGCTTCAGGAGAAAAGACGGCGGCGGCAGTCCCTGCCCGTTCCTGTTCCGGCTCCGGCGGTGGTCCTGGACGCATCGCCCCCTGTTCCTGCTCCGGCGGTGGTCCTGGACGCATCGCCCCCTGTTCCTACTCTAGCGGTGGTCCTGGACGCATCGCCCCCTGTTCCTGTTCCGGCGGTGGTCCTGGACGCATCGCCCCCTGTTCCTGCTCTAGCGGTGGTCCTGGACGCATTGCCCCCTTGTTCCAGCTCCAGCAGTGGTCCTGGACGCATCGCCCCCTGTTCCGGCGGTGGTCCTGGACGCATCGCCCCCTGTTCCTGCTCTAGCGGTGGTCCTGGACGCATCGCCCCCTGTTCCCACTCTAGCGGTGGTCCTGGACGCATCGCCCCCTGTTCCTGCTCCGGAGGTGGTCCTGGACGCATCGCCCCCTGTTCCTGCTCCAGCGGTGGTCCTGGACGCATCGCCCCCTGTTCCGGCTCCAGCCGGTTCCCCGTATCCTGCCTGCTACGTCCCCTGACCGACCTCCTGACCCGCCTGCTACGCCCCCAGACCTCCTGACCCGCCTGCTACGCCCCCAGACCTCCTGACCCGCCTGCTATCGTATCATTTGGGTTTTCTGTCTTTTAAGCCGTGACAGTACAATCTGGCCAAAAGTATGAACCCAGCCAGCATGGACCCACCAGGAAAGAACGTGGATCTGTGGGAGCTCTTTTACGGTGACGTGAAGTGGCGTCCTACCACCATATGTTGAAGGGGAAAGGGACATGCCGCCAGTCCCAGCCTGTTGCTGTCCCCGAGGTGGTCCCGGACCCACCCCAGTCTCTTCCCCCTTTCTCGGGAACACACCTGGCTCGAGATGGCCCATGAGTCTCCAGCTTCAGGAGAAAAGACGGCGGCGGCAGTCCCAGCCCGTTCCTGTTCCGGCTCCGGCGGTGGTCCTGGACGCATCGCCCCTTGTTCCGGCTCCGGCGGTGGTCCTGGACGCATCGCCCCCTGTTCCTGCTCCGGCGGTGGTCCTGGACGCATCGCCCCCTGTTCCTACTCTAGCGGTGGTCCTGGACGCATCGCCCCCTGTTCCTGTTCCGGCGGTGGTCCTGGACGCATCGCCCCCTGTTCCTGCTCTAGCGGTGGTCCTGGACGCATTGCCCCCTTGTTCCAGCTCCAGCAGTGGTCCTGGACGCATCGCCCCCTGTTCCGGCGGTGGTCCTGGACGCATCGCCCCCTGTTCCTGCTCTAGCGGTGGTCCTGGACGCATCGCCCCCTGTTCCCACTCTAGCGGTGGTCCTGGACGCATCGCCCCCTGTTCCTGTTCCGGTGGTGGTCCTGGACGCATCGCCCCCTGTTCCTGCTCTAGCGGTGGTCCTGGACGCATCGCCCCCCTGTTCCATCTCCAGCAGTGGTCCTGGACGCATCGCCCCCTGTTCCGGCTCCAGCGGTGGTCCTGGTAGCATCGCCCCCTGTTCCTGCTCCGGCGGTGGTCCTGGACGCATCGCCCCCTGTTCCTGCTCCAGCATTGGTCCTGGACGCATCGCCCCCGGTTCCGGCTCTAGCGGTGGTCCTGGACGCATCGCCCCCTGTTCCTGTTCCGGTGGTGGTCCTGGACGCATCGCCCCCTGTTCCTGCTCTAGCGGTGGTCCTGGACGCATCGCCCCCCTGTTCCATCTCCAGCAGTGGTCCTGGACGCATCGCCCCCTGTTCCGGCTCCAGCGGTGGTCCTGGTAGCATCGCCCCCTGTTCCTGCTCCGGCGGTGGTCCTGGACGCATCGCCCCCTGTTCCTGCTCCAGCATTGGTCCTGGACGCATCGCCCCCGGTTCCGGCTCTAGCGGTGGTCCTGGACGCATCGCCCCCTGTTCCTGCTCCGGAGGTGGTCCTGGACGCATCGCCCCCTGTTCCTGCTCCAGCGGTGGTCCTGGACGCATCGCCCCCTGTTCCGGCTCCAGCCGGTTCCCCGTATCCTGCCTGCTACGTCCCCTGACCGACCTCCTGACCCGCCTGCTACGCCCCCAGACCTCCTGACCCGCCTGCTACGTCCCCAGACCTCCTGACCCGCCAGCTACGCCCAGAGGGCGGCCTCCGGAACTGTCTCGGCGGACGGCCCGGCCCCCTGAACTTTGGCCGTGTGTCGGCCTGGGACTCTGATACTCTGTTTGATGTTGTGCATTTGGGTTTTCTGTCTTTTGAGCCATGACATGACCACTGGTGCTCGGTTGACTTTGTGCTTAAAGACTGTTCTGCTGTCAGTCGTCCAGGGTCATGGAATGGTTTCAAGAGCCAGTCCTGCAAAGGATAAGTAGAGTCTCCAAGAAGGAAATACCCAGCAGTCACTGTATATTCCTGATATGAGCTAGGAAGATGTTCCTCCCACTGGCTAACTCCTGTGTATGTATTATATATGTAATCAACCATTTGTCCTTGAGAGCTGAACTTTCAGGATCGATTCCTTGAATGCTTTGCTAAATTTCACCCTTTTAACATTTCTTTATATTTTGATTTTAAATCCACTGTTTTTGGCCATTTCTGTACATTTAATACATTTCAGTACCCTTTTACCTGAAGTCTCCATTAACACCAAACTTGGCACAATGAATTTTTTGGATTGTACTTGTCAAGCCTAACAGGTTTGAGGACGATTTGTCAAAAAACGTAATCGTACAGGAATACCGTATTGGCCTGAATGTAAGACGACCCGGATTATAAGACGACCCCCTCTTTTTCAAGACTCAAGTTTGAAAAAAGACTTTTTGAACACCAAATTCAATTTTCATACAGAAAATTATTACAGTACATCTGAAACAAATGATTATAACAATATATTCGAGAGAAAAAGCTTGTTATTTTGCCTCATTCAAATCATCATCTTGAAGTTTGCATCATAACTTCTCCTCAGCTGCCGGTTCACCTGCCGATCTTCCACACACTTTTCTCATTTCTCCATCTTCTTTTATCTCTTCTCTTATTTTCTTCTCTTTTCTTTCTTAGCGCTATTTTTTATTTTTCTTCTTCGTGACAGGGGTTCCTTTGGCCTGCGGAGTTAAGTTCAGCATTCACTTTAAAGATATCTGGCGCCATCTAGCGTTGTGAATGGGTATAACGTCTAGACCCCGAATGTAAGACGACCCCCACTTTTTCAGTCTTATTTCAATGCAGAAAACACCATCTTATATTCGGGCCAATACGGTATATCATTTTTCATATCATATTTATTAAAAAGATCATAACGGTGTTAACAGTCTGTATGGATATTTAGTAAAATTCATCAATAGCAAAAAAAAACCCGTCAGATGTTCAAAAAGTGATTTGAACGTAGAAAGTTTTGGTCTTTCACTCACACATTAAGGCTGGTGGACGCACTTTTCTGAGGTTTGGTCCGTTGGCGACACTCACTGGTGATGCAGTGAAGTCCTGAATATGAGGAAACGACGTCAACAATAAGTTCAGGACCACATGAAGGACACGACAGTCCTGGACCTGGACCAGGACCTGGACCTGGACCTGGAGCTGCAACAATCTCACAATCAACCACATGAACATATAAAGGTCGGAGCTCAAAGATGTAACCTGTCAATCGCAATGTCAGCATTGGTTCTGTTAGAGCAGGGGTCGGCAACCAAAAATGTTGAAAGAGCCAGATTGGACCAAAAACACAAAAAACAAATATGTCTGGAGCTGCAAAAAGTGAAAAGTCTTGTATAAGCCTTATAATGATGGCGAAAGGCGAAATGTCGAGAAAAAAGAGGAAATGTCGAGAAAAAAGTGGAAATGTTGGGAAAAAAGTGGAAATGTTGAGAAAAAAGTGGAAATGTCGAGAAAAAAGTCAAAATTTCGGAGAAAAAAGTTAAAATGTCGAGATTAAAAAGGAAAAAGGAAAAAAAAGCTTAAACATTTTTGAAAAAGCTCCAGGAGCCACTAGGGCGGCTCTAGAGCCGCGGGTTGATGATCCCTGTGTTAGAGGAACCTGCTTCAGGGACCCCGTAGACCTGCTGGTCCAGGACTAAGACTGGACCATCAGCTGGTTTAGTCTGGATCTGCTGGTCCAGGACTAAGACTGGACCATCAGCTGGTTTAGTCTGAATCTGCTGGTCCAGGACTAAGACTGGACCATCAGCTGGAGCTGCTACAGGTCGGACATCTCTGTCACCATGACGACCATATGGGACGACTACTGGAGATTAAAGGAGCTGTATGTAAGAGCAATAATAAAACGAATCATAAAATGACCCCGATATGTCAACAGACATTTAAAAATCATGTTAATTTCAAATACTTATGTCACTGACAACAGCACTCAAGCCAGGATATTCCAGTTTAAAAAGAGGAGTTGCAGCCCTCAACTGATGTTTATGTTGTCATTTTTTGTTTTGGCCTGAAGCTCCACCCTCCACCTATCTCCCAATCACCAAGTCAGTATTGTTTCTGAAGCTCCACCCTCCACCTATCTCCCAATCACCAAGTCAGTATTGTTTCTGAAGCTCCACCCTCCACCTATCTCCCAATCACCAAGTCAGTATTGTTTCTGAAGCTCCACCCTTTACCTATCTCCCAATCACCAAGTCAGTATTGTTTCTGAAGCTCCACCCTCCACCTATCTCCCAATCACCAAGTCAGTATTGTTTCTGAAGCTCCACCCTCCACCTATCTCCCAATCACCAAGTCAGTATTGTTTCTGAAGCTCCACCCTCCACCTATCTCCCAATCACCAAGTCAGTAATGTTTCGGCATCCGGGTTGCCAGCTCGGCTCTAATTATCGCAGCAGCCGCTACGAACGTGTTGGATGTATTTTCGCGACCATACGGGCGCCGTGTGGAAAGGTGCACCCTCAGTTTTGTGTCATTTCTGTATTTAAAACACACGGCGCACCGAATCTAAAGGCACCGTCTACACCCACACACACGCGCCGCAGAACACACACACAAGCACACGAGTGTGCGTATTTAAAAATAGAGCGGGAGCAAAACTTTGTTTGATTGTAGGCTACTTTATTTCAGGTTTTACATTAATCAAACCCATCGAAGTCTCATCCTCTGTTTCTGTATTAAAGAGCTCTGCTAAATCAGCTGTGCCAGTCCGCTGTCAGAGTCACTTTCCGTGCCGTGCGGCGCCTCGGACTTGCCGGCTTTTGCAAAAGCTCGCAAAATAGTCCCAGCAGACACGTTAGCCCACGCATCAACAATACATCTGCAAACTGTGGCATAACTTGCCCGGCGCTGTTTTCCACTCTTGGTGAAACTGTTCTCCCTCAGTCATCCATCGATCCCACGCCGCTGCAGCCTTAAGGCTGATTTATGGTTCTGCGTTACTGCGTTACACCAACGCAGAGCCTACGCCGTAGGGGACGCGGCGACGCGCACGTACAGTGCGCTTCGCTGCGTAATTAAATTTTGCAGTACATTATTACATCGCAAAAGATCTTTCATAAAGCATTAAATACAGAAAATAAACTTACTGTGTAGGACTCGTCGCTTGCCATGGCAGCCTACGTTCCTGCTGCATTCTGCAGCCTACCTGGCAACCTCTGGTCGGGGGGAGGAGGGGGAGGGTACACGCCGCTCAACAATATTTTGAAATTGACTGCAGTACCAGTTTTGGACATTTCTTACAGACGGCTCCTTTAATGGTCCACTTCCAGGTGGAAGTGACAAGCTGGCCGTTCTGCCGTAACCACCAACCCAATTTCCATTGCAAACATTGAGGAAATGCTGGTTAAACAACATGACAGTGATTTCAGTGAGAGCTCAGAAGAAGAATCAGATGCTGAAAACAAGAAAAGGAAACTATTCAAAGAAGAGCCTGACAGAGATAAGGATAAAAAAGGTCACAGAAGAAAAAGGAAGGCTGAGAGAAGTCACAGAGGTTCAACTTCGGAGTCGTCTGTTGATTCAGACGGAGAGAAAGTCGTGGAAGCAAAGAAGAAAAAGATAAATAGTACGGAGAAGGAGAAATTCACAGACAAGTCCAAGAAGAAGAGGAAAAAGAAGCACAAGAAACATGGCAGAAAAAAGAAAAGGAAGTCCTAGTGTGCACTGTGCGTCTCCAAACAAAGCACAGTTTACTAGAAAGGCCTTCACAAAGGTCTGTTTGCTAATGGAGGATATTAAACGGACTAGAACTCTGACATTGACTTGAACTCTCTTTCTTTACAGGAACATCAAAGAGAAGATTCAGTCATTACTACTGAGAATGAGTTTATTTATAGCTCCATTGAGATGTATTTCAGTAATTGTGTTTATATTTTACACGATTAGGGGCCGGAGTGAAGGAGCTATTTCATTAGTTTATTTAGTTGGTTTATTATTGTTCATTTATGGGTCAACACTAGGGGGCGCTAAGCAGTTCAATCATTGAATTGAGGGCAAGGTAATGCAGCCCAGGTGAGTCAGACAGGTAACGCACTGGGAGGAAATGTTTTTTACCTGAGGCAGCAGGACAGAGCAGAGACGCAGCATGTTTGTTTGCTGTTGGAAAATAAATCATCTTAAACTGGATCTTGACTGGAAACTGGATTTTTTATCTACCTGAGTCAGACAAACCCACCTGGTGCATTTGTGGCCCTTTGTAAGTTTAGATTTTTGAACTTTGAAACTTTTGAAGAAACTTATTTTTCTATGAACTTTTTCTTGTCTACAAATGGTCACAACAACTAATATTTGTAATGTAAACCAGGTTGATAAAGGGAACAGTAGATTAACACTGTATGTAAACCTGAGAATAAAGTGTGTAGAGATTGAATGTCCCATGACAATTATACAGTAATATCATATGAAAATAAGGTACAAACATTAATAAATAAATTAAATACATGACATCTAAGTAAAATAAGACAACAAAGGGACAACAAAAAAATTAAAAATATATTAATCTCATGGGAGACATCATTCTATATGATAATTATTTATATGTTTATTTATTTTCGACTTAATATTCTTAATCTATTTATCTGCTTTCATTATATTATTTACACACACACACACACACACACACACACACACACACACACACACACACACACACACACACACACACACACATCATTGTAACTGATGTCTTTTGTCGCTGTTTTTACTGTATGTTAATAAGATATAATAAAAAAATAAAATATAAAACAACGAAGTCCATCATATAAGGGGTAAGTAAGGATATCAGTCTTCTAAATCAGTGGGAAAATGTTTTAACACTTCATACATTTTTTGTGCTTTTGTTTCAGTTATTATTTTTAAAGATTTTAAATATAATCCAAATTAATTTCAATCACAGCCGGTATGTTAAACATGTCCGGTCCTCGATTCTTCTCTATTTCAGGTTCATGATCTGTTTTATGTTTCATATCTTCTGTCTAGTCAATATTGTATTTTATTGCAGTTTTGCACTTTGGTCCGCTGTTTTTGTTTAAAGTGCTAAAAAATAAAGTAAATCCGTAGTTTTTTTTTATTCTTCTGCAGAAAGTTTGATGAGTGTTGTTGCGATGATGAGAACAGACCGCCATCTGGTGGTGACACTAGAAACTACCGTTTTCTTCCACTTAACCACATTATCGTCTGTAATTCATTTTAATTACAGAACTATTCATAGATTACCGACTGTAATTACATTAATTAATGACAGAAGACGGATGAAGATTGTTTTTGAACTAATTTCTCCTCGAAACAGACTCGTTTTGCCTTTTAAACTGTTTATTGTTGATTTATTTTGAAAGGAATAACAGGAAGTACTTTTGTCACTGAATTCTTCTAACTTTACACTGACTGCAGTTACCTTGTATAACCGCTAGAGGGCGAACTGTTGCAATCCTTTATTGAAAAACACCATAGAACTCGGTTTATTACATAATATATACTATAAAAATAAACTATATTATACTATAACTTTATTGTACTATAACCGGAACTGTCACCTCGAGGAAAACCCTTAAAAAAGAGAAGAGACGAGCGGAGAGGAGCCGAGTAAATGGAAAAGCCCCAGAGGCCGCGTCGTTCTGGGAGAAAACCATTTCATTGTTTTAAACAGTTATTTAAACATATGCATTGATGAACATTTGTTTAACACCTCTTGCATTTGTCCCCCAAACTGACTCCTTTAACCGTGAAACTGTGGTTTTGTGTTGCTTCTCACAGCAGGGATGGGGTTTTTCTCAATTCTTTTATTTGTGTCAAAGGTTCATTCTAAAACAAACATGGTAAATCTACATTCCATACAAATACATTTGTAATGTAAACGAGGTTGATAAAGGGAACAGTAGATTGGACACTGTATGTAAACCTGAGAATAAAGTGTGTAGAGATTGAATGTCCCATGACAATTATACAGTAATATAATATGAAAATAAGGTACAAAAAATTATAAATAAATTAAATACATGAAATTTAAAGGAGCTTGAGGCTCCTTTTAAGAAATGAGACTCTTTTTTGTGTGTGTTTTGTTGTTTATTTTATCCTGTTGTCCTTTTATTTTCTAAAAAATGCAAATAAAGAACAAGCATAACAAAGATATGTTTTTAGCATCTTAAGAACAGCCAGAGTCTCCCGTTTCTCTCTCAGGCCAGTACGGAGCTGCTAATGCTTTTATCTCTTGTGGTTTTACTGAGGCAGCAGTATTAATAACAACACAAATAAAATGAAACACATAAAAAACATTTGTAGCTTTTCTTTATTTTTCTACAGTTTCATGACTGGTGTTACGGTGATACGACCGCCCTCTGGTGGTCACACTAGAAACTACAGTTTTCTTCCATTTAACGACATCATTGTCTGTAATTCATTTTAATTACAGAACTATTCATAGATTACCGACTGTAATTACATTAAATAATGACAGAAGACGGATGAAGATTGTTTTTGCACTAATTTCTCCTCGAAACAGATTCGTTTTGCCTTTTTAACTGTTTATTGTGTATTTTTTTTAAAGGAATAACAGGAAGTACTTTTGTCATTTAAACCTTCTAACTTTACACTGACTGCAGTACCTTGTATAACCGCTAGAGGGCGAACTGTTGCAATCCTTTATTGAAAAAACACCATAGAACTCGGTTTATTACATAATATATACTATAAAAATAAAGTATATTATACTATAACTTTATTATACTATAACCGGAACTGTCACCTCGAGGAAAACCCTTAAAAAAGAGAAAAAAGATACTCCTTTAACCGTGAAACTGTGGTTTTGTGTTGCTTCTCACAGCAGGTTTGGGTTTTTTTCTTAATTCTTTTATTTGTGTCAAAGGTTCCTTCTAAAACAAACATGGTAAATCTACATTCCATACAAATACATTTGTAATGTAAACGAGGTTGATAAAGGGAACAGTAGATTGGACACTGTATGTAAACCTGAGAATAAAGTGTGTAGAGATTGAATGTCCCATGACAATTATACAGTAATATCATATGAAAATAAGGTACAAACAATTATAAATAAATTAAATACATGACATTTAAGTAAAATAATCCAACAAAGTCCACCATACAAGGGGTAAGTAAGGATATCAGTCTTCTAAATCAGTGGGAAAATGTCTTAACACTTCATACATTTTTTGTGTTTTTGTTTCAGTTATTAGTTTTAAAGATTTTAAATATAATCCAAATTAATTTAAATCACAGCCGGTATGTTAAACATGTCCGGTCCTCGATTCTTCTCTATTTTAGGTTTCATGATCTGTTTTATGTTTCATATCTTGTGTCTTGTCAATATTGTCTTTTATTGCAGTTTTGCACTTTGGTCCGCTGTTTTTGTTTAAAGTGCTAAAAAATAAAGTAAATCCGTAGTTTTTTTTATTCTTCTGCAGAAAGTTTGATGACTGTTGTTGCGATGATGAGAACAGAGCGCCCTCTGGTGGTGACACTAGAAACTACCGTTTTCTTCCACTTAACCACATTATCGTCTGTAATTCATTTTAATTACAGAACTATTCATAGATTACCGACTGTAATTACATTAATTAATGACAGAAGACGGATGAAGATTGTTTTTGCACTAATTTCTCCTCGAAACAGACTCGTTTTGCCTTTTTAACTGTTTATTGTCGATGTATTTTGAAAGGAATAACAGGAAGTACTTTTGTTATTTAAACCTTCTAACTTTACATTGACTGCAGTTTCCTTGTATAGCCGCTAGAGGGCGAACTGTTGCAATCCTTTATTGAAAAAACACCATAGAACTCGGTTTATTACATAATATATACTATAAAAATAAACTATATTATACTATAAGTTTATTATTCTATAACCGGAACTGTCACCTCGAGGAAAACCCTTAAAAAAGAGAAGAGACGAGCGGAGAGGAGCCGGGTAAATGGAAAAGCCCCAGAGGCCGCGTCTTTGGAGAGGGACCTGGCTGCAGGCAAGATGGCCGACAAGGGCCCCGCCATTCTTCCATCCATACCGGAAGTCCATACCGGAAGTTGGTCACTTCGTTAATATATATATATATATATATATATATATATATATATATATATATATATATATATATATATATATATATATATATATATATATATATATATATATATATATATATATATATATATTTTTTTTTGTTTTTATTAACATTTGCAAACAGTACAATGATAACAAAACTTCACATTATGCAATTTCACGTTGAATTATAACATATAAAGAGTATTACTCAAATAAAAAACAAAACAAAAAGCACAACACATTATAACAGAAAGCCAAAACATTTACATACATTTATGGTTTTGATTGCTTTTGAATTAGTAGAAAAACTTAATAGAGTCCAGATACTGTTTTAATTCACAATGAAAAGTAAAAAAAAGGTTTTTTTGCGTAAGAATTTGGATTTGTGGATGTGGAATTTTGCGAGGATAATCAACAAATTAATAATAAATGTTTCTTTTGGCTTTGTTCTAATTGTTACATGGTCAAAAACACCAAACAACACATCCTTCCAAAATAAATTAAAATCAATATCAATTCTTTCCGACACAAAATTACACATAGCCTATCACTCCAAAACGTTTGAACAATGGGGCACAGCCAGAATAAGTGAGTCATTGTTTCAGAATTTGCAGAACAAAAAGTTTTGAATCTTTTTACAATGTGATCATTTGTAGGATAGAATTAATGAATTCACTTAAATGCAATTTCTTTAACTTTGTTTGTCACCAGGCATTGGTTGGGTGAGAGCCAGACCTTCCAGTTAATATTATTTTTTACATATTTATTCCAATATGGGATGTATATTATTAAAATATAATATGAATATGAATATATATATATATATATATATATATATATATATATATATATATATATATATATAGCCTATATCATATAAATGTACTTACTAATAATGATGTCTTTTTAACTTATTTATATACATATATAACAAAATAAAAAACATGTACGGTATGTATATATATATATATAGCCTACGGAGGTAGTTTACAATAGACTAGTTTACAAGCAGCGATTCGAAAATGATAAAACACACACATTATATATATATATATATATATATATATATATATATATATATATATATATATATATATATATATATATATATATATATATATATATATACATATACATAAAATATATATATAATCCACCTCAATTAACCTCAAACAGCACTTAAAGCTAAGGACGCTGAATTTGAGTGACCAACGGGTAAATGAAAATGCCATCTGTCCTGTATGTGTGTTCACAGATATATAACATATAAAAGATGAATTTATTGATTTGTACTTTTATTTTCAATAGATCTTTGTGCTACTGAGGGTGATTGAGGAGGTCACAGGTATAGGAGCAAGAATACAGAGAGGGGAGATTAGACTGCTGGATTTTGTCTTTGATGTGATGCTCCCAGAGGTAAGATGGTCAATAGAGCTTCCTTGGGAAGTGGAAGGAAATTATTAGGTGGTCAATATTTTATTCCTTTGGAAAACATAAAACCAAAACAGTGCACACGTTAGAGTGTGATTGGATCATTTAACTGTTTCAGATAATGATCAAAATCCTGGAAGGAGAGAGCATGACCAGACTGAAGGCTGAGATCATGATGGCCAGTGGGAGCCTTTTTTAAGTCTGACCACCCCAGAGATCAAGATGCCCAGTGGGAGTCTGATGCTGATCCCACAGTCATTGTTCATTATTTTTTCATTGTTATGTTCAGTTTAATTTGTTCCTCCTCATTGTTCATGCTTTTCCCTTGTTTTTGATATCTATCTATCTATATATATATATATATATATATATATATATATATATATATATATATATATATCTATATATATATATATATATATATATATATAATGTGTGCGTGTTTTATCATGCTCGAATCGCTGCTTGTAAACTAGTCTATTGTAAACTACCTCCGTAGGATATATATATATATATATATATATATATATATATATATATATATATATATATATATATTGTAGGAGCCATTATTCGTCTGCTTATCTCAGTCTTTTTGTTTATTTACAAGTTGTCACTTGGTGGCAGGTTAGATGGTGGTTTGGGTCCACGTCACTACCGGTGCAATGGGTATTTAGGCGCAGGTGTTCTGGGCGGCCAATTAATGCATGGGTGACGGGGAGACCGCACGGTTTTTTACCGCTCTTTAAAAACAGCTTTTCTACCAGCCATCACCATCACAATTAATTCAGATCACTCCATAAACAGTTTTTCCATAATATAAACATGCTTTGAAATATACAGTAAGGATAATAAATGGGAACCTCACCCGACAGTGGACGTTGCTGTGTACCTTTCATTCATTCACTCATCCATCAGCTGAGCGCGTCAAAAAAGAAGTCCCGTCCCGCACCCAGCCGAGTGGCTAATTGCTTGCCAGGATAGTCGCTATATATATATATATATATATATATATATATATATATATATATATATATATATATTATACTGTTCTCCCCCAACGCCTTGCCAGGGTCAACAGTCAGATAACTCCTCTTCAAAGCAAAAACCACGGAGACAAGTTCTGATTCCTTTGAACTTTTATGATTGATACGATGAAGTAGGGTAAAACTAGGAAAACAGAATAGAATACAGTCTATTTAGAACAAATATACAATAAGGTAGACTTAAATTATATACAGTCCGTCAGAGTAACGTCAGAGTGACGTCAGGTTATTATTTACCTTAACAGAAATGTTGTGGATTATGTAACATTTATAACCATATAATAATAACCCGAATATTTCTCAGCATTAAAATCATCCACAAATGCAATTAAAAACATACCAACGATGCTTTAAAGGCAATCTTGAGGCTCTGAGGTGTTAAACGCTCTCTCCCTGGATCGCGTTACCGTTGTTAAGAGCGTCTTGCTGAATAACGGTCCAACCAACGGTCCAATGCTGCTATCTACTGGCGACCGTTGGTTGCCATGGCAGCATCAGACTAACAACCAGTGAAAACCACGTAAAAGAATAATGCTGTGCTTCGCAGGAGCAAAACAAACTGGAGATTAAACAGAACACTCCCCGCCTGATACCCAGAGGGTTTCACCTTCTTTCTTTTCTCTTAATATAACAAAATAAACTCGATTAGCTCAGAATTGTAATCAATTGACCTTAACAACTATGTTCCTGTCAGTAAACATCTTTAAAGCATCAAACTTATTTATCTGGAGAAATAAGCAAAACCAGTTCATTGACAGGCCTAAGATACAGTCTAGTACCATCCTTATTTGCCACTCTCAGCTGAACCTTGCGTACGCGTCCATCTTCACTGGGGTACACCTCTGTGATGATGCCAAGCGGCCAGTCGTTTCTTTTAGCTACACTGTCCTTAAGAAGCACCACACTTCCTTCTTTGAGGTTCGGCTGGTCGGATGTCCACTTTCTGCGGGGTTGAAGTGTAGACAAGTACTGTTTGCGCCACCTGTCCCAGAAAGTGTTTGACAGACTTTGGACTCTGCGCCACTGCTGCTTGTACAGGTCCTTGAGATCAAACTCCCCAGCCGGAGGTGGACAAGGGCCCACCTTTTGGGTCAGCAGGGAAGCAGGCGTGAGGATGAAAGGATCTGTAGGGTCAGTGGACACAGGTACAAGTGGGCGATTGTTCACAATAGCGGTGACCTCGGCTAGAAAGGTTGTGAGCACCTCGTGTGTGAGTTTGGAAGGTCCCAACTGCATGAGCATCGACTCTAGGATGCGGCGTGTTACCCCGATCATCCTTTCCCAAACCCCTCCCATATGCGAGGAGTGTGGGACATTAAATGTCCATGTGGTGCCTTGCTCGGAGAGGAATCTCTCGACTGTCTTCTCATCAGCGTTGGAGGGGATTTCCAGGTCTTTTGAGGCTCCAATGAAGTTTGTGCCCCTGTCAGAGCGTAGATGTTTCACTGGTCCTCGGATTGCCTGGAATCGTCGGAGTGCATTTATAAAGCTAGAAGAGTCCATAGACTCTATAACTTCGATGTGAATAGCTCTCACAGATAGACAAGTGAAAAGGACGGCCCACCTTTTACTCTCGGCATATCCTCCCCTTGTGCGACGTGCGGCCACAGTCCAGGCGCCGAACACATCCAGGCCCACGTTAGTAAAGGGCGGTTCAGTGCTGAGCCTGTCCGGGGGCAGGTTGGCCATTTTTTGTACTTCACATTAGAGAACAGTAGAGTTTGCGGCAGACTACGCATTCAAAAATCACTCTGTTGACACATCTCTTTCCGCTCAGTATCCAGTAGCCAGCAGATCGGATGGCACCCTCAGTAAAGTTGCGTCCTTGGTGTTGTGTTTGTTCGTGGAAGTGGCGTGCAATGAGGGTGGCTACATGATGACGTCCGGGTAAGATCAGTGGTCTCTTCTCCTCAGGTCCTAAGTCAGAAGCTGTGAGACGTCCCCCAACTCTCAGCAGACCTGCTTGGTCGACCTTTTTCCAGTTCTCGGAGAGAATCCCTTCAATCTTCCCACAGTTTCTCTTTCTCTGCAGCCAGCGGAGCATCCCAGTCAGGAGAGTCAGCGGTGAGTTCGCGAAGTAGTACTTTGCCTTGAATTGTCACTGGAGAGACAAGTCCAAGTGGATCATACAGGCTGTTCACCGTGGAGAGTACTCCTCGTCGAGTAAATGGCTTTCTCTCTTCCTCCACACGGTAAGAGAAGCAGTCTGACTCCAGGTCCCAGAGTAGCCCGAGACTCCTCTGTGTAGGAAGGCTGTCAGCGGCCAGGTCAAGGTCCTTTAGGTCAGTGGCCCGATCTTCACAGGGGAAGGCCTCCATGACTGCTTTGTTGTTCGAGACCAACTTGTGCAGTCTGAGATTTGAACAGGCCAGCATAGTTTGAGTCCTCTTAAGCAGACTGATCGCCTGTTCAGCTGTAGCAAGGGATTTCAGTCCATCATCCACATAAAAGTCTCTTTCCACAAACTGCTGTGCGTCCTCTCCATACTCACTCTGACCTTCCTGAGCTGCTCGTCTGAGACAGTAAATGGCCATGGCTGGGGAGGGGCTATTCCCAAACACATGGACATTCATGTGATACTCAGCTATCTCCTTTTCTGGGTTGTTATCTTTAAACCAGAAGAATCTGAGAAAGCTGCGGTCTTCAGGCTTGACCTTGAAGCAATGGAACATTTGCTGTATGTCCACTGAGAAGGCTACTTGCTCCTTTCTGAAACGAAGAAAGACGCCGATGAGGCTGTTGTTAAGATCTGGTCCAGTTAAAAGCACTTGGTTCAGAGACAAGCCTTTGTGTTGCGCACTGGAGTCAAACACAACTCTTATCTGAGAGGGCTTTTTTGGGTGATAGACTCCGAAGCACGGAAGGTACCAATGCTCTTCTTTAGGTTTTAATGGAGGGGCTTCTTCTGCATGTGCATTCTCCAGTAACTTTTCCATGAATGTGACGAATTGTTCCTTCATTTCGGGCTTTCTTTTGAAGGAGCGCTGCAGTGAGTTGAGGCGTTCCTGTGCCTGGACACGATTGTCAGGCAGCTGTGGCCGGTGAGCTCCGAAAGGCAGGGGAGCCACCCAGCTGTTTTTCTCATCCTTGTAGACCGCGTGGTCCATGATGCTCAGAAACTGCAGGTCCTCGATAGAAGGGCCCTCTGTGTCGTCCTCCTTGGTCGTCTGGAACACGTCACTGCCTGAAGTGTTCTGTACACCTTTTGCATGACTGCCTCGACGCTGGACAGGCTGCAGGAGGAGTTCAGTGTCACAATATCTCTCCTTCACTGTGTAGTGGTTGGGGCATGGCTGAAAGAGCGACGGGCGTCCGTTACTCTGTACGGTGGTGTAGTAGGAATGGACAACAGGCGGCCTGTGGACATCCCCGATGCACACATCACCCACAATCACCCAGCCCAGGTCCAACTTTTGGGCGTAGGGCGCGTTGTGTGGGCCGTTCACTTGTTTTCGCACTTTGTGGGCTCTGATAACGTCTCGACCTAACAAGAGCAAGATGGCAGCCTGTGGATCGATGTCTGGGATGTGATTTGACAAGTATTTTAAGTGGGCGTGACTGGAAGCAACTTCAGGAGTGGGAATTTCTGACCGGTTGTTAGGGAGTTCATTGCATTCTATAAGTGGTGGCAATGACAGTGCAACACTGCCATCGATAGGTTCTACCACAAAACCGCGTGCTTGTCTGCCCTCAGTCTCTGTTGTCCCTGCACAAGTTTTCAGCGAGTACGGTGAGGGACGTCCTGAGATGTTGAAAACACTGAAGAACTCAGACCGCATGAGCGATCGGTTGCTCTGCTCATCTAGTATGGCATACATACGGACTGCAGCATCAGAGTGGGTGGCTGGGTAGACCTTTACTAGGCAAATCTTTGAACAGGAGCGCCCCGATATGCCTTCACCGCATACCTTAGTGCATGAGGTTGAGACAGCAGGCTCCCCGCCATCCTCGGAAAGAGGGTCCGCTGAGCTGTTGGCTGTCAGGGATGCGCCAGGGTGCAGCGCTGCAACATGCCTGTTGCTACCACACTCTGTGCAGTTTACCTCTTCATCACAGTTCTTTGCCAAGTGTAGGGCTCTGCAGCACCTGTAGCACACTCCATATTGCTTTAAGAGTGCCTTTCTATCCTCTATGAGCTTGTCTCTGAACCCACGGCATTTGTGTAGGGGGTGGGGCTTGTGGTGCAGCAGGCAGTATTTTGTTGGGTCCTCTCTGTTGGTGGGTTTACTCGCAGATGAGGAGTCAGTAGGCATGAGTGGGGTGCTTACAGACACGCCTGTCTTGAGAACGGCCACTGTTCTTTGACCCGAAGCTGGCTTGTTATAACCAGACTGTTCATTGTTCATTGCTGTCAGCATAAATCCAGGGTCATTACGCATCCTTGCCTGATGACACACAAAGTCCACAAAGAACCGAAATGGGGGATAGGGAGCCTTGTATTGTTGTTTGTAATTGTAACCTTGTGTGAGCCACTTCTCCTGCAGGTAGAATGGCAGTTTCTGCACAATAGGGTTAATTCCCCGAGACGTGTCTAGATAGCTGAGGCCAAACAGGTCTCCATCATCTTTAGCAGCCAGTATTTCCAACAGTAGGTCTCCCAGTTCTCTTAGTTTGCGCCCATCTCTGTTTTGTATTTTGGGGAAGCTTACCAGTCTGTTGAACAAGGAGCTTTCGATGACCTCTGGCGCACCGTAGTACTCGTGGAGCCGATCCCAAACAGCCCTCAGTCCGTGTTCTGGGTGATTCACGTGAACAGTTCTTATGCGTCTAGCATGTTCGGCTGAGTCCTTGCCTAACCATTTTACGAGGAGGTCCAGCTGGTCACTAGCTGACAGGTTAAGGTCTCTGACAGAGTTTGTGAATGATGCTCTCCATGCTCTAAAGCATTCAGGGTGGTCGTTGAACTGCATCAGCCCAGTGGAGATGAGCTCACGCCGGGCCATGAATCTGACAAAGTCCGACATTCCTCTGGTTTCATTGGGCTCAGCATGTGTAGGGCCTCTTTGCTGGTAGGCAACACTGGGTTGAAAGCGGGAGTTGTCCAATGGCGTGTTAAATGCCGTGTCACTGTAGCCATTTCCTAGGAGCTGACGTCCCATCTCAGGGCGAGGTGTCATCGTAGGCACATATTCAGTGTACCGTGGTTGAGACACACACCGTTCTATAATGCCTTGCTCTATGGGCAGATTTGGGTTTTGCGTGTGAGTATTATTCTGCTGAGGTGGTATTATACTCACTAGATGGTAAGAGGCGACAGTACGGGCATATTCAGAAGTTGGCATGTTTGAATTGTTCTCCCGAACCGTCTCTCTATGCACAGCTGAAGTGCATGTGGGTGATTCTCACGAAATTGCATTTTGACATGCCTGTAAGGATTTTATAGACTAAACTACTAAAACAATCATACATTTGTATTATATATCAAACTAGGTTATGTACTAATTGTAGGACTACTGTTGTCTTTGCATTTAATGAATTACTCTATATTTTATGACAACATTTCAACCTTAAAGTTCATTACCGTAACGTGTCCGGGCTTTTATTTTTTATCTTAAACCCCAAATTATCACAATACATCCTCATAATTTAATATACATATAAATACAAAAAATGGTTGGTGTTATACCCTTTAACTAGCAGTGTTACCATTTTGGGCCAACTATTTGTGAATAACTACTTTCTGGGCCAAACATATGTGTCCGGAGCATGAACAGTTCATTTCCGTAACAGAGATATTTGTCTCCATTAAAATCCCTGTGTTCCAACAAATAAAGTTTTTTTGTCCCATGATGCCTCTTGTGGAAGAGAAGTTGCAAAATGGCTACCAGGTAAGATCATCTTTCAAGTTCTTCCAGTAGATATGTTAAAAACTGTAATTATATACACCCCTTGGCATACTACTACTGTTCATTACCATAACAGGGTATATTAAAAATAGTTTTGTAGATAATAACTTTATATTCTGTGGAAAAGTAACTTTTATAGAGCTTAACTGTTAGTGAAAATATTTCTGCCCAGTCATGCTAGCTGTGCTAATTATTGCTAGCAACATGGAACTGCCATTCATTACCGTAACGCTCTGCATTCATTACCGTAACATATGCAAGGCTGTTACGGTAATGAAAGGAAGTGTTACGGTAATTTATTATATATGTATAATCGGGGCTACAGATTTTGTGGTTCGTTTTCTCGGGTTTATATTGTACTGTAGCAGCATTTATTCTCATATCTACTAACTACCTAGCTAGCTTTAGCCATTTTAGCTAATTTAATAAGTCATAAAAAATTACGGGAATGGGTTACAGACTTACTTTGGTAACACTTTACAATAAGGGTCCCTTAATTAACATTAGTTAGTACATTATTAAGCATTAATTAACAGTTTACAGATCATTATTACGTATAATTTAGGATTAATTAATGTAGCCTATTAGTAAGCAGAACTGTTTACTACTCAAAGTTAGTTAATAAATTAAGTAATAATAAAAGTTGAATAATGTAATTAGTTATCATTATGTATGCATTACTTAGAATTAATTAACACATTAGTTTATATTAATGCTTAATAATGTATTAACTAATGTTAATTAAGGGACCCTTATTGTAAAGTGTTACAATATTAGAAATATACTTGTATCAAGACTGGCGGTATTCAATAATGTTGTATAACCTTTGTAATTAAGATCAGGAGATGTGGCAAAACAGAGAGCAACCAGAGAAGCAACAAAGGCCAGGGTGCAGAAGCACAGAGAAAAGGTTAGGTCTGATCCAGACCTTCTTGAGGAATCCAGAAGTCATTCTCAGAGAAGAGAAGGAAAATGAGGACTCTATTGGAGTTGGGCAATGGGTGCTTGTTAAGTATGACGGATGCCTGTATCCTGGTACGGTAACACAGGTAGGAATGTGTTGGTGTTAAGTGACGTCAAGGTTTTAAAATTATTACATTGTAATAAGATGGTAATTTCTCTTCACACCATGTCGTGCCACAGCCTTCAGCAGGCCCACGAGTGACCACTGGTGGGGCTGGTGTTCCTGACCAGCTTCGGCCACTCCGCGGCGAGTGGCTGTTGCATGGCACGGTGCTTCTCTCGCCCAGCAGTAGAAATATGTTATTGTTGTTCTGTAGCGCCCCCCATGGTGGTTTTGTAAATGGAACAACAACATTTATCTTATACAAGACCGTTGACCCAGAAATGCAAGTGTCAGAGAGCGACAGGCATAGAGCACATATCATAAAAGACGCTTCCTTTTCTAGAAAAAAAAGCAGGGATTTTGATAAAAATTGGCCTGTTTAGCTTGAGATTTCTCAGGAACAGAGGCACGTAGAAATATTAAATATTTTAAGCAGAACATCTTGGACCTCATCCCTGAACCCATGCCGACGACATCATCAGCCAGGCATTTCAGTGTTGCCCCAGAAATATGGGCAAAACACAAGTAAGGGAGGGTAGAAAGGGGGAGGAGGGTTGGAGGGTTGTTGAAGGTTGTTCATTGATTATTGTATTGTATTAATTATTGTATTGAATTGATTATTTTTACATTTTATTGATAGTGGTTCTGTTATGCATATGTTATACATAACATTCTGTTATGTTTTAATGAATTGAAAATGTTATTGTTGATTGTGGTTACATTAAACGTTCTCTGAATTGCTCTTGATTCATTGTTTTTTTCGTAAAGTCAAGCTTAATTTTTCATTACCCAAGAAAATCTAATCATTCAGTAGTTCTAATGTAGCCTTACATAATAAACAGTGAAAAAGATTGGACCATATAGCCTAATTTGTGAATACTAAAAACATGGCTTCTATGTAAGAATGCTGTGTGAGGTCATTACCGTAACAAAACTTTTCATTACCGTAACAGCTTTTCATTACCGTAACACTTGCTATATATGTAAATATTTGGATGGGAATGAGTGAAAACTTCAAATTTTATTTTTGTACAGGAACTATTTGTCAAGTCTTTTAAGATTACTGAATTGACTTTTTTTTTTTTTTGTAAAATTTACACTACAAGAAAGATTTAGTGTAAAACATGTAATTTTGTTACGGTAATGAACATAATCACTAAAATTAATGTATCAATAAAAAAAATTCTGAGTGTTTACACTATGTGGCTATTCTGAACTATTAATAGAACATACATGATAAAAATAAAAGGTCTACTTTTCATACATATTCAGTTATCATCAATTGAAAATGTGTTACGGTAATGAACTTATTTGGTCAATGACTCAATAAAACATTCCAAAAATTTATTAAAAAACATGTATTGATCACTCATTTTAATTGAACCAGTTAATTGAGACCCTGCTTGCTACTAATGAGAGAAAAACCTAGCAAAATTGACCCCAAATTGTTTTTGCAAAAGTTAGGACAGTTTCGTGAGAATCACCCACGTAGTTATTTCATCCACATATTTTTCAGTGCGCGTTTTTGAGTCATCAGCTGGCACAACAATGTCGCTGAGATCCTGTCCATGTTCTTGTAGCACTGATGCTTCTAAGGCGTCTGCTTTGGCTGCTGTAGCTGCAGCTCTCTTCTCCTGGCGAACTTTATCCAGTTCTATTTCCAAGCGCATTTTTCTAAATCTAATTCTGCTTGCTTTAATTTCAGTTTGTTCTCTTCCACGGCGAAAGCTGCTAGTCCTAGCTGCATCTGCCTCTGCCCGAGCTTGAGCAGCAGCTCGTTTGCTGGCAGAAGAGCTTGAAGACTTTTTAGATGAACAAGATGCTCTAGATCTGGGGCCTTATGTACTAAGAGTGCGGCGCACAAAAAACGCGCGTACGCCACTTTCAACGCTCACGGTCGGATGTACAAAGAATGACGTGAACGTAGAAAGCTGCGGTCCTTCACTCACACATTAAGGCTGTTGTACGCACTTTTCTGAGGTTTTGTCCGTTAGCGACACTCACTGGTGATGCAGTGAAGTGCAGAATATGAGGAAACGTAACGTCAACAAGTTCACGACCACGAGAAGGACACGAGTCACGATAGTCCCCACATCACCAGATAAATGACACAAGAGTGGAGCTGCAACAATCTCACAATCAACCACATGATCTGAACAAACAACTAGAGGCAGGAGCTCAACGATGGAACCTGTAAATCCTGATGGAGCTTTGGCTCCGTTAGAGGAACCTGCTGATGGCAGGATCAGGATCGAGTCTTCAGGGACCAAACTGATCTGCTGGTCCAGGATCCAATGAATGAATAAAGTTTTTATTGAATGTTTAGGCAACTTTCAGAGTCTGATATGGAGTCAGCTGCAAGTGCTGCAGGACTCCTGACAGTGTTTCCCCGGTGATGGACCAGGATCTAGACCGGTCTCTCCTGCTGCGGATGCAACACTCCAAGTTCAAGCAATCTTGCTCTTTATTTCTCACGTTTGCACCGATAATCCTGTTTGCACAAGTTGTCTTTATTTCTGCAGCAGAGGAATCAGATCGTGATGCTTCATGTTTTAAATATAAATTCATGTTATTCACATTGTTATAGTTATGAGAGTGGTGATCGCAGACATCCACAATGTGTAAAACTCAATAAACGTGTACATTGGTCTTAATCCGTCAGTATATAATACGCGTGACAATAAAACAGAACGAGGAGCCGTTTTTCATCCACCAATTTAAATTCTGGTGTCGGTTCTTAAATTTCAAACAAGAAAAGCAGAGTGTATTGATGCACTGACGCATGCTCATAAACATTCAAACCACTGCGGTCACGCCATCTCCGCTTCGGAGAGGCGCAGTCGCGCTATCTGCGCTTGGAAATCAATTGCCCGTCTACAGCGCATTGTACGGTAAAGCGTGTGGACGGCTTCAAAACGCTAGTATTATTATTTTCATGTCTTGAAATAGATACATATGTCATTACTTTTTGTAGTTTTACTAAAGTCTAACAACATGATAAAAAAAAAGCAAAACCAATCGCCCATTCAGAATCCCATTCATTTATATATAGGCAGATTTTAAATATTCATTAAAAAAACAAATCAAATTGTTTTCAGGAAACTGCACCATATTCTTGTTCATCATGTCCTCAGTCCTCAGGTACCTCTGACATCATTTTCAAGTTCTTTCACTGTAGCATTTTCTAATAATTACATGCTAAATTCATACCCAATATAATACTAATAGTAATTAATTTTTGAAATCGGCCTATATACCTGTGTATTGGGTATGATTTTAGCATGTAATTATTGGAAAATGCTACAGTAAAAGAGCTTGAAAATGATGTCAGAGGTACCTGGGGACATGATGAACAAGAATACGTTGCAGTTTGCTGAAAACAATTAGATTTTTTTTTTTTTAATGAATATTTAAAATCTGCCTATATAGAAATGAATGGGATTGGTTTTGCTTTTTTTTATCATTTTGTTAGACTTCTGGTAAGTTAGAGTAAAACTACAAAAAGTAATGACATATACCTATTTTAAGACATGAAAATAATAATACTAGCCGTTTTGAAGCCGTCAACACGCTTTACCGTACAACGCGATGTAGACGGGCAATTGATTTCCAAGCGCAGATAGCGCGACTGCGCCTCTCTGAAGCGGAGATGGCGTGACCGCAGTCACAAACTCGTACGATCATTATAAAACCAACACTTTTCACGGTACGCAACGCAAAGCAAAGAACAGCATTACCCATATGCAGCTGAAATCGGAAGAAATGCCCCCAAATAAATGTATTCCAGCTCAGAGCCCATGTTTTTTTTTATATGTTTTGCCTGTTTTTGCACATTTCTTGTTAGGATGAGCGGTTTTTAATGGACAATTATCTTCATTATCATATTCAAACTATTTGAGGGAAGAGACAGGGCGGAGTTTTGTGCTCCCGCATGTGCGCTCAAATCCACGCTGATTGGGATGTACAGAGAAACCTGCGTGGATTTGGGCGAACGCACAGCTTTGTACATCGGAATTTTTGCGTTCGTGTAAATTCTACGCACGGTTTCACGTTGAAATCCACGCACTCTTAGTACATGAGGCCCCTGGTCTTCACCGATCCTACGGTAGAAGTCTTTTCTGACATCTTGATTCTCTTTCCAACGTGCTATGCTCACTTGCGAAGATAATTCATCTGCAGGGGTCCTGATTGCGTTGTTTTTCTCCAAGCACGAAGATTAACCCGCCAAAAGACGTTGTTTTACTATACTGTTCTCCCCCAACGCCTTGCCAGGGTCAACAGTCAGATAACTCCTCTTCAAAGCAAAACCACGGAGACAAGTTCTGATTCCTTTGAACTTTTATGATTGATACGATGAAGTAGGGTAAAACTAGGAGAACAGAATAGAATACAGTCTATTTAGAACAAATATACAATAAGGTAGACTTAAATTATATACAGTCCGTCAGAGTAACGTCAGAGTGACGTCAGGTTATTATTTACCTTAACAGAAATGTTGTGGATTATGTAACATTTATAACCATATAATAATAACCCGAATATTTCTCAGCATTAAAATCATCCACAAATGCAATTAAAAACATACCAACGATGCTTTAAAGGCAATCTTGAGGCTCTGAGGTGTTAAACGCTCTCTCCCTGGATCGCGTTACCGTTGTTAAGAGCGTCTTGCTGAATAACGGTCCAACCAACGGTCCAATGCTGCCATCTACTGGCGACCGTTGGTTGCCATGGCAGCATCAGACTAACAACCAGTGAAAACCACGTAAAAGAATAATGCTGTGCTTCGCAGGAGCAAAACAAACTGGAGATTAAACAGAACATACATATATATATATACAGTATATATATATATATATATATATATATATATATATATATATATACACATACATACATACATACATACATACATACATACATACATACATACATATTTTTTATTTTGTTATATATGTATATAAATAAGTTTAAAAAAAAACATCGTTATTAGTAAGTACGTTATGTTATATAAACAAAATAAACAAAATACATTTATAAATAAATATTTTATTTGAGTAATACTCTTTATATGTTATAATTCAACGTGAAATTGCATAATGTGAAGTTTTGTTATCATTGTACTGTTTGCAAATGTTAATTTAAAAAAAATAATTAAAAAAAAATAATATATTAACGAAGTGACCAACTTCCGGTATGGATGGAAGTATGGCGGCGCCCTTGTCGGCCATCTTGCCTGCAGCCAGGTACTCTTGGGGCGTCGTTCTGGGAGAGAACCTTTCCATTGTTTTAAACAGTTATTTAAACATATTCATTGATGAACATTTGTTTAAAACCTCTTGCATTTGTCCCCCAAACTGACTCCTTTAACCGTGAAACTGTGGTTTTGTGTTGCTTCTCACAGCAGGGATGGGGTTTTTCTCAATTCTTTTATTTGTGTCAAAGGTTCATTCTAAAACTCTAAAACTAATATTTGTAATGTAAACCAGGTTGATAAAGGGAACAGTAGATTAACACTGTATGTAAACCTGAGAATAAAGTGTGTGGAGATTGAATGTCCCATGACAATTATACAGTAATATCATATGAAAATAAGGTACAAACATTAATAAATAAATTAAATACATGACATTTAAGTAAAAAAATACAGCGAAGGGACAACAAAAAAATGAAAAAAAAATATTCATCTCATGGGATGTTAAACTATAGTATTATTATATTGTTATATATTATAGTATGGGTATATCATACTATGTTATATTATAAAAAGTATTATGTTATAATTATGAATTATATATGTATAATTATAATTTGTTTATTTTCGAATTTATATTCTTAATCTATTTATCTGCTTTCATTATATTATTTACTCACACACACACACACACACACACACACACACACACACACACACACACACACACACACACACACACACACACACACACACACACACACACACACACACACACACACCTAGATACATATCATTGTAACTGATGTCTTTTGTCACTGTTTGTACTGTATGTTAATAAAATATAATAATAAAATAAAATAAATAAAATATAATAACAACAGTCCATCATACAAGGGGTAAGTAAGGATATCAGTCTTCTAAATCAGTGGGAAAATGTTTTAACACTTCATACAGTTTTTGTGCTTTTTTTCAGTTATTATTTTTAAAGATTTTAAATATAATCCAAATTAATTTCAATCACAGCCGGTATGTTAAACATGTCCGGTCCTCGATTCTTCTCTATTTCAGGTTCATGATCTGTTTTATGTTTCATATCTTGTGTTTTGTCAATATTGTCTTTTATTGCAGTTTTGCACTTTGGTCCGCTGTTTTTGTTTAAAGTGCTAAAAAATCTGCAGTATTTACAAGACCTGATAGTGCCTTATGTTCCTGGCAGAGCTCTCCGCTCTCAGAGTGCAGGTTTACTCGTAGTTCCTAGAGTATCTAAATGTAGATTTGGAGGGTGGGCGTTCTGCTATCAGGCACCATTACTATGGAACCAACTTCCAATCTGGGTTAAGGAGGCTGACACCACCTCCACCTTTAAAACTAAACTTAAAACCTTTCTGTTTAGTAAAGCCTATAGTTAGTGTTTAGTAAACCTCTAGCTGGTGTTGGTAAATCTCTAGTTGGTGTAAACTCTAGTGTGTTAGAGTCAGTAGTCATAGTTGCAGCTATAGAACAAGACTATAATAGTTAGTCTCAAATATAGCTTGGTGGTAGATATGCTGCTATAGGCCTATGCTGCAGGGGGGACCGACATGATCCACTGGGCGGTGCCTCTCACCCTTATTATAAATATCTCATAGCTGTCGTTTTTGTCCATCGTTCCTGTAGTTTCTTGTGCCGGCCCCCCTTTTTTCTCTTTTGTGCATGTTTGCAGGCCGGAGCCTCGGGAGCTGCGTTCTGGCCTACGGTCCCGGCCCCCCCCCCCCATTCCCGGTCATCCCATTGCTGCTTCCACCTGCCTGCTGTGCTGCTGACGTCCCCGACTCCCCCAGTCTGGTCTTCGGCAGGAGGGTCCCCCCTTATGATCCTGGTCCTGCTCAAGGTTTCTTCCCTCCTAAAGGGGAGTTTTTCTTGCAACTGTTTGGCTTAAGGTTTTTCTCCCACTATGGGAGTTTTTACCTGCCATTGTTTATGTAATAATTGCTCGGGGGTTTATGTTTATGTTTATATTTATGTTCATGTTCTGGATCTCTGGAAAGCATCTAGAGACAACATCTGTTGTATTAGACGCTATATAAATAAAATTGAATTGAATTGATGGTCCAGTCTTAGTCCTGGACCAGCAGATCCAGACTAAACCAGCTGATGGTCCAGTCTTAGTCCTGGACCAGCAGGTCCAGACTAAACCAGCTGATGGTCCAGTCTTAGTCCTGGACCAGCAGGTCTACGTGGTCCCTGAAGACTCGCTACTGATCCTGCATCAGCAGGTTCCTCTAACAGAACCAATGCTGACATTGTGATTGACAGGTCACATCTTTGAGCTCCGACCTTTATGTGATCATGTGGTTGATTGTGAGATTGTTGCAGCTCCAGAGGGGGATTTATTCCAGGAAGTGGGTTTAGTGAAAATCCTGAGTTTGATAAGCCTGAGATGAGGGAAATCCAGAGTTTTCAGTTCCAGAAAGCGAGTTAACTCAAACTCTGAGTCAGTTACTATGGCAACTGAGCCTCTGAACCTAACCTGCTCGCTAGCAGGTTAGGTTCAATAAAGCCTGAGTTTATCTCTGTCTCCTCCCTCAGTGGCGTCAATTCAGCCAATGGGGCAAGCGGCAGAGAGAGCAGAAAAGCGTATCTAACAAACGCAACGTATTTTATTCACTATGTCAGTGCAACAATATCACAGGGACATCCCAGTTTAACTTCAAACAGTTAAAGTCCAAATGCAAAAAGCAGAGGGAGGGAGCAGAAGACAGAAAGAGAGGGAGAGAGTAAAAAAAATATTTCCCTTAAACAGATTTATAAGAGGGTAGGGTGATTTGATATCTTACCTTAAGATGAACTTGCATAATTAATCCATCAGTGGCTACAGCCTCGTTAATATCTTCTGCTGCTGGGGCAACATTGGACCCATCTCTTGCCTTCTTTCTTTCTTTTTTAAAATTGCGTGGTTGTCTGCTTCCTTTTCATTTTTGTAAGTTAGTAACACTGCAGAGCTAAAAACGAGATTGATGTTTTTCTGATATGCATTTGTAGTTATTTTATATGTATTAAGTAATAGAATAAATCAATACAAATAAACACAGAGTAATTCCATAAATGCATAAACAATAAAAAAAAAAAAAAAAATCTTCCCCTGAAGCCGAGGTGTGGCGGCTGCCCCTGATCTAAATGACAATAAAATTTCATTCAATACCATTCCACCACTGTTTTCATCTAAGACAGTGTGCTTTCTCAATCCTGTTCCTCGTGGGCCCCTGTCCTGCATGTTTTAGATGCTACCCTGCTTCAGCGCACCGTGATACAAGTACCTGTGTCATCAACAGAGTTGGGCAGACCTTGGTGACAAGCTAATGAGGACCTTTAATTAGAATCAGGTGTGTTGGTGCAGGGAAACATCTAAAACATGCAGGACAGGGGCCCACGAGGACCAGGATTGAGAAACACTTAAATGTTAAATGAATACTGCATTCAAACTTACACATTGACTGCAGCAACTTTCCCCCACGTGTTAATGGAGACTTCAGGTAAAAGGGTACTGAAATTTATTAAATGTACAGAAATTGCCAAAAACAGTGGATTTAACATCAAAATATCAAGAAATGTTAAAAGTTTAGCAAAGTATTCAAGGAATCGATCCTGAAAGTTCAGCTCTCAAGGACAAATGTTTGATTACATATATAAACAGGAGTTAGCCAGTGGGAGGAACAACTTCCTAGCTCACATCAGGAATATACAGTGACTGCTGGGTATTTCCTTCTTGGAGACTCTACTTATCCTTTGCAGGACTGGCTCTTGAAACCATTCCATGACCCTGGACGACTGACAGCAGAACAGTCTTTAAGCACAAAGTCAACCGAGCACCAGTGGTCGTGTCACGGCTCAAAAGACAGAAAACCCAAATGCACAAGATCAAACGGAGTATCAGAGTCCCAGGCCGACACACGGCCAAAGTTCAGGGGGCCGTCCTCGGGGCCGGGCCGACTGCCGAGACAGTTCCGGAGGCCGCCCTCGGGGCGTAGCAGGCGGGTCAGGAGGTCTGGGGGCGTAGCAGGTGGGTCAGGAGGTCTGGGGGCGTAGCAGGCGGGTCAGGAGGTCTGGGGGCGTAGCAGGCGGGTCAGGAGGTCTGGGGGCGTAGCAGGCGGGTCAGGAGGTCGGTCTGGGGACGTAGCAGGCGGGTCAGGAGGTCGGTCTGGGGGCGTAGCAGGCGGGTCAGGAGGTCTCGGAGCGTAGCAGGCGGGTCAGGAGGTCTCGGAGCGTAGCAGGCGGGTCAGGAGGTCTGGGGGCGTAGCAGGTGGGTCAGGAGGTCGGTCTGGGGGTGATGCGTCCAGGACCAACGCTGGAGCAGGAACAGGGGGCGATGCGTCAAGGACCACCGCCGGAACAGGAACAGGGGGCGATGCATCCAGGACCTCCGGAGCAGGAACAGGGGGCGATGCATCCAGGACCTCCGGAGCAGGAACAGGGGTTGATGCGACCGGGACCACCGCCGAAACAGGAACAGGCTGGGACTGCCGCCGCCGTCTTTTCTCTTGAAGCTGGAGACTCCTGGGCCCATTTCGAGCCAGGTGTGTTCCCCAGAAAGGGGGAAGAGACTGGGGTGGGTCCGGGACCACCTCGGGAACAGCAACAGGCTGGGGCTGGCGGCATGTCCCTGTCTCCTTCAACATACGGTGGTAGGACGCCACTCGGTCACCGTAAAAGAGCTCCCACAGATCCACGTTCTTTCCTGGTGGGTCCATGCTGGCTGGGTTCATACTTTTGGCCAGATTGTACTGTCACGGCTCAAAAGACAGAGAACCCAAATGAACAACATCAAACGGAGTATCAGAGAACAAGAGGCTTTAATCAGGTCAGAGGTAGGCAGGAGTCAAAAACCGGGAAGACAGGCAGATCAGGCAGATAAATCCAAAGGGGCAGGCAAAAATCCAAAAACCGTGAATCAGGCAAAGTCACGGGCAGGCAGGCAGAAACAGACAGAATCAGGAATGCTGGAAAGCTAGGCATGAACGCTAGACAATCTGGCAACTGGCATGTGGAAATGGGCCGGTATATAAAGGGGAACTGATTATCATGGGAAACAGGTGTGCAGGCGGGGAAGCACAGGTGAGGGGAAAGAGAAGATGTCTGGCTGATGAGGGTGGCAGGATCTGGAACGACAGGAGAGTGATCATGGAAAAAACCTATCCCCAACTGGGAAACCATGACAGGTTGTAGAAGATGAATTCAGCAGGTTTCCTTCTGTGATGTCCGACTGGTGAAATGAATGGTGATGACTTCCTGTCCACAACATAATCTGTGTGAAAGTCATGGAAAGACATATGAAACATCATAGGATGAACCTGCAGCAGCAACACTTCAGCCAGTGGTGGCAGTGGCTCGGGGTGGAGAGGAGGAAGAGATGTTAGAGATGTGCTAATGCAGTATTTGTGGAATAGTTAATGCTATAGTTAGATTACATTCTGTATCTCAGTATGGTGTTACAAAAAATGTGTGCTTCTTGCAGATATATGGATTTTGTCCATCCATCCATCTTCATCCACTTGATGTGGGACTGGTTAGCGGGGGCAGCAGTCTGAGCAGAGATGTCCAGACTTCCCTCACCCCACACATTTCCTCCAGCTCTTCTGGAGGGATCCAGAGACGTTCCCAGGTCAGCCAAAATACATTCCCTCCAGTGTGTCCTGGCTCTTCTCCTGGTGGGACATGCCAGGAACACCTTCCCAGGAGGTGTCCAGGGGGCATCATATGTTAGTCTTTCAAGTTTTGGTATGATGTTGTCTGATTATTTTGCTTTTTTGTTTTTGCTGTGCTGAGGTGTTTTTTGCAATTCCACACTTCACACTGATCAAATCTTTAGAGTTTATCACTCGTGTGAGTAGGTTGGTGCTTCTTTAGCTGACTTGATGTGGTATAAGCTGCCTCACACTGTTCACATCTGAACGGTTTATCTCCAGTGTGAATACGTTGGTGAATCTTTAGAATACTTGATCTGGTAAAAGCTGTTCCACACTGATCACATCTAAACGGTTTTTCTCCAGTGTGAATACGTTGGTGAGTCTTTAGATTACTTGATTTGGTAAAAGCTGCTCCACACTGATCACACCTAAACGGTTTATCTCCAGTGTGAACACGTTGGTGAGTAATTAGACTACCTGATGTGGTAAAAGCTGCTCCACACTGATCACATCTAAACGGTTTTTCTCCAGTGTGAATACGTTGGTGAGTAATTAGACTACCTGATGTGGTAAAAGCTGCTCCACACTGATCACATCTAAACGGTTTATCTCCAGTGTGAATACGTTGGTGAATCTTTAGATCACTAGATGTGGTAAAAGCTGCTCCACACTGATCACACCTAAATGGTTTTTCTCCAGTGTGAATACGTTGGTGAGTAATTAGACTACCTGATGTGGTAAAAGCTGCTCCACACTGATCACATCTAAACGGTTTTTCTCCAGTGTGAATACGTTGGTGAGTAATTAGACTACCTGATGTGGTAAAAGCTGCTCCACACTGATCACACCTAAACGGTTTATCTCCAGTGTGAATACGTTGGTGAGTCCTTAGATCACTTGAGCTGGTAAAAGCTGCTCCACACTGATCACAAGTGAACGGTTTATCTCCAGTGTGAATACGTTGGTGAGTCCTTAGATTATTTTGTTGGGTAAAAGCTGCTCCACACTGATCACAAGTGAACGGTTTATCTCCAGTGTGAATACGTTGGTGAGTCCTTAGAGTACTTTGTTGGGTAAAAGCTGCTCCACACTGATCACAAGTGAACGGTTTATCTCCAGTGTGAGTCATCTTATGTTTTCTCAGACCTGATGAAGTGGTGAGGACTTTCTTGCAGTGATCACAGCGATAACTTGTGGGTCTCTCTTTGCCTTTATGTTTCTGTAAGGACAGAGAAGAAGAATTAAATCATCTTGTTTGCTGACTCTGAAAAGCTTTTCAGTTTCTATAAAGTGCTGTCTGTCTAAAGTGCTGTTATTGACAGCCTGAGACCTTCAGATGAAACATCTCAGTACGTCAAATCAAAAGTGTAAATGCTTAAAGCTACTAACACGAAAACCATCAAAATATTTCATTAATAGGGATGGGTATTGATAAGATCTTCCAACCATTTTTCATTCTGCTTAACGATTCAGTTTTTATCGATTCCCTTATCAATTCTCATTTGGGAAAAAAGAGACAACAAAAAGTTGATTAGCATCAACAATATAAAATAAATCTTCTCCTATAGAAATGAACAAATACAACATGCATCATTGTCTGGCAATTCCACGATTACAAAATGTTTCTAAAAGAAAAAAATAAAATAAAAAAATAAATAAATAAAATTGTCCTTTTTAAAAGATATATGAACTGAGCAGTCAAAAATAAAGCCAGTGAGCCAGTGACAAATACAACCAAGGCAGAGTTCTCTTCCTGCACGGTGTAGTGTTGCTGTAGCTTTTGCAGGATGGGTAAAATCTCACCATAGGTCGCACTTTTGTCACTGGAGACGGCCAGTGTAAGGCAAGGCAAGGCAAATTTATTTATATACACAATTAAACACAAGGTAATTCAAAGTGCTTTACATTGACATTAAAAGCGGCAAGACATAATAACAAATAGGTAAGAATAAGAAAAGAAGTAAAATAATAAAAAGCACAAGCTGTTAAAAATAAGGGCAGTAGAGTACAGCAGGTAAGTTTAATTTAAGAGTACACTTCAGTAAACAGTAATGTTTTTAACCCTGATTTAAAGGAGCTGACAGTTGGAGCAGACCTCAGGTCTACAGGAAGTTTGTTCCACCGGTGAGGAGCAGAATAACTGAACGCTGCCTCACCTTGCTTGGTTCTGGTTCTTGGGACACACAACAAACCAGATCCAGAAGACCTAAGGGGTCTGGGAGCTTCATAGGGAACTAACAGATCAACCATGTATTCTGGTCCAAGACCATTCAGTGCTTTGTAGACCAGCAGTACGATTTTAAACTCTATCCTTTGACTAACTGGAAGCCAGTGTAGTGATTTCATGACTGGTGTAATATGGTCCAGTTTCCTGGTGTTTGTAAGGACTCTGGCGGCAGCGTTCTGCATCAGCTGCAGCTGCCTGATAGATTTCTTGTTAAGGCCTGTAAAGATGCCATTGCAATAATCCAACCTACTGAAAATGAATGCATGAATAAGCTTTTCCATGTCTTATTTAGACAAAATACCCTTAATTCTAGCAATGTTTTTCAGGTGGTAAAAGGCAGATTTAGTGATAAACTTTAGATGGCGGTTGAAGTTCAGGTCTGAGTCAATAATTACACCAAGATTTCTGGCTTGATTCGTAGCTGTCAATGACATTGAGCCAAGGTGAGCGCTGATCTTTTCCCTTTCATTTTTAGGGCCAAAAATGATCACCTCTGTCTTTTCTGCATTTAGCTGGAGAAAATTCTGGCACATCCACTCATTGATTTGGTGAATACAGTTACACAATGAGATCAGGGGACTGTAGTCATGTGGTGACACTGAAATATAGAGCTGTGTGTCATCGGCATAAGTATGGTAGGAAATGTTGTGATGTTCCATAATCTGAGCTAGGGGTAGCATATAGATGTTGAATAGAAGTGGTCCGAGAATAGACCCTTGAGGAACCCCACATGTGATCTTGGTTCTCTCAGACTCATGGTTTCCAATTGACACAAAGAAGGCCCTATCATGCAAGTAAGATTTAAACCATTGAAGCACAGTGCCGGTAAGTCCCACCCACTTTTCCAGTCTGCTGAGAAGAATGTTATGATCAACTGTGTCGAATGCAGCACTCAGATCCAATAATACCAGAACAGAGGATTTGCCTGCATCATTATTCAGATGAATATCATTTAAGACTTTGATGAGTACAGTCTCAGTGCTGTGGTGTGGCCGAAATCCAGACTGAAATACATTAAAGAGGTTGTTTTCCATCATAAAAGCATGGATTTGCTGGAAAACGACCTTTTCAATGATTTTCCCCAAAAATGGCAGATTTGATATTGGCCTATAGTTACTAAGTGTTGTAGCATCCAGATTAGATTTTTTTAGAAGAGGTTTTATTACTGCAGTTTTCAAGGCCTGGGGAAACTGGCCTGTTTGAAGAGAAGTATTTATTATCTGCAATAATAAAGGTGTAATGCTTTTGCATGAGAAGCACAAACTCCTCTGCTCTTCTTAAGTCCTCATTTTATAAAGGAGCGGCATGTGTTTGGGTGGCTCTGAGGGGTAACATACACAACTTCAATGCTTATGTACTATTGTGCTTTTCATTTGATCATGATCTAATAATTTACATGCAAACATTTCTATGTTGCCTGCAATATAAAGTACCTTACTGAGCATGTTTTGCTTCTCCTTAAAGGAGCTTGAGGCTCCTTTTAAGAAATGAGACTCTAGCGCCACCCTTCACCACGACGGCCGTTGGGGGTACTGCAGCCAACAGTGGAGCCGGCACGGGAGAACGGGGAGAACGCACATGCAGCGTCATGTGACGTCACATCCGCAGCCCAGCGCGGGAAATTCGGGACCGAATTGCAGCACATTTTGCAGCACACAGCCTGTTCAAGGCAAAGGAGAGATACGCTAGAGGAATCATTCTTTTGGGTTTGGAACGCTTCATCTGACATTATTACTAGAAAACTTAAAATGTATACGGATTTTTTTCATAAATCCTGCCACAATCCGGCCTCAAGCTCCTTTAAAGAGCATATTGCAGGTTAGGGTTTTTTCAAAAATTATACCTGACCTTATGTGAAAATGACTATGTGAGAAGTTAATGTAGGATTTAATATGTTTTACAAGACATAAGGGCACGTATTCAGAGGAAAAAGTGGCTGATTTTAGCAAAGCTCCTACAAACGCTTTTTTTTTCGAACACCGCGTCATATGACGTAGCAGCAGGGAGCAGTCTCCACAGCTCTGCCCCATCTGACTGTGTAGAACCCGTACACACGTAACCGGGTATCTGCTAAACCGAAGATATTTTCCTACGTTTGGACCTGTCATCCACATGAAAATGCAAATAAACAAATGTTTAAAAATACTCCGGGCAAAGTGAAGATTATTGAAAACTCCGTTTGTGTAGATGCATGTAGACAGAGACAACCGGAGTTTTGCGTTTTCGAACGTCACATTATGCGCCAAAATAACAACAAATCTGCTCTGACACCGTATGGCGTAGGGCTGTGTCGATTTAACGCGGCAGCTCCGTAGTGGGACACGGGGAGAAGAACAGATGATCTACAGGTTTGGAATGCTTATGAATGTGGTCGAAAACGCAGATCTTCGGTTATGTGTGGAAGGTTGTTTTTTTTTAACAACGATGTAATGTGGATACAAATTATTTTATAAACGAAGGGGGGGAGATATTCGGTTTTAAAAATACCCGGCTATTTCGGATGCATTTAATCGGAAAAAAGAGAAGATAATAAGCTTGTTTTCTGTTTAGAAAGTACAAACGTAGACAGATTACAAGTACTCACCCATCTTTCAGGAGTTATTTTCGGAGTTTCTTTCAGGAGCACGGGCGGGTGCTGTAGTGAATAAAGGCCGATTTATGGTTCTGCGTAAAATCGACGGCGTAGCCTACGGCGTAGGTTACGCGCGCACGCAGCTTTCTGTGCGTCGCCGCGTAACCTACGCCGTAGGGTCTGCGTTGGTGTAACGCGGACCCATAAATCAGCCTTTTAAAAAGCGAGTTTCAGCTGTCAATCAAAAGAACGTGGGGGCCCTAACGGGTTCGTAATTATAAGGCTGTGGCCTGTCATATTGGTGTGAATACACATTCACAACCTCTTCAGTGTCACAACTAACATTAAGATCCATTATTTTTCCTATTGTTGAAATTCACCGCGCTCCCTCCCGCTACGTCACTTCCGGTTCAGCTTTTTCAGATGCAGAAGTAAAATACTCTCACAAAAACAACTCTGGAGGTCACTGTAGTATATATTTATGCGTATTTCAATGAAAATTCAGTTCCTACATTATTTTCCTACACATTGATTCACAGGGGTCTCCAACCTGCAATATGCTCTTTAAGGACCACTCTTGCCAGTCCCACACTTTTGCCAGTGTGGGACCTCTTCATCCATACAAATCACCAAGCAAATTCTTGCTGGCCAGTTGGAAATTACAGTGCAGTTATACAGCTTCCTGACCTCGTATAGATTTATTGTTGACCTTTTTTTTTTTTTTTAAAGTAATATTTGTTCTCTAGACTTGTAAAGTCTAGAACTATTTCTTCAAACTTTTGACTGCCACTGCCAAGCCTCAAAAAAACCACTGAAGGAAGTCATGAGGAACCTTTTGGGGTGAAGTTTGCCAGAAACTTTGGAATTTCAAGATTCCACCAACAGGGCAAGGAAAAAAACACCCTACGGTCAGTGTTTTTAGATACAACCCCATTATTATCACAGGATGATTAATGTTTGTTTAACCCTTTTTGACCTACCATAGAACAAGTCCATCTAAGCATATTTTTACATTTTTGCATAGGATTCTGCCATTTTACTGAGTATTTTTATTTCCTATACATCGAAACAACCCATATAAGCCAAATTTAATAATCTGTATGCTGCAATTGAGGAGGAGTTATGGGGAGGGAAAAGGACTCGGGAGGCATTATCGAGGGGTCCTACCTAACGTGACAGCCCACTGTCTGTTTGGTTGGTCTTGCTGGCTTCACCACCATCAGAAGAGTTGGTTGATGCAGGAGATGGAGCAGGTGACAGATCAATGCTGAGTAACAGGATTTACATAGCAACTTTGCCCCAAATCATGTTGCACAAATATCACCAGCAGGCTCCTTTGCCAGTCCTGCTGTTGTGTTTGTTGAACGCAAATAACTTCTTTATGTGTTTGTTAAGTGGTGACCCGAGTGTCATTGTATACAAAGGTCTGTCATTTTAGTAGGCAGTTGCAGTTGACAGCTCTGCAATATGCTGATTTATGACTTTGTGGATGAGAACCTTGTAGAAATCACTGTCTTGTCATTAATTAATCCCTCCCCCGACCCACAACCCTGCGTTAGTTCAGTGTAAAAAGGACAGGTGACAACATAGATTCCAGCATTAAAAGTGGGATATTTACCAATTTAAGAAGAATTATAAACGGTAATGGCTTTTTTTTTTTTTACTTGGTACATTAATAGTAGTAGTTGGCCTTTGAATAGTGAAATGAATGTCTAATATGATACTGATGATTAATGTAATCATTATTATTTGCAAAGTATGATGGAAATTTACCAATGACACCTATGTAACCACTTCAGATTAGTCATGTTGATCACACAGGACAGAAGCAGCTGTTCCGTGAGCACAGAAGAGAAACTTATTTGTTAGATTTACTGAGTCTGCCCCTGCCTCCTGCTGAGGCATAGGATGCTCATAATCTGAAAACAAAGATAGTGATAAAATGCAGGGTTACGTGACACCCCAAGGACATTCTGTCTCAGACAGACATGTGTAATCTCCATCCATCCATCCATCCATCCATCCATCCATCCATCGTTCGCCGCTTATCCGTTCTCGGGTCGCGGGGGCAGCAGCCTCAGCAGAGATGCCCAGACTTCCCCCACCCCAGACACTTCCTCCAGCTTTTCCGAGGGGAGTCCGAGGCGTTCCCAGGCCAGCCGAGAGACATAGCCTGGGTCTTCCCCGGGGTCTCGTCCCGGTGGGACATGCCTGGAACACCTCCCTAGGGAGGCGTCCAGGAGGCATCCGGTACAGATGCCCAAGCCACCTCAGCTGACTCCTCTCAATGTAAAGTAGCAGCGGCTCGACTCCAAGCTCCTCCCGGGTGACCGAGGACTTTGAGAAACTCTCTCGGAGCTGGGAGTTGAAGACGTCCCTGACAGAGGGCTCAGCCAGATGTTCCCAACAGACCCTCACAATCCGTTTGAGTCTGCCCGGTCTGTCCAACCTCCTCCTCCGCCAGCGGATCCAACTCACCACCAGGTGGTGATCAGTTGACAGCTCAGCCCCCCTCTTCACCCGAGTGTCCAAGACATGCGGCCGAAGGTCAGATGAAACGATCATTGACGATTATTGACTTCCGGCCTAGTGTAATCTAGTAAACCATGTGTAATCTAACTCTATATAACATAGATTCACAAAGAGCCTACCTTTATTCTCCATAAACCCTGAGACCCTTTCCTTTTGATTGCATTAGAAAAAATGTGTTTTGCTTAACCTGGATGTCTCACTGTTCTTGATAACCAGAATTTCCACGAAAAAACAAAACAAAGACAAAAAAAATCAAAGTGACCATGAACGTTTATGAACTCAGTGGGTCTCATTCATGAAACATGAGCAGAATAGATGCATGGGTAAAATCAGCAGAGTAAAATTTCATCACCTTGTGTTGCTGAAATGTCCATAGTTCTAAACTTTTCATTGGTGTTAACAAAATCTACTCCTGCCTCTGACCATGTGCAGAGCTTTTGGAAATGACAGGTTCACATAAATACTGGTGTCAGCCTTGGACTTTTCAGCGTGAAGCACGGTTATTTTTACACTATACTTATAAACCACATTTTAAACATGATAATACATTCAAAATATAACATCTACCCATATTCCTCTGCTTATCCGTGGTTGGTTCGCATGGGCAGTAGCGTAAGCAGGAAAGCCAAGACTTTTGACTTCCTAGGCACTTTTGGCGCTTTTCCACTAGTACCTACTCAGCCCGACTCGGCTCATCACGCATCGTCCCGGCTCCACCCGCTTTGTCCTCGTTTGTTTTTCCACAGCCAGGTGAGAAGTGGGCGGGTTGGGGTGAAGCTGCAGTGACGTACTCGATTGCGCAACCCCTTTGTTCGTGTCGGTGCAGATGAGAAATCAGCTGGAGCCGCGAGCGGCTGAGAGTAAAACAGAGCCAGGTGTGGACTTCCGGTTATGGTGCGCTGCTGACCAGTCGCAGCAACGTGGCTCGCAGCTAACTTTCTGGAAAAACTCTGAACAAGCGACCGTTATTTCAACAAACTAGCTTTAGAAGACCTGTTGAAGCAAGGAGTGGAAGGATGCCACCAAAAAACTCTAAACCTGGACAACAAACATCAAAAACGGCGCCACAAAGTATCTCGACCGGCATCACTGCAGTCGGTGTTAGCAGTGATGCTAACACGAGTCAGGGCGAAGCTAATGCTGGAACCCCCTCAAACAGCAACATACTGGGTGCGATTCGTACACTGAGGGAAGAATTCTCCAGACAGTCATGCTGGAAGCAGTTAATGGAATTAAAGGGGATTTACTTTCACAGTCCAGGAGGATTGGGGAGGCGGAGGAGAGGATCTCACAGATGGAAGAAGAGATAATTGCTCTCCAACAAAAAGTTAAACAACTGGAGGGAACAACAGAGCTGCTGAGAAATAAAGTACAGGACCAAGAAGACCGAGGAAGACGCTCCAACTTGAGACTAGTCGGTATCCCCGAAAAAAACGAGGGTTCAGACATGTGCAGCTTTTTGCAGAACTGGCTGCCTATGGTGCTGGGTGATACTACTTTCACCTCCGCCCCCATCATTGAGCGAGCACACCGGGTTGGCCAAGCTCACTCCAACCGGTCCTCAGCTTCGAGACCGATCATCATGAAGTTTCTGAATTATAAGGACCGGGAGAAGACACTGCGAGCAGCGAAGGATACAGAAAGAGGTGCGGTATGAAAACTAGTGAGTTCAGTTTCTTCCCAGATCTTTCGGCTGAAACCTGCCAGCAACAGCGGCAGTTTGATGCCGTTAACGTCCGACTCCGATCCATGAACATCCGCTACGGGTTACTGTACCTGGCTCACCTGGTGATCACACATGACGGGCAGCGCCGGATCTTCCAATCTGTTGCAGAAGCAGAGGAACATCTCCGGGGGCTGCAGGCTGCTCCACAGGGATCCCCGCGACCCGAGAGCCCCGGGACATGAGAGCTGAGCCAAGCATCTCCTGTGTCTTTCCTCTTCCCACCTTATTCCGACTCCAACATTAAAAGGTATGTCTGTGAAATCACTGCAGTGACAGACTGAGGACCTTCGTTTGAAACTATCTGCCAGCTTTTTTTTTTTTGGTCTTCTCTCCCCATCTACAATATGGGCGCCTTTAGTTGTGAACTCCTGTGGTGGACAATTTATGCATCTTAATGACTTTAAGTTTTAAATACGGGCACCTCACCTACCCGGACTTCAGAGATATTTCGCATGGCCGGGTCGCGGGGGCAGCAGCCTCAGCAGGGATGCCCAGACTTCCCTCACCCCAGACACTTCCTCCAGCTCTTCCGGGGGGAGTCCGAGGCGTTCCCAGGCCAGCCGAGAGACATAGTCTCTCCAGCGTGTCCTGGGTCTTCCCCGGGGTCTCCTCCCGGTGGGACATGCCTGGAACACCTCCCTAGGGAGGCGTCCAGGAGGCATCCGGTACAGATGCCCAAGCCACCTCAGCTGACTCCTCTCAATGTGGAGGAGTAGCGGCTCGACTCCGAGCTCCTCCCGGGGGACCGAACTCCTCACCCTATCTCTAAGGGAGCGTCCAGCCACCCTGCGGAGGAAACTCATCTCGGCCGCTTGTATCCGCGATCTTGTCCTTTCGGTCACTACCCAAAGTTCATGACCATAGGTGAGGGTAGGGGCGTAGATTGACCGGTAAATCGAGAGCTTCGCCTTTCGACTCAGCTCCCTCTTTACCACGACGGTCCAGTACATCGACCGCATTACTGCGGACGCTGCACCGATCCGCCTGTCAATCTCACGCTCCATTGTTCCCTCACTCGTGAACAAGATCCCGAGATACTTGAACTCCTCCACCTGAGGCAGGACTTCTCCACCCACCCGGAGAAGGCATGCCACCCTTTCCCGGTCGAGAACCATGGCCTCGGTCTTGGAGGTGCTGATTCTCATCCCTGCCGCGTCGCACTCGGCCGCAAACCGCCCCAGCACATGCTGGAGGTCCCGGTCTGATGAAGCCAACAGGACAACATCATCTGCAAAAAGCAGAGATGAAATCCTGAGGTTCCCAAACCGGATCCCCTCCGGCCCCTGGCTGCGCCTAGAAATCCTGTCCATAAAAATTATGAACAGGACCGGTGACAAAGGGCAGCCCTGCCGGAGTCCAACATGCACCGGGAACAAGTCTGACTTACTGCCGGCAATGCGAACCAGACTCCTGCTTCGATCATACAGAGACCGGACAGCCCTTAGTAGAGGGCCCCGGACTCCATACTCACTCAGCACCCCCCACAGAATGGCACGAGGGACATGGTCAAATGCCTTCTCCAGATCCACAAAACACATGTAGACTGGTTGGGCAAATTCCCATGAACCCTCGAGCACCCTGCGGAGGGTATAGAGCTGGTCCAGTGTTCCACGACCGGGACGAAAACCGCATTGTTCCTCCTGAATCCGAGGTTCGACTATCGGCCGTAATCTCCTCTCCAGTACCCTGGCGTAGACTTTCCCCGGGAGGCTGAGAAGTGTGATCCCCCTGTAGTTGGAACACACTCTCCGGTCCCCCTTTTTAAACAGAGGGACCACCACCCCGGTTTGCCACCCCAGCGGTACTGTCCCCTTCCTCCATGCAATGTCGCAGAGGCGTGTCAGCCAAGACAGCCCTACGACATCCAGAGACTTGAGGTACTCAGGGCGAATCTCATCCACCGAGGAGTTTACGAACCACCTCGGTGACCTCGGCTTGGGTGATGGATGAGCACGCCTCCAAGCCCCAACCCTCTGCTTCCTCAGTGGAAGGTAGGGCTGGGCGATATGGCAAAAAAAGTGATCACGATTTTTTTTCCCATATTGAATGATCTCGATTTTTAATCACGATTTTTTTAAATCAGAAGATCCCCCCTCCCTTCTGGAATAAAATAGAAAGAAACCAGAGATTAGTTTTTTTTTTATTAACAAATAAAGCAAATAGCATGTTTTAACAAGAATCCAGAATGCTACCAGTGGTACCCACCGAAAAAACTAGGGATGCACCGAAATGAAAATTTGAGGCCGAAACTGAAGCGGAATAAAATTTAAAGACTTGGCTGAATACTGAGTACCGAATAGCCTACGGAATGCGGTTGTTCACAGTTTTTCATTTATTTTGCCATTTTTTTCACAATTGCATAGATAAAATTGCAATGACATTATTAACAACAAAAACAAGTAAACTAATGAGTTGAGCCACTGTCAAGCAGCTGGCGATGCTGTTGCTTAAATTGACCAAAAGGTGGCTCTCTAACATCACAGATTGTGTACTGTGCGTAACTCTGACGCTGGTTGGTAATTAAGGAGTTAAAACACACTCGCCACTTACGGGACTCAGTAGCCAGCAGAAACTGCAGTTTTATTACATTTATTAACTGTAGTACCGCTATTATGAGAGGTTATTTCTCACAGTATTAGCCTAAAGGGACTTAAGGCTGATTTATGGTCCCGCGTTACACCAACGCAGAGCCTACGGCGTCATCTGGTTAGCTCTGCTTGTTGCCTCTGCACTCCGACACATTCACTCCGCTGAGCGCGCACACACACACACACACACACACACACACACACACACACACACCCATGTCAGGGCCGCGGAGTTTCTGAAGTCGGCGGTGATGAGTAATTTGTGGTACAAGCAGAGCGAATCACAACTTTAATGAGTGCGGTTCGAATACACAATACATCCATCACGAAGGGCATTTTGTGAATCCATCACACCCTCCTCTTGTACGCTAGGAAGAAGTTGTCCGGCGAAATAAATAAATAAATAACCGCAAACCGTGAGTCCCGGTCGGCTCGAAGCTAAGCTAACGCTAGCCTGCGGTTGTTGTCTTGTAGTTTTATTCTCTCTGGTCACGCTTGCTCCCAACGGTGCAGGGGAGGCAGATGTGACTAGTTTACTGCCTATGGTCATGCAACTTGCCGCGGCATGTCATGCGCATGATCAATTAATGCAGACAGCGCGGTGCCAGGAAAGCGGGTTGTGATTGGTTGTCGTGCACTTTGCTGCAGCATGTTTTGCACGTGATCGAGAAAGTAGACCCACAGCTGATCACCGTGATCGAACTTAATTTGATCGCGATCACAAATCGAGATCGTATAATCGCCCAGCCCTAGTGGAAGGCATGTCAGTCGGGTTAAGGAGATCCTCAAAGTATTCCTTCCACCGTCCGACAATGTCCCCAGTCGAGGTCAACAGCTCCCCACCAGCACCATAAATGGTGCCGGCAGAGTACTGCTTCCCCCTTCTGAGGCGCCGAACGGTCCTCCAGAATTTCCTCGAGGCCGACCGAAAGTCCTCCTCCATGGCCTCCCCGAACTCCTCCCAGACCCGAGTTTTTGCCTCCAAGACTGCCCGAGCCGCGGCCCGCTTGGCCTGCCGGTACCTATCTACTGCGTCAGGAGTCCCACCGGCCAACATAGCCCGGTAGGACTCCTTCTTCAGTCTGACAGCATCCTGTACTTCCGGTGTCCACCACCGGGTTCTAGGATTGCCGCCACGACAGGCACCGGAGACCTTGCGTCCACAGCTTCGAGCCGCCGCGTTGACAATGGAGGCAGAGAATATGGTCCACTCGGACTCGATGTCCCCCGCCTCCCCCGGGATCCGAGAGAAGCTCTCCCGGAGGTGGGAGTTGAAGATGTCCCTGACAGAGGGCTCAGCCAGACGTTCCCAACAGACCCTCACAATCCGTTTGGGTCTGCCCGGTCTGTCCAACCTCCTCCTCCGCCAGCGCATCCAACTCACCACCAGGTGGTGATCAGTTGACAGCTCAGCCCCTCTCTTCACCCGAGTGTCCAAGACATGCGGCCGAAGGTCAGATGAAACGACAACAAAGTCGATCATTGACCTCCGGCCTAGGGTGTCCTGGTGCCACGTGCACTGATGGACACCCTTATGCTTGAACATGGTGTTCGTGATGGACAAACTGCGACTCGCACAGAAGTCCAACAACAAAACACCACTCGGGTTCAGATCGGGGAGGCCGTTCCTCCCAATCACGCCTCTCCAGGTATCACTGTCATTGCCCACGTGAGCGTTGAAGTCCCCCAGTAGAACAATGGAGTCCCCAGTTGGAGCACCATCAAGTACTCCTCCCAGGGACTCCAAGAAGGCCGGGTACTCCCCACTGCTGTTCGGCCCGTAGGCACAAACAACAGTGAGAGACCTATCCCCGACCCGAAGGCGCAGGGAAGCGACCCTCTCGTTCACCGGGGTGAACTCCAACACATGGCGGCTGAGCTGGGGGGCTATAACCAAGCCCACACCAGCCCGCCGCCTCTCACCCTGGGAAACTCCAGAGTAGTGGAGGGTCCAGCCCCCTTCAAGGAGCTGGGTTCCAGAGCCCAAGCTATGTGTGGAAGTGAGCCCGACTATCTCTAGCCGGTATCTCTCAACCTCACGCACAAGCTCCGGCTCCTTCCCCCCCAGCGAGGTGACATTCCATGTCCCCACTGTGAGGGTTGATGTCCAGGGATTGGGTCGTCGAGGCACCCCGCCACGACTGCTACCCAGCCCACAATGCACCGGCCTGCCATGGTCCTTCCTGCGGGTGGTGGGCCTACTGGAAGGCGGACCCGCGTCGCCGTTTCGGGCTGAGCCCGGCCGGGTCCCACGGGCAAAGACCCGGCCACCAGGCGCTCGCCTACGAGCCCCAACCCCAGGCCTGGCTCCAGGGCGGGGCCCCGGTGACGCCGATCCGGGCGACGTAACGGTCCTTGCTCTTGTTTTATCCATGTTTGGCTTATGAACCGCTCTTAGTCTGGCCCGTCACCCAGGACCTGTTTGCCATGGGAGTCCCTACCAGGGGCGAAAGTGCCCCCGACAACATAGCTCCTAGGATCACTCGGGCACACAAACCCCTCCACCACAGTAAGGTGGCGGTTCAAGGAGGGGCGATTTAATTTAATTTATTTATTTTTTCCTTCCCTCTTTCGCTTTACTGTTAGTTGAGCTTAATGTCTGCCTATCTCCAATAAGTTAGCGAGCCTATTAGAATGGGTCAATGTTTACATTACGTTGCTCCACATCATGTGGATCAAGTGTGCAGAACCAAAGTTAATTACTCAGGGGTTTTTTCACTTGCGCTTCGATTGGGGAAGTGCAAGAGGGGTTCATGGTAGGGGTCAAGTTCTCAGAGCTTTGTTTTTATTTCTAATTTTTATCTTTTCCAGTCATGCTATCCTAATACACAGCCAAGCAAACAAGTGATACTATTATTGTTAGATGAATAGTTAAAGTTAAAAATCTCTAGCTGGAATACAAGAGGACTAAACAAATTGGTTAAACTTAAGCAAGTACTTAGGTAGAATAAAGCAAATGAAATCGAATATAATCTTCCTACAGGAAACTCATCTGACACAAAGTGACATCAGCAGGGTTAAAAAAAGATGGCCAGGGCAAGTTTATTCAGCCTGCTTTACTTCTCAAGCTCGGGGGGTCATGATATTGATTCATAAAACGGTCCCTTTTAAACTGGTTCAAAAATACATAGACCCATCAGGGAGGTAGATTATACTTAATGGTACCATAGTGTCTCTCCAGATTAATTTATTATGGTCCTAATAGTGATGATCCTGTTTTCTATCAGAACCTCTTTCTTTCCTTATCATCATACTCTGGACAATATATAATTGGCGGTGATTTTAACTGTGTGCCAGACCCATTACAGGATCGCTCTACTGATAATGACACTTCCCACCAACAAACAATAGGATAGAGATAGAAAATAACACATTGGAACTCCCACTGTACTTATATCTTTACTCTTCAGAAATAAAAAAAGCTTATAAAACATACACATAATCCATTTCTTAAAAACACTATATCAGTCTGGCCCATATCTTCTTAAATTAAACTACCAAACTGTCATGTTTCACACCTATTTGGGGAAATGATAGTTTCAAACCAGGGAGGCGTGATGCAGGATTCAAGCAATGGATGGACAAAGGGCTAAGCAAAATTGCAGACCTGTATAATGAAGGTACTCTAATGTCATTTCAGCAGTTAATAGATAAATATGACCTTCCAAGAAAACACTTTTTTAAGTATCTACAAATCAGAAGCTTAATTTATTCCCAAATTAAGACCACTTTGGTACCCTCACTGTCCAACATTGAGCAGCTCACAGTAAAACATTTACATGATAGAGGCCAGTTGTCCATGTTCTACAAAATATTACTGTCAGGTTCCAAAGAAAACTCTCATGCATATCTATCTGCTTGGAAGAATGATCTTCAGGTAAACATCTCTGTAGAGGACTGGGAGAAGACATGTCTTCTTGCCCAAACCCAAACCATAAATACTAAGTGCAAACTGTTACATTATAAATGGCTGCTCAGGACCTTTATCACACCAGTTAAATTACACCATTTCAATCCCAGTATTCCTGACAATTGCACTAAATGTAATGAAGAAATAGGAACGTTGTTTCATTGCATGTGGAGCTGTCGTAAGCTCCAAGTGTTCTGGAAGGAGGTTCTCCAACTGGTTTCTAAACTAACAGAAAGCGTTATTCCTGTTGAAGCCAAAATATGTTTACTACATATATACCCTGAAGATTTTCCAGCAGGTACGAAAGAAAAGAGACTTATTAATTTCTGCTTGTTAAAGGCAAAACGCGTAATTGCATTGAAATGGAAGGATATTGTGGGACCTAATTCTAATCAATGGATTAAGGAGATGTCTAGCAGTTTGGCATTGGAAAAACGTACTTACATAGTAAGGGGTAAAGTCAAGAGTTTTTATGAGATGTGGACGCCTTTCTTACAATGTATGAGTGACGTGAGGATGTAAGATGCTTGTGAGTGGATAATTGTAATTGTACTTTTATTTTCAGTCTGGTTTTACTAGTGAAAGTTTACTCCAGCTAAGGTAACTCAGGTGCAAATAATAACTTGGTTGTAAGAGATAAACAGAATGATGACTGATAATTACGATTTAATTAATTTAAATATATTTTATTTTTACTTACATTTTTTTTTATTTATTTACTTTATTTTTTTTGTAAATTTGTATTTACTCATTTATTTCTTCCGTTATGATTTATTTCTTCAATTTAATTTCCCCATGTATAAAATATGCTTTGTTGAAAGGAAATATGTTTCTCTATTTTTATTATTTTTGTGAGGGGGGATATATATTGTTTTTCATCTCTACCTTGTTCTCTATAGCTGATATAACATGAATTACTCCTATGTGGGATCAATAAAGTTCTTATTTTTGGCGTCTGAGAAAATTAAATATATTATATTTGGTGTCTAAATGTTTCCCAAGTATATTAGTGCGTGTGAATGAATAAATGAGACGTAAAACGTACATTTCTTTTTCAATTCAATTTTTCATTCAATTTTATTTATATAGCGTCTAATACAACAAAAGTTGTCTCGAGAAAGTTTTGTAGAAAGGTGCTTTATGAAAATAAGTCCATTTACTTGTATTAGTTTACAGCGCAGTCTTGCCACATCCAATATGGCGGCGACGTTGACGTATCGCAGCAGCTCCATGGGGCGTCTACGTTTATATGTCTATGCTTTTGTTCAGCAGCGCATTCATTCAAGCCCGGTTTTTGGCCCTTGTGGCCTGCCATACTTTTAGTGGCGTTCATGGACAGCAGAAAACGCCGGTTTTTACGCCACTCGTTTAAAACGCGGCTTTTACGGCGGGTTTTGTGCTAATAATGGCGTCTCCTCCGACTTTAACCCGCCGGCGGCGTCTCCCTCCCGGGATAGGAGCTCCAACAAACCCCGCTGCTCTGGAGATGTTGCTGCTACTCGGTTGTAGAACCAACCAGATGTTTCCAGAACTGCAGACACTCACGAGTTGGTGGAGACTTTAGATTATGTGTTTTAACTTTAGATTATGCGTTTTAACTTTAGATTATGTTTTAACTTTAGATTGTGTGTTTTAACTTTAGATTGTGTGTTTTAACTGTAGATTGTGTGTTTTAACTTTAGATTGTGTGTTTTAACTTTAGATTGTGTGTTTTAACTTTAGATTGTGTGTTTTAACTTTAGATTATGTGTTTTAACTTTAGATTGTGTAGATTGTGCTTACGGCGTAGGGTCGCCGCGTACCCTACGCCGTAGGCTTTAACGCAGAACCATAGATCAGCCTTTAGTGTTTTATTGTGATGTTGAAACACATAATCTAAAGTTAAAACACACAATCTAAAGTTAAAACACACAATCTAAAGTTAAAACACACAATCTAAAGTTAAAACACACAATCTGAAGTTAAAACACAGAATCTTCGTTCGTTCGTTTTTATTTATTTCGAACATGTATACAGACCCGTCGCCAGACCTCAATCTTAAGGGGGGCATATCAACTGCATGGGGGGGCACCACTGTTTTAAAATCGCTGCATTGGCTCCCCGTGCGCTTCAGGGTTGATTTTAAGGTTATTTTACTAGTTTTTAAGTGTGTTAATGGTCTTGGGCCTTCTTGTTTGTCTGCACTACTTTTACCCTATCGACCCTCGCGGACCCTGAGGTCCTCCGGCCTTTTAACCATACCAAGAGTTAAATTATGTGTTTTAACTTTAGATTATGTGTTTTAACTGTAGATTGTGTGTTTTAACTTTAGATTGTGTGTTTTAACTTTAGATTGTGTGTTTTAACTTTAGATTATGTGTTTTAACTTTAGATTGTGTGTTTTAACTTTAGATTGTGTGTTTTAACTTTAGATTATGTGTTTTAACTTTAGATTATGTGTTTTAACTTTAGATTATGTGTTTTAACTTTAGATTGTGTGTTTTAACTTTAGATTGTGTGTTTTATCTTTAGATTGTGTGTTTTAACTTTAGATTGTGTGTTTTAACTTTAGATTGTGTGTTCCAACACCACAATAAAACTCCACCAGAACCAGCAGCATCTCCAACTGCTGCGTCCGTGTCGCCGCCACATTCACATATTCAGACGGAAACACGTTTCAAAGTCTCCGAGGAAGATCACGTGTTTGTGTTTTCTGCGGTTCCGTTCAAAGTTACGGACACGGAATCAAATAAAGTGTTTGGATCAGAATCAGCAGAACCTGGACCTGAACACTGACCTGCAGACCAGCAGAGGAAGATCCCGCTTTGGTCCTGATGCTGGACTCCTGGTCCTGGTTCTGATCCCGGTCCATCTCCGAGTCCTGGTTCTGATCCCGGTCCATCTCCGAGTCCTGGTTCTGATCCCGGTCCATCTCCGAGTCCTGGTTCTGATCCCGGTCCATCTCCGAGTCCTGGTTCTGATCCCGGTCCATCTCCGAGTCCTGGTTCTGATCCCGGTCCATCTCCGAGTCCTGGTTCTGATCCCGGTCCATCTCCGAGTCCTGGTTCTGATCCCGGTCCATCTCCGAGTCCTAGTCCTGGTTCTGGTCCTGCAGATCTTCAATCTAAAAGTTCGTCTGCAAAACCTCCACTGTGAGGACGGAACCGGAACCACGTGACCTCTTTATAACTTTATTATCCAAACTTGCTGAACAAACAGCAACCAGGTTTAAATAGTTGGAACAGAAATACAATGATGGAGTAAATGATACAAATATATCTGAATCAAATGTAAAGTGATTCCATGTGATGAAACCAGAGACATATGCCGCGTTCCATTTGTCCTCGGAAGTGGGGATTTCCCAGTTCCCAGTAGTATTTTTCAACTGGAACGCCCCTCGAAGTGGGAGAGTCTTCACCACCCCCGACTTCACATTCCAACATGGCTGCCCCGGTTGTAAACAGTAGTTAGAGCTCTGTAAAATTTCGTAGCACTTCATTCTAGTTTTGGTCACACTAAATCAGTCGTATACAAGTATTGTTCGGCATATATATGCTGCTATAGTGTAATTTACATTTTTCATGTGGTATATGCGAACTACAAACTTGTTTACCTACTTTGTAACTGGAACGCTGATAACTCGGCTGTGACGTCATTCCCAGTTCCCAGTTCCGACTTCCGAGGTAAATGGAACGCAGCACAAATAAAGACCTGAACATTGAACGTTTTCTGGAAACTTTACATTTGATTCAGAGATATTTGTATCATTTACTCCATCATTGTATTTCTGTTCCAACTATTTAAACCTGGTTGCTGTTTGTTCAGCAAGTTTGGATAATAAAGTTTTTTTTTTTTAAAAGAGGTCACGTGGTTCCGGTTCCGTCCTCACAGTGGAGGTTTTGCAGACGATTGAAGATCTGCAGGACCAGAACCAGGACTAAGACTCGGAGATGGACCGGGATCAGGAGTCCAGCATCAGGACCAGAGCGGGATCTTCCTCTGGTCTGCAGGTCAGTTTCAGGTCCAGGTTCTGCAGGTTCTGCAGGTTCTGCAGGTCAGAAACGTGTTTTAAACGTGTTTCTGTCTGAATGTGTGAATGTGGAGGAAACACGGACCAGCAGTTAAGGCTGATTTATGGTTCCGCGTCACACCAACGCAGAGCTTACGGCGTAGGGTCGCCGCGTACCCTACGCCGTAGGCTTTAACGCAGAACCATAGATCAGCCTTTAGTGTTTTATTGTGATGTTGAAACACATAATCTAAAGTTAAAACACACAATCTAAAGTTAAAACACACCATCTAAAGTTAAAACACACAATCTTCGTTCGTTCGTTTTTATTTATCTCGAACATGTATACAGACCCGTCGCCAGACCTCAATCTTAAGGGGGGCATATCAACTGCATGGGGAGGCACCACTGTTTTAAAATCGCTGCATTGGCTCCCCGTGCGCTTCAGGGTTGATTTTAAGGTTATTTTACTAGTTTTTAAGTGTGTTAATGGTCTTGGGCCTTCTTATTTGTCTGCGCTACTTTTACCCTATCGACCCTCGCGGACCCTGAGGTCCTCCGGCCTTTTAACCATACCAAGAGTTAGAACCAGGACACACGGGGAGGTTAATTCAGTTTTTATGGTCCCCGATTGTGGAACAGCCTCCAGGAGAACCTCAGGGCCGCAGAGACTGTTGATGTTTTTAAAAAGAGGCTCAAGACCCATCTCTTTAATCAGGGCATTAATACATTTTATGTTTATGTTTTATGAAAAGCACTTTGTGTTACATTTTTTGTATGAAAGGTGCTTTACAAATAAAGTTTTATTTTATTTTATTTGATTTGATTACTTCAGCCATATATTCGCGCAGCACTGATACACGTAACCATCACGTTGAACATAACCAACAGTAAATATGACCAGCTATATACCCTATATAGCATAATTCCTTGCAATTTTAAGCATAACATAAAAGCAGTATCCACAAAACACTTGACTATGCAACATAGATGTAACGCCAGAATCGTCTCTCAAACTGAAGAAGCATCACGGCGGGTGCATTTTAAAACAGTCAACAGAGGGATATGCATTTCCATTACGCACACGCGCGCGCACACATATACACACAGGCACACGCACTTTGATCCTACTTTAGTGGAGGCAGCGCTGTCCTCTTATTGGTCCATCCTGTGTCAGTACAGCGGGAGGCGGTGTCGTGCCAAAAAGTGATTGCCTGCCAGAATCTGTTTTCTTCTGATTTCTTCTGATTTCTGGCCGCGGGAGCGCGCACAGCAGCCCGCTGAACGATAGCGCTAAAACGTCAGATTTTCAGATTATGAAGCTCAAGAATGAGATCAAGTCATATTTAGGCAGAAACAACTTTTCATTAACTGTATTTGGCCTCCAATCAATTTTTGGCAGGTGAAAAGGCCTATTTTGTGTTGTAATGGTCCTTTAAAAGAGTTAAAAGCAATCCTGTGAGCTCTAGTGTTTATATTATGAAGCTCAAACATGACATCAAATCATATTTAGGTAGAAACAACCTTTCATTAACTGTATTTGGCCTTCAATCAATTTTTGGCAGGTAAAAAGACCCATTTTCAGGGGAGAAATCAGATTCTGGCAGGAAATCACTTTTTGGCACGACAGTCCATTTTCCATCTACGGGGGGGACCGGGGTGTTGGTCATTTTCTTCGCCAAGAACTCACGGGCCACAGCATATTCAGATTCAACCACATCAGCTCCAGCTAATTCCAGTAGAGGGGTTACATGGATGTATTATAAAACTGGATGGGACACTAAAAATGGCCGCCCATTCATTTCAATGCATTCTGCTCAGCCAGCGCATAAGCCGAAAAAATCTCTGACTTCCGGGTTTACTTCCGCGTTATGCGGCCCATAGAGCATGCGCAGTTGAGTCACCTCCCATGATGCTCTGGGGCCTCCCATCATGCCCCGGGGCAATGACGCAATAATAATTAATATAATGTATAAATTAATGTATATTATTACATGTATAGCGTTACATATATTATTAATATAATATAATTATATAATATATATTAATATAAACATCCGTGGAATGCACGGACACGGCTGTGACGTCAGCCGTGACGTCACGCCCAGAAAGAGACTTTTCTTTGACTTTTCTGGCCGTTATAAAACATTTTTGACGGATATAAAGTCCATGACTTAAAAATATAGAATACAAAGATTAGTAATTGCCGGGGATTACAGCTGGAGGTTCCTGTGAACAGTTTTAGAGGCTTCTCTTTTACTATTGCGGTCTATGGGAAAAAAGCTTTTTGGGCCGCATGGGATTTTTTGTTGCAGTACCGCGGTTGGCCACTGGAAAAAATCGGCGCGCCTTGTGACTGCCAGACCCGGGGGCTGAGGGGTTACCTTTGATGGGTCCAGGAAATTATCCTCGGCCTCTGGACCCAGAGCAGCCAGTGCGCATAAGCTCGCTGCTGCGGCGCAGGAGAGATGGATGCGCGTTTTGGAGAGCGCAGCAGCTGCGCTCTCCAAAACGCGCATCCATCTCTCCTTGCACAGCATCGATGACACTGTAAAATAGCCTCTTGAACTCGGTCTTTTCGTCTATGTCACTCTGTGCTTGCCCAATGGTTTCTTCAACTGCAAATTCACGGAGGTTCTTGTTAACTGTGCGTCTTCTCTTGCTTGGACCGGGGCCGGTCACTGGCACAGCCTCGCTGGCCGTGACTGGAGGACCGCAGAGATCTCATAGCGCAGCAAATTCATTTTCTGTGCGCAGTGTCTTCACAAGTCCATATCTTCACCAGCGAAAACTCGACCGCAGATGAATTCATTCATTCGAATTGCGCGGTAACGGTTATTGACGTAGGCTACGTCAAGTACAGTATAGTAATCTAACGTTTTGGCCGTCGCAGTGTAAATTTCCCAATCAAACATAAACACACCATTCTTATATTATATTTTTAATATTTTAGTGATAAAGAGAGCAACATTTTACCTAAACCTAAAATAATAAAATAAAGATTAAAAAAATGTTTGTTTGTTTTTAAGTGCCCCCAGTGGGGGGGCACAGCTGTTGCTATGGGCGGGCCCGGCCCCCTATGGCCCGCCCATAGCGACGGGTGTGCATGTATATATAAAAAAAACAAGAAAAAAGATAAGAGAAACAAATCCAGGTGGACATTCCGCCACATAAAGAAAAAAAAACACATATTTCAGTTACATGTTGGAAAAGGAGTGGGAGGAAGTATAAACTTATTTAATCCCACCCCCTTTCCACAACTAAACATAAATTATATGCCTGTATTTACGCTTTATACTCTACACTAATTTGTATAAATAAATGTATATAATCTTTACAAAAATAACCTGTTTAATACCAAATCAAATGTAAGCTCTATCATAAATATAATATAACTATGATATAAATATAATACGTATATCTATACAAACATACAAAGACAGCATGACTAAATAGCAAAACACACACAATCTAAAGTGAAAACACTAAATCTAAATCTAAAGTCCCACCAACTGGTGAGTCTTCAGTTCTGGAAACATGTGGTTGGTTCTACAACCGAGTAGCAGCAACATCTCCAGAGGGGTTTGTTGGAGCTCCGATCCTGGGTAGTTCTGCTGTTTGTGCTGAATAAGAACAAGGGACTCAGGGCCCGATTTACTAAAGGTTTGCGTGCGTAAAAACCTGTGCAAACTTGACAGCACCCGCAAACCAATGTGCGAGCTGATCTACTAACAGCGTGCAAAGACGACTGCGTCTCTGAAATGCGCAAAATTGCACACGCAATTCAATTAGTACTTTTGCCCTGATGAATAATCAATATGGGGCGTACCCGGCAGAAATCCTAAATACTGGGAGGGGAAGATGCAAATTGCTCCATTTACCACACACAATGAGATTTACCAAGCCTGAAAGTAATTGCGCGTATTGTGATTGCGTCTGTATTTAATACGTTCGAAAGGAAGGTGCTAATCTGCTGCTGCTGTTATTGTGGCAAGGAGGCGACATCCAAAATCAAAGAATACGCAGAGAGAGTCTTTATTTTGCTGCATGCTATTTTAAAAATGGTTGCACAAGTTTTATTAAAGGCCACTTTTTCTTTAGTTCTTCGCCTTATATCTTGCCACCTTCTCTTATTGTGCCCCCCTCCACTCGCCCACAAGCAGGCCAAGCCTTTGTGCCAAACTTTGTATTTTATTGATTACTTATCTTATTGAACGTGAAATCATTCTTCGTAAATTACATTTAATTAAAACCCGTGCTTATTAATCACAAAACACAGGTTAAACATCATGACCAAATCCGCTCCGACCCGGTGTGTCAGGATCAGCGCAGACAGACTGCAGCTTCGCCTGAATTATGCTTCTGCGTTAAATCGACGGCATAGCCGACGCGTAGGGCCGCGGTGCGGTGTGCGTCGCCGCGTACCCTACGCCGTCGGTTCTGCGTTGGTGTGACGCGGAACCATAAATCAGCCTAGTGTGCGCTCTGTGCGCTGTTCTGAACACTTCTCTTCTTTCGGCATATGATGGTCTCGTCTGTCACACATTTACTGTCAGTGTTTGCTATATAATATATAATATTTGCAATATACTGTGGACATCTGAATAAAAACTTAACTCATAAATAGATTGAATCAAAGCGCTCTCCAGCTCTGCGTCTGATATAGCTGATGTCTTTTTCTCCTCAGATCATGCCGAGCACCGCCGGGTCACGCAAACCCGACCAATTCAATATTAAAATCAAATTCAGTCCTGTGGCCCGTTTTTCTATTTCGTATTTTTGATCTGTGCCTAAAATTGAAATATGAAAAACCAGACGTTTTTCCGTTTTTTGTGTTACCAACTGCATTTATTCTTGCAGGTTTTCTCCGATATTGCGTTTCTTTTGGTAATGTTTAAATTTCTTTGTAGTTCATGAATGTGTTTATTTGCCTCTTCCACTAATATCTCTAACTCCAACTCGTTAAATTTCATTTTGCGCTTGTGACTTGTGACTGTGCATTCCATCCAGACTCTCCATGGCGCAGAGTTTGCGCTCGCAAACCTTAAGACACGCAACACCTCATTTAAATACTGCTGTTTGCACCTGTTATCAATTGCGCACGCAATCTTAGTTGATCACCCGCAAACCACACGCAAACAGCACGCGCAAACTTTTTCAGTGCACACGCAATTTAGTACTCTTTATTTAGGATCTTAGTAAATCAGGCCCATAATCTAAAGTCTCCACCAACTCGTGAGTGTCTGCAGTTCTGGAAACATCTGGTTGGTTCTACAACCGAGTAGCAGCAACATCTCCAGAGCAGCGGGGTTTGTTGGAGCTCCTATCCCGGGAGGGAGACGCCGCCGGCGGGTTAAAGTCGGAGGGAGACGCCATTATGAGCAGAAAATCCGCCGTAAAAGCCGCGTTTTAAACGAGTGGCGTAAAAACCAGCGTTTTCTGCTGTCCATGAACGCCGCTGAAAGTATGGCAAGCCACAAGGGCCAAAAACCGGGCTTGAATGAATGCACTGCCGAACAAAAGCATAGACATATAAACGTAGACGCCCCATGGAGCTGCTGCGATACGTCAACGTCGCCGCCATATTGGATGTGGCAAGACTGAGCTGTAAACTAATACAAGTAAATGGACTTATTTTCATAAAGCGCCTATCTACAAAGAAATGTACGTTTTATGTCTCATTTATTCATTCACAGACGCAATAATATACTTGGGAAACAGTTAGGCACCAAATATAATATATTTAATTTTCTTAGATGGCAAAAATAAGAACTTTATTGATCCCACATAGGAGTAATTCATGTTGTATCATCTATAGAGAACAAGGTAATTTCAAAAAACAATATATATCCCCCCTCAAAAAATAATAAAAATAGTGAAACATATTTTCTCATCAACAAAACAAATTTTAAAATGACAAAATAACATATTTGAACCATTTTTCAGACAATAAAATAACATTTGAATCATTTTTCAGACAATAAAATAACTGAAAAAATCTTAAAAATGATTCAAATATGTTATTTTGTTACTAGAAAAATTTTATTAGTTAGTTTATGTAGTTAGTTAGTTTATGTAAAATATACTTTGTTGATGAGAAAATATGTTTCTCTATTTTTCTTATTTTTATGAGGGGATATATATATATATATATATATATATATATATACCGTATTTTCGCGACCATAAGGCGCACATTTTTTTTTTTTTTATACATGTCCCGGGCGCCTTTTGAAACGGTGCGCCTTGTCTATTACCTGAATTACGGTAATGTAAGGCCGGCCACCATGAGAACGGTAAAGGGAGAAGGGGGCGTGTGAAGCCCCCGTGAGTTGCGACGTGAATGAGACCATCCACTGAGCTGTTTAATGCGAAACAGATGATGAAAACTTTTAAGGATTTGCTTGATGTGTAAAGTGAAATAAAATACAATCAAACTAAGTTTTGCTCCACTCTATTTAAATAAGCACACTTGTGTGTGTGTGTTCTGCAGCGCGCGTGTGTTTTGCATGTCAGAACCGAGGATGCACCTGCCGTGGGTTTGCGGGGTCCGATCGCCGGTTCCCCGGGGCAGATCCGGCTGAAATGCCGGTGCTCTTTCCCCGGGAGCCCCTACTACAAGTCCATGTGGGCTCCTCCGGTCCCGGCCGGTCAGAACCGGTGACTTTCCCCGGTTAAATTCAATTCAATTCAATTTTATTTATATAGCGTCTAATACAACAGAGTTGTCTCTAGACGCTTTACAGAGACCCATACCCAGAACATGACCCCCGAGCAGTTATTACATAAACAATGGCAGGTAAAAACTCCCCTAGTGGGAGAAAAACCTTAAGCCAAACAGTGGCAAGGAAAAACTCCCCTTTAGGAGGGAAGAAACCTTGAGCAGGACCAGGCTCATAAGGGGGGACCCTCCTGCCGAGGGCCAGACTGGTGGGTCAGGGACGGCAACAGCACAGCAGGCAGGTGGAAGCAGCAACGGGATGACCAGGGGTGGGGACCGCAGGCCAGCACGCAGCTCCCGAAGCTCCGGCCCAATCAGCAAGTCCCAGGTTGGGGTGCAGGGTCAGGGAAAGACTTGTGCTCCGTAATGCAAGCTACAAGCCACCCACGACCACCTGCATGACAAAAGAGAGAAAAGGGAGGAGAAGGGGGGGCCAGCAATGGGATGACCAGGGGTGGGGACCGCAGGCCAGCACGCAGCTCCCGAAGCTCCGGCCCAATCAGCAAGTCCCAGGTTGGGGTGCAGGGTCGGGGAAAGACTTGTGCTCCGTAATGCAAGCTACAAGCCACCCACGACCACCTGCAGGACAAAAGAGAGAAAAGGGAGGAGAAGGGGGGCCAGCAACAGGATGACCAGGGGTGGGGACCGCAGGCCAGCATGCAGCTCCCGAAGCTCCGGCCCAATCAGCAAGTCCCAGTTTGGGGTGCAGGGTCAGGGAAAGACTTGTGCTCCGTAATGCAAGCTACAAGCCACCCACGACCACCTGCAGGTTCCGGTGTCCGGCAAAGGATGCTGCAACATGGACAAAAGAGAGAAAAGGGAGGAGAAGGGGGGGCCAGCACAAGAAACTACAGGAGCGACTCTGACACACTAAAGTTTACACTACCTAGAGATTTACCAACACCAGCTAGAGGTTTACTAAACACTAACTATAGGCTTTACTAAACAGAAAGGTTTTAAGTTTAGTTTTAAAGGTGGAGGTGGTGTCAGCCTCCTTAACCCAGATTGGAAGTTGGTTCCATAGTAATGGTGCCTGATAGCAGAACGCCCGCCCTCCAAATCTACATTTAGATACTCTAGGAACTACGAGTAAACCTGCACTCTGAGAACGGAGAGCTCTGACAGGAACATAAGGCACTATCAGGTCTTGCAAATAATGCGGAGCTAAGCCGTTTTGGGCTTTATACGCAAGTAATAAAATTTTAAATTGGATTCTGAATTTTACGGGTAACCAATGGAGCGATGCTAACACTGGAGAGACATGGTCTCTCCTGCTGATTCCTGTCAGCACTCGTGCTGCTGCATTCTGGATCAGCTGGAGCCTATTCAGCAAATTACTTGGACATCCTGCTAACAACACATTACAGTAATCTAGTCTAGAAGATACAAACGCATGAACTAGTTTTTCTGCATCACTCTGCGAGAGGATTTTCCTAATCTTTGCAATATTACGGAGATGGAAAAACGCTATTTTACAAACCTGATTAACATATGGTTTAAACGACAAATCCTGATCGAAAACAACACCAAGGTTTCTCACAGTTTCACTGGAAGCCATCGCAACACCATCTAATCCCATCCTAAGATGCTCTGGACCAAGAATGATAACCTCTGTTTTATCTGAATTTAGAAGCAAGAAATTTCTGGACATCCAGTCCTTGATGTCCCTAAGACATGCCTGAAGTTTAACTAACGGTTCTGTTTCATCCGGCTTCATAGACAAGTAGAGCTGCGTATCATCAGCATAACAATGAAAGTGTATGCCGTGATTCTGGATTATACTTCCCAATGGCTGCATGTATAAACTGAACAAGATTGGCCCTAGCACTGAACCCTGCGGAACACCATAACAGACCCTTGACTGTTCTGAAGAAACCTCATGTACATGAACAAACTGGAACCTGTCAGATAGGTATGATTTAAACCAACGTAGAGCTGTCCCTTTAATCCCAACAACATGCTCTAACCTGTGCAGTAAAATGCCATGATCTATAGTGTCAAAAGCAGCACTGAGGTCCAGTAGAACCAGTATGGAAACTAATCCCTTATCTGAGGCCATAAGGAGGTCATTCGTGACTCGAACCAGTGCTGTCTCTGTGCTATGATGCATTCTGAACCCTGACTGAAAGACTTCAAACAGATCATTTCTATACAAATAGTCACATAACTGGCTTGAAACTGCCTTTTCCAGAATTTTAGATACAAATGGAAGGTTGGAAATTGGTCTATAATTAGCTAAGGTGTCTGGGTCAAGAGAAGGTCTTTTAAGTAAAGGTTTACTTACTGCGACTTTGAAAACCTGTGGTACATATCCTAAACTTAGGGATAGGTTAAGGATATCTTCAACTCCCACCTCCGAGAGAGCTTCTCTTGGATCCCGGGGGAGGCGGAGGACATCGAGTCCGAGCAGACCATGTTCTCTGCCTCCATTGTCGACGCGGCGGCTCGAAGTTGTGGTCGCAAGGTCTCCGGTGTCGTGGCGGCAATGCTAGAACCCGGTGGTGGACACCGGAAGTACAGGATGCCGTCAGACTGAAGAAGTTAGCCTGTGGGACTCCTGACGCAGTAGATGGGTAGCGGCCGGCCAAGCGAGCCGCGGCTCGGGCGGTCCTGGAGGCAAAAACCCGGGTCTGGGAGGAATTCGGGGAGGCCATGGAGGAAGACTTTCGGTCGGCCTCGAGGAAATTCTGGCGGACCGTTCGGCGCCTCAGAAGGGGGAAGCAGTACTCTGCCAGCACTGTTTATGGTGTGGGTGGGGAGCTGTTGACCTCGACTGGGGATATCGTCGGACGGTGGAAGGAATACTTCGAGGATCTCCTCAACCCGACTGACATGCCTTCCTCAGTGGATTCATCCATCACCCAAGCCGAGGTCACTGAGGTAGTTTGTAAGCTCCTCGGTGGCAGGGTATCGGGGGTGGATGAGATTCGCCCTGAGTACCTCAAGTCTCTGGATGTCGTAGGGCTGTCTTGGTTGACACGCCTCTGCGACATCGCATGGAGGAAGGGGACAGTACCACTGGAGTGGCAAACAGGGGTGGTGGTCCCTCTTTTTAAAAAGGGGGACCGGAGAGTGTGTTCCAACTATAGGGGGATCACACTTCTCAGCATCCCCGGGAAAGTGTACGCCAGGTTACTGGAGAGGAGAATACGGCCGATAGTTGAACCTCGGATTCAGGAGGAACAATGCGGTTTTCGTCCCGGTCGCGGAACACTGGACCAGCTCTACACCCTCTGCAGGGTGCTCGAGGGTTCATGGGAATTTGCCCAACCAGTCTACATGTGCTTTGTGGATCTGGAGAAGGCATTTGACCGTGTCCCTCGTGCCATTCTGTGGGGGGTGCTCGGTGAGTATGGAGTCCGGGCCCGCATTCTGGTTCGCATTGCCGGCAGTTAATCAGACTTGTTCCCGGTGCATGTTGGACTCCGGCAGGGCTGCCCTTTATCACCGGTCCTGTTCATAATTTTTATGGACAAGATTTCTAGGCGCAGCCAGGGGCCGGAGGGGATCCGGTTTGGGAACCACAGGATTTCATCTCTGCTTTTTGCGGATGACGTTGTCCTATTGGCTTCATCGGACCGGGACCTTCAGCATGTGCTGGGGCGGTTTGAGGCCGAGTGCGACGCGGCAGGGATGAGAATCAGCACTTTCAAAACTGAGGCCATGGTCCTCTACCGGGAAAGGGTGGCGTGCCTTCTCCGGGTGGGTGGAGAAGTCCTGCCTCAGTTGGAGGAGTTCAAGTATCTCGGGGTCTTGTTCACGAGTGAGGGAACGATGGAGCGTGAGATTGACAGACAGATCGGTGCAGCGTCCGCAGTTATGCGGCCGATATACCGGACCATCGTGGTGAAGAAGGAGCTGAGTCGAAAGGCGAAGCTCTCGATTTACCAGTCAATCTACGCACCTACCCTCACCTATGGTCATGAACTTTGGGTAGTGACCGAAAGGACGAAATCGCGGATACCAGCGGCCGAGATGAGTTTCCTCCGCAGGGTGGCTGGACGCTCCCTTAGAGATAAGGTGAGGAGTTCGGTCCCCCCCCTCCTTCACATTGAGTTGAGTCAGCTGAGGTGGCTTGGGCATCTGTACCGGATGCCTCCTGGACGCCTCCCTAGGGAGGTGTTCCAGGCATGTCCCACCGGGAGGAGACCCCGGGGAAGACCCAGGACACGCTGGAGAGACTATGTCTCTCTGCTGGGAACGCCTCGGACTCCCCTCGGAGGAGCTGGAGGAAGTGTCTGGGGTGAGGGAAGTCTGGGCATCTCTGCTGAGGCTGCTGCCCCCGCGACCCGGGAACGGATAAGCGGCGATGGATGGATGGATGGATGGATGGATGGATGGATGGATGGATGGATGGAGATTACACATGTCTGTCTGAGACATAATGTCCTTGGGGTGTCACGTAACCCTGCATTTTATCACTATCTTTGTTTTCAGATTATGAGCATCCTATGCCTCAGCAGGAAGCAGGGCCAGACTATACCCAGTAAATCTACCAAATAACTTTCTCTTCTGTGCTCACGGAACAGCTGCTTCTGTCCTGTATGATCAACATGACTAATCTGAAGTGGTTACATAGGGGTCATTGGTAAATTTCCATCATACTTTACAAATAATAATGATGATATTAATCCTCAATATGTAGGGGTGTAACGGTACACAAAAATCTCGGTTCGGTACGTACCTCGGTTTGGAGGTCACGGTTCGGTTCATTTTCGGTACAGTAAGAAAACAAAATGCAAAATATAAACGTGCTAGTTGTTTATTACACACACACAAAATAACATTGGCTCTACGTGTGCCGGCGCTAGGACCCCGCGGACGCATTGTGTGTCGTCGGGCTGTGTTTTCCTTCATGCTTCATGCAGAAACATTTCTCTATATAATGTTGTCTGTCGCCTGTTATATTTTTTCCTTTTTTGGCCGGCGCCATAGTTGGCTGGCTACAAACTATACATCCCATAATGTCTAATAATATGCCCGCGCTCAGCAGCGGTACTTGCATCGTTAAGGCTGATTTATGGTTCCGCGTTAAACCAACGCAGATCCTACGGCGTAGGGTACGCGGCGAGCGGCTGTAGGGTGCACGTTGCCGCGTACCCTACGCCGTAGCCTACGGCGTAGGGTACGCGTCGATTTAACGCCGAACCATAATTCAGGCTTTTCTAGGCAACGAAGCAGGTTGACTCCCGTTGCAGAACAGCTGCAGAGCCGCTCATGAACGTAAATGATCATTGTTTTTTTTTTTTTAGGCCTGGCGGGGGGTCTCGATGGTAGGGGAAACACTGGACTTGTCACAATTATGTGCTTAGCTCTTTAGTTCTTCATTAGTTGGTGCTTTTTTCTTTAATCTTAATACTTTCTCGGTGTGAGCGCAACTGCATGTGCAGCTGCAGCAGCGCTCTGCTCCACAACGTGCGGTCCTCTACTTAATATGTACCGAAACTCGTTCGGTACGCCTCCGTCCCGAACCGAACACGCTATACCGAACGGTTCAATATAAATACATGTACCGTTACACCCCTATCAATATGGCATTAGACATTCATTTCACTATTCAAAGGCCACCTACTACTATTAATGTACCAAGTAAAAAAAAAAAGCCATTACCATTTATAATTCTTCTTAAATTGGTAAATATCCCACTTTTAATGCTGGAATCTATGTTGTCACCTGCCCTTTTTACACTGAACTAACACAGGGTGGTGGGTCGGGGGAGGGATTCATTAATGACAAGACAGTGATGTCTGCAAGGTTCTCATCCACAAAGTCATAAATCAGCATATTGCAGGGCTGTCAATTGCAACTGCCTACTAAAATGACAGACCTTTGTATAACATGACACTCTGGTCACAACTTAACAAACACATAAAGAAGTTATTTGCGTTACAAACACAACAGCAGGAGTGGCAAAGGAGCCTGCTGGTGATATTTGTGCAACATGATTTGTGGCAAAGTCGCTATGTAAATCCCGTTACTCAGCATTGATCTGCCACCTGCTCCATCTCCTGCATCAGTCAACTCTTCTGATGGTGGTGAAGCCAGCAAGACCAACCAAACAGACAGTGGGCTGTCACGTTAGGTAGGACCCCTCGATAATTCCTCCCGAGTCCTTTTCCCTCCCCATAACTCCTCCTCAATTGCAACATACAGATTATTAAATTTGGCTTATATGGGTTGTTTCGATGTATAGGAAATAAAAATACTCAATAAAATGGCAGTATCCTATGCAAAAATGTTAAAATATGCTTAGATGGACTTGTTCTATGGTAAGTCAAAAAGGGTTAAACAAACATTAATCATCCATTGATAATAATGGGGTTGTATCTAAAAACGCTGACCATGGGGTGTTTTTTTCCTTGTCCTGTTGGTGGAATCTTGAAATTCCAAAGTTTCTGGCAAACTTCACCCCAAAAGGTTCCTCATGACTTCCTTCAGTGGTTTTTTTTAGGCTTGGCAGTGACGGTCAAAAGTTTGAAGAAATAGTTATAGACTTTACAAGTCTAGAGAACAAATATTACTTTTAAACAAAAACATTAAACTGGTCAACAATAAATCTATATGAGGACAGGAAGCTGTATAACTGCACTGCAATTTTCAACTGGCCAGCAAGAATTCGCTTTGCGATTTGTATGGATGAAGAGGTCCCACACTGGCAAAAGTGGTCCTAAAGGAGAAGCAAAACGTGCTCAGTAAGATACTTTATATTGCAGGCACCATAGAAATGTTTGCATGTAAATTATTAGATCGTGATCAAATGAAAAGCACAATAGTACTTAAATATTGAAGTTGTGTATGTTACCCCTCGGAGCCACCCAAACACATGCCGCTCCTTGATAAAATGAGGACTTAAGAAGAGCAGAGGAGTTTGTGCTGCTCATACAAAAGCATTACACCTTTACACTGGCAGTCTCCAGTGACAAAAGTGCGACCTATGGTGAGATTTTACCCATCCTGCAAAAGCTACAGCAACACTACACCGTGCAGGAAGAGAACTCTGCCTTGGTTGTATTTGTCACTGGCTCACTGGCTTTATTTTTGACTGCTCAGTTCATATATCTTTTAAAAAGGACAATTTTATTTATTTATTTTTTCTTTTAGAAACATCTTGGAATCGTGGAATTGCCAGAGAATGATGCATGTTGTATTTGTTCATTTCTACAGGAGAATATTTATTTTATATTGGTGATGCAAATCAACCTTTTGTTGTCTCTTTTTTCCCAAATGAGAATTGATAAGGGAATCGATAAAAACCGAATCGTTAAGCAGAATGAAAAATGGTTGGAAGATCTTATCAATGCCCATCCCTATTAATGAACTATTTTGATGGTTTTCGTGTTAGTAGCTTTAACCATTTACACTTTTGATTTGACGTACTGAGATGTTTCATCTGAAGGTTTCTGGCTGTCAAGAACAGCACTTTAGACAGACAGCACTTTATAGAAACTCAAAAGCTTTTGAGAGTCAGCCAACAAGATGATTTAATTATTCTTCTTTGTCCTTACAGAAACATAAAGGCAAAGAGAGACCCACAAGTTATCGCTGTGATCACTGCAAGAAAGTCCTCACCACTTCATCAGGTCTGAGAATACATAAGCTGATTCACACTGGAGATAAACCGTTCACTTGTGATCAGTGTGGAGCAGCTTTTACCAGACAAGATAGTCTAAGGACTCACCAACGTATTCACACTGGAGATAAACCGTTCACTTGTGATCAGTGTGGAGCAGCTTTTATCACTAAAAGTAAACTAAAGATTCACCAACGTATTCACACTGGAGATAAACCGTTCACTTGTGATCAGTGTGGAGCAGCTTTTACCCAACAAAGTAATCTAAAGATTCACCAACGTATTCACACTGGCGATAAACCGTTCAGATGTGATCAGTGTGGAGCAGCTTTTACCACATCAGGTAGTCTAAGGATTCACCAACGTATTCACACTGGAGATAAACCATTCACTTGTGATCAGTGTGGAGCAGCTTTTACCATATCAGGTAATCTAAGGACTCACCAACGTATTCACACTGGAGATAAACCGTTCAGATGTGATCAGTGTGGAGCAGCTTTTACCAGACAAGATCATCTAAGGACTCACCAACGTATTCACACTGGAGATAAACCGTTTAGGTGTGATCAGTGTGGAGCAGCTTTTACTGAGTCAGGAAAGCTAAAGATTCACCAACGTATTCACACTGGAGATAAACCGTTCACTTGTGATCAGTGTGGAGCAGCTTTTACCACATCAGGTAGTCTAATGATTCACCAACGTGTTCACACTGGAGATAAACCATTCAGATGTGAACAGTGTGGAGCAGCTTTTACCACATCAGGTAGTCTAATGATTCACCAACGTGTTCACACTGGAGATAAACCGTTCACTTGTGATCAGTGTGGAGCAGCTTTTACCCAACAAAGTATTTTAAGGACTCACCAACGTATTCACACTGGAGAAAAACCGTTCAGATGTGAACAGTGTGGAGCAGCTTTTACCACATCAGGTAGTCTAATGATTCACCAACGTATTCACACTGGAGAAAAACCATTCAGGTGTGAACAGTGTGGAGCAGCTTTTACTGAGTCAGGAAGGCTAACGATTCACCAACGTATTCACACTGGAGATAAACCGTTCAGATGTGAACAGTGCGAGGCAGCTTTTACCACATTAAGTCAGCTAAAGAGACATCAACGTACTCACACGAGTGATAAATTCTAAAGATGTGATCAGTATGAAGTGTGGAATTGCAAAAAACACCTCTCCACAGCAAAAAAAAAAGCAAAATAATCAGACAACGTCATACCAAGACTTGAAAGACTAACATATGATGCCCCCTGGACACCTCCTGGGAAGGTGTTCCTGGCATGTCCCACCAGGAGAAGATCCAGGACACACCGGAGGGAATGTCTTTTGGCTGACCTGGGAACGTCTCTGGATCCCTCCAGAAGAGCTGGAGGAAATGTGTGGGGTGAGGGAAGTCTGGACATCTCTGCTCAGACTGCTGCCCCCGCTAACCAGTCCCACATCAAGTGCATGAAAATGGATGGATGGACAAAATCCACATATCTGCAAAAAGCACAACTTTATTGTTACACCATACTGAGATACAGAATGTAATCTAACTATAGCATTAACTATTCCACAAATACTGCATTAGCACATCTCTAACATCTCTGCCTTCCTCCTCTCCACCCCGAGCCACTGCCACCACTGGCTGAAGTGGTGCTGCTGCAGGTACATCCTATGATGTTTCATAAGTCTTTCCATGACTTTCACACAGATTATGCAGTGAACAGGAAGTCATCACCATTCATTTCACCAGTCGGACATCACAGAAGGCAACCTGCTGAATTCATCTTCCACAACCCCTCGTGCTCGGTTGACTTTGTGCTTAAACGCAGACTGTTCTGCTGTCAGTCGTCCAGTGTCATGGAATGGTTTCAAGAGCCAGTCCTGCAAAGGATAAGTAGATTCTCCAAGAAGGAAATACCCAGCAGTCACTGTATATTCCTGATGTGAGCTAGGAAGATGGACAGGAATATATAATGTTTCATATCATATTTACCAATAAGATCATAACAGTGTTAACATATGGATATTTAGTAAAATCCGTGAATAGCGGAAATAAAACGTCAGATGTTCAAAAAGTGATTTGAACTTTGAAAAGGTGCGGTTCTTCACGCACACATCAAGGCTGGCGTACACACATTTCTGAGGTTTTGTTTGTTGGCGACACTCACTGGTGATGCATTGAAGTCCAGTATATGAGGAAACATGACGTCAACAATAAGTTCAATACCACAAGTGAAGGACATGACAGTCCCCACATCACCAGTGTTGTGCTACGTCCAGTGATCATGTGAACTCTGAACTTATAAATGTTTGTGAACATTTTTGTGAACGTGTATTTCAACTTTAAAAGTCGGTTCAACCCCGACCAGCCTCCTAAAATGGCCGCCTTGTCCAGAACTACAAGACCAGCATGCTTTGCGAGTGGGGGCGGCGCCTAAAAGCGGCGCGCATCCAATCACAAGTGAGGTGCTGGTGACATCATCGCAGCGCGCGTAGGATAAAAACGCTGCCGCTGCCACAGTTTAACTCCCTTCCTTCTTCATCAGCCAAGCTGGTCGGTTCGTCCAGCTTGGTCTCGTGCCAAGAGCCCCTCAGGATCACACCTTCTTCGGTTCGGCGGGGAAAGAGACCCGAGGTGCGCTTGCCTCGGGACTGCCCGGGGAATCTGCACGACGAAGCTCAATTCCACGGAGCGCACTGCGCTCTGCTCTTCCTCACAACCTCTCATCCTGAGCAGCTGGATCTTTGGCTCCGGGCCAAGGATCCCATCTTTCTCCCCCCCGGCTGGGGCAAGGCAGGAGGCCCGCATCGGACCGGAGCCCGCCCGTTGGAGCAGCGGTCTCGCCGAGCTGTGAGCTGCCTTGCCGGGCCCGGATGGCCGTGCGTCGGCGACCGGAGGGCAGGGACGCACAGCAACGAATTACCCCCTCCCCGCCGCGCCTAGGACCGCGTGAGAGCCTCCGTTGATCCCGACCCGCCGCTGTCCATCCCGTTTCAGGGGAAGGGGCAGGGAACGAGAGCCTGACTGGGAAACCCCCAGCAGGACCGCGACCCGCAGTCGACAAAGCCCGCAGCTGCCCGACCCGGATTCCGAGGAGGCGTGAGCTCATGAGCCCTGGTGATCAGTAAAACTTAGAGCGGCTCAGAACTGAGATTACTGCATACATCATCATCATTGTGTTCGTTATGTTGTAGTCGCCATTTTCTGCCAGTCATTCACGTTTGAAACGCACGTGTTTGCCATCCGGTTTAGTTGCACGTGGCGAGGACGCGTCCATTTTTAAAATACCAGAGTCCCGCCATCTTTAAACACTGCAGCCACGTTGTTTGAACCTGTTTTGTTGGTGTTTATTATTGTTTGAGTCCATGCATTTAACTTTCATTTCATTTTTATAGTTGTTGTTTTTTCTTGTTAGTTAATGGTTTTTGTTTATCGTAGTGTGCCATCAGGATTTATTTTGGGTATTTATTTACATCTGCTTTGGTACCCGTATGTAAATAAATTCTGATTGATTTTTAATGAGGAGTTGTTTGTGTTTCATACAATTTTAGTCACATTGACTGTTTGACAGAGCCAGTGCCGAACTCTTTAAAGGAGATTGAGGCAGGATTTATGAAGAAAATCCGTATACGTTTTAAGTTTTCTAGTAATAATGTCAGATGAAGCGTTCCAAACCAAAAAGAATGAGCCCTCTACCGTATCTCTCCGTCTGCTTGAACAGGCTGTGTGCTGCAAAATGTGCTGCAATTCGGACTCCGAATTTCCCGCGCTGGGCGGCGGATGTGACGTCACATGACGCATGCACGTTCTCCCCGTTCTCCCGTGCCGGCTTCACTGTTGGCTGCAGTACCCCCGACGGCCGTCGTGGCGAAGGGTGGCGCTAGAGAGTCTCATTTCTTAAAAGGAGCCTCATGCTCCTTTAAGAGCCTTCAACATTATTCACCAGGAATAATAGAACCTTCTGGTTATTCTGGTGGAATAATCCCTAATTTACGAGACTGATTTCTGCTGTTAAAAGTCATCATTTTCCTGGTTAAGGCCCAGGTGGTACCCCTACGAGGATTATTATCATTTTGGTAATTCAATTTGATAAATAGTCGACTTTATTCATTCATAATAATTGTTGAATAAAATTATTAATAACCCTCTGATAACTGGACAGCTAAGCTACCCTGTGGCACAACACCAGGTAAGTTACACACGAGTGGAACTGCAACAATCTCACAATAAACCAGATGAACATATAAAGGTAGGAGCACGAAGATGTAACCTGTCAATCACAATGTCAGCCTTGGTTCTGTTAGAGGAACCTGCTGATGCAGGATCAGTAGTGAGTCTTCAGGGACCACGTAGACCTGCTGGTCCAGGACTAAGACTGGACCATCAGCTGGTTCAGTCTGGACCTGCTGGTCCAGGACTAAGACTGGACCATCAGCTGGTTTAGGTACCGCTGGTCATCCCGTTGCTGCTTCCACCTGCCTGCTGTGCTGTTGCCGTCCCTGACCCACCAGTCTGGCCCTCGGCAGGAGGGTCCCCCCTTATGAGCCTAGTCCTGCTCAAGGTTTCTTCCCTCCTAAAGGGGAGTTTTTCTTGCCACTGTTTGGCTTAAGGTTTTTCTCCCACTAGGGGAGTTTTTACCTGCCATTGTTTATGTAATAACTGCTCGGGGGTCATGTTCTGGGTATGGGTCTCTGGAAAGCGTCTAGAGACAACTTTTGTTGTATTAGACGCTATATAAATAAAATTGAATTGAATTGAATTGAACCAAGAGGATTCTTCTGGATCTCTGCCCTGAACTGGACCAGCTGCTCCGGTTCAGACCAACATGATGCTTTCAGCTGGAGCTGCTACAGGTCGGACATCTGTCGCCATGACGACCGTATGTGACGACTACTCGAGATTAAAGCCAGATGTAGCGAACACACACATAAACACTATTTTCTGTGTGAATTGATTTATTTTACTTTAATATCCATTTATATTTTGATTATTGTGTGCATACTTTGGGGATAATTGGTTAATTAATAACTCCATCAGACCACGCCATCACATGGTCACGTGATGCCTTTTGGTAGAGACGTGAGTTTTTTCATGGTCTGTTGGTGCGTGCAAGCAGTAATTGGAAGACAAAGAAGTGAAATACAGAAGAAATGGACTTCTAGCAACTCCTAACATTCTGGTTGGAGGGGCAAACGGTATGGACAATTGAGTGAAATATTCTTCTTTATATGTGTATAATTTGTATTTTGAGAGCATTAATATTTTGTTTAATAAGTTTCAGTTAAGCAATTCATATATGGGAATATGACGGTTTCACTGATGAATATTTGCCACTGTGTATTTTATTTCAGTGTTCACGTTGGTCTTGGGCGTTTACAAGACTGAAAATACTGTAATAAAACGTTTACAACCATCAGTCGGAGCGTTGCACTTTCATTAACCAGTTGGAAAAAGTTGGGAGCAGCTACAGTGAACACGTGCACCGTGTGCAGCGCAGCCCGAGAACAAGAGGGATGCCGCGGTGAATGCAAGCTGTTAACTTCCATGATCCATGGAAGCCATGATGAGATGGACGGAAAAGAGCAAGAAAGGACTGTCGCAGCTTGAAGATTACAAGTCGTCGGCGGCTCGAAGTGACGGCTCGTCTAATCAACTCGCAATCTGCTCGGACCGCTGCGCTTGGGTCGGCTGGATTAAGACTGCAGTTCCACAACTCACCACAAGAGAGCAACAGCGCGCCGTGGTCGTGAGTGGAAACGAGAAGGGTCCAGCTGCAGGCTCGGAGGCTGCAGTTCCAGGACCCGCAGTTCTAGGACCCGCAGTTTTTGCAACAGCGCAACTCAATGAATTGGAGTTGTCATTGCAGGTTTGCAGGTCGCAGATTGCAGATTGTATCCGGACTTCGATGACGAACGTAAGTAACATGTCAAGTTATAAGTTGTTATTTTCTCTCATTTACTAGATGCATATTACTATACAAAGAGGGAGCCCTTTGCCAGAGTTGCAAAGGTGCCGTACATACTTACGAGAAAATGTTATGATACTGTGTTATTGCATGTTCAATAAAAAAAATAAAAATAAAAAAAAAGTGCCGTACATGCTGCAATCAATATCACTGCCCTTTCTGCCAATCATCACCTGTATAATGGCTGTTTTGTATCGGTAGACTGGAATAGATTTTTGAAAATACTAATACATTTATTGATATATTAAATTACATTTCTCTTGGTAGGCTATCATTTATGGTCTTGCGAGGACACATAACGTGCCCGTGCTTCAGGCGGAACAGCTGTTCCTTGCTGGGCAACCCTTACATCCAAGGTGAGAGAATAAAATATAAATATATTTCTAACAGAATGACATTAAGTCTTAATCAATTTATGCAATGCGTTACATACTATAATTAAGAAATGTGCATAATTATTCTAATTCCTGTAGCACTTAATGTTTTAAATGTTAAACACATTTCTGTCAATAAAGCTGTGATTTTTATGTCTACTATTTCAGTGAAAGGGAGGAATTTAAAAGGAAGCTCCAAAAACAACTGCTCCAACAAAGGAGACACTGAGGGAGATTTTTTGGGTTGCTTTTGGTCTGTATAAAGTTGAAATAATGTGTGTGTGTTTGTGTATGTGTATAAAATAAAATAAAAAATATGATTGGAAAAAGAGTTTGTGAATTTGATGGGGAAACATTTAAAGTCTTAAAAAAATAGAACTGGGTCATTTAATGTGTTTAGATTAAGATTTATGCTAGAATTTGATATATTGTTTGACTTCAGAAAGGCTTCCATAAAACCTGCTGCAGTGTACTACCTAATCTTGTAATAGGAAATCATAATTATCTGTCTCAAATTATACATTGTAGGGTCTATGAATTTGATGTTTGAGAATGTGTAGGAACCCTGGTTGTTAATATTAATTATTTGATTATATTACAAATATAGAGACATAATCTTAAATCTGCCCTTAGAGGCCCAGCTGTGTGCCTTTCAAACCTTATAAATATCTCAATAGTATCTTGCCAAATATGATTCCATCTTAAGTTTACCTGTAATGAGCTAATTATGCTGATCACAAATTTGCAATTTGTTTGCAACTCTTAGCAACCTATTTGATTTGTATTGCAGAGTAGGCTGTTCAAAGTAATTAATATTTGGTTGGAGTAAACCAATGTACTTGTTAACTATTATTATTTGTTTATCAACTCCATACAAAGTAATAATTTGACGGGATTAACCTCAATAAATCAAAATATTTGTTAATTATCCTTGTTTATTTACTACACATGAAGTAAAAGTATTAATCTGGTGGAATAAACCTTTACACATAAAAATGCTTGTTTATTAATTATCCGTACCTGATTATTAACCTAAACAAGCTTTAAATAAGAATTTCTAACTAAAACTTAAAAAAAGTTATACTTCAATTCATCATGTTAAGTAATCTTTAATAATAAATTTAATAATAATAAACGTTTAATTTGCTAAACTGAAGGTCCTGGAACTGCGGGTCCTGGAACTGCAGCCTCTGCAATGACAACTCCAATTCACTGGGGGGCGCTGTTGCAAAAACTGCGGGTCCTAGAACTGCGGGTCCTGGAACTGCGGGTCCTGGAACTGCAGCCTCCGAGCCTGCAGCTGTATACTATTGGTGGAAACACCAAGCCCTTGGCTTTAAGGTTTTTTCAGTTGATAAGAAACGGACATTATAACTTGTAGATATTAGAATTGAAGTGTGAAAGGCCATTGTCTGCATATTTGTGTGAGTATTCCTGGCCTGTGTTACTAAGTAATTTGACATTCCTACCTTGGATTTCTTGTTTGGTTTAAAATGTGTATGCTTGGTATTTGAAATTAATACTGAGGATTACGCGATTTATAGCACAAGTTTTGCTTAAGGTTTAAGATTTTGATTACTACAGTACTATTAGTGTTGTTTCAAAATAATTCAGAAAATGGATCAAAATGAAGAAAGTGTTCTTGTACTTGAGGGTGTAATTCAGGCTCTTGAAGAAGAAAAAATAGAATTACAAAACGGGTTAGAAACTGAAACAGATGCAGCTTTAAGAGACCAAATGACAGAACGCATTGCTGAAATTAATAACACTCTGCAAGAACATAACGTAGAGAGCCAAGAACCAACTTCTGAACATGAACAACCTAGGCGATCAGAAAGAGAGCGAAAACTTACTGAAAGGTGGCTTGACTATGCAAAAGAAGAGAGTGCAAAAAAGGAAAGAAAGTTTATGCTAACGTATGTAACCTTCAAAAGTGAGGTTCAGTACATTAGGTGCAAACTCAAAGAAGAATGTGACAAAGAGACTCTTGAAGGTATGACAGCTACTTTGGAAGAATATGAGTCAAACTTAAAGCAGGAGTATGAAAGCATACGTGCATTGACCACACCAAGTCAAGACATAAGACGGCGAATGGATAGCTGCACTTCAGTAACTATGGAAGTAGTTGCTCTGTTGAAAATGCGTTGCTCGGAAGTAGGCAAAGAGTTTGATGCTGCCGCAGTTAAGAAATCACTCCTTAAATTACTTCAGAGAGACGATGCAAAATCAATATATGGGTCCACCGTATCAAGAGCTGGCGCGAGTAGCGTAGCAGTAAGTCAGGTGTCTGCAAAGAAAGCAGAAGCAGCAGCACGCTTAGCGTCAAAACGTGCTTTGACTCAGTGTTTGCTCAGCAAGAGAAACTGAAAATGCTGGAAAACCAAAGGGATCTGGAAGCTATGCAAGCTGAATATGATGCGTATGAGGAGGAGGAAATGAAAATGAATGCTGAAAAAGGAGAAAAGCAAGAAATAACTCTGCCTCCAAGTCAGCCCCAAGGACAAAAGAAAAACATAACTCTGCCTCTGAGTCAGTTCCAGACTCAGCATAACACAGCTCCATATGCTCAGATTCTCCATGACACACCAGTCCCTTCTCATTCTGAGAATCAGTCAGAGCAAAAACTGAATGACGCGACACTAGTGCAAGCCTTCAAAGAATCTCTGATAATGACAAGACTTCCTGCACCTGAGCCATCTGTGTTTACTGGTGATCCTCTCAAGTTCACTGAATGGCGAACTAGCTTTAAGGCCTTGATAGAGACTACTTGTACAAGCCCAGCACATAGACTGTTTTATCTCAAAAAATACATAAGCGGAGATGCGCTGTCTGTGCTGGAAGGAACCTTTTACCGAAGTGATGATGAAGCATATACGCAAGCCTGGGATGCACTGAACAAGCGCTATGGCCACCCATTCATAGTGCAAAGAGCCTTTAGGGGTAAACTTAGTAGCTGGCCCAAGATAGGACCAAAAGAGCCACTAAAATTAAGAGAGTTCAGTGATTTTCTTGTGTCATGCAAAAATGCAATGCCTCACATATCAGGTCTTAAAATTCTAGATGATTGTGAGGAGAATCAAAAGCTACTCCAGAAACTTCCTGATTGGGCCACAGCTCGATGGAATCGCATTGTCACCAAGGAATTGGATGATGGCAAGCCATACCCAAGTTTTGAAGCATTCTCAAACTTCTTAGCCGTGGAGGCACGCGTTGCCTGCAACCCGGTTTCCTCCCTTCATGCTTTGAAAAACACAGACGAGAAATCAGCCACAGAAGTAAAACGCATCAAAGCCAGAACCCTAGTGACAACAACAAAGGTTGCACAAGGAAAAGGCCACCCAGCTAAGGATTCAGGTGAATCAACAGACTCGACAGTTAATCCATATGCTGCTCAAACAAATAAGCAAATAAAATGCATATGCTGTCAACAGAACCACTTCATTTACAAATGCGAAAAATTTACTGCTCTGACTCTTGATGAGAAGAAAGCGTTTGTGAAAACCAACAATATGTGCTTCGCTTGCTTGAGAGTTGGCCATGTTGCAAAAGATTGTCGGAAAAGGGCTACATGCAATGTTTGTAGAAAGAACCATCCAACTCCGCTTCATGACGAACCGGCTCAAGAGAAAAAACCTCAAGCAAACCAACAGAGAGACAGAACCTCTACTGCTTTGTGTAGTATGAACATGACCAATGCTGACCGCACTTCAATGATAGTCCCGGTGTGGCTGTCTAGTACTGTCAAGAATAACACAGAGATCTTAGTGTATGCTCTGTTAGATACACAAAGTAGCAATACATTTGTCACTGAAGATGTGTGCGAAAAACTGGAAGTGCACACTGAGCCTGTTAAACTCAAGTTGTCAACAATGACTGACAGGTCAATAGTGAATTGTCACAGAGTCAGTGGGTTAAAGGTCAGAGGATACAGTTCCGAAGAATGCATTGAACTACCACCAGCTTACACTCGAGAAGATATTCCGTTGGAGAAGACCAGCATTCCAACTCGGGAAACAGCCAAAGGATGGACACACTTGCTTAGCATAGCTGACGAAATGCCAGACTTGCTAGGCTGTCCTGCTGGACTGCTAATAGGCTACGACTGCGTCAGAGCTCTAAAACCGAAAGAAGTCGTATCCAGAGCTGAGCATGAGCCATATGCAGTGAAAACAGACCTCGGGTGGAGCGTGGTTGGTGCCAAAACGCCTACTACTGGTGGAGGAACAAATACCGGATTCTGCTATCGCATTTCTGTAAAGGAAATTCCACCTATTACACCTGCATGTGCAATTAAGGCTCTTGAGAAAGATTTTCAGGATACAAATCCTACGGATGGAACGATCTCTCAAGAAGACATTCAGTTCCTACAAATTCTGAATGAGAGAATTCATCATAATGACAATGGTCGTCTGAAGATGCCTCTGCCTTTTAGAGAGCGCCCCCAGCTGCCTAACAACAACCATCTTGCCACAGTTAGGCTGAAACATCTGAAAGGAAAGATGGATAAAAATCCCAAATACAAGAAGGACTATGTTCAGTTCATGGTCAATGTTTTCAAAGATGGTGATGCAGAGGAAGTGCATGCAACACCAAAAGACGGGAACACTTGGTACATCCCACACCATGGTGTGTACCACCCACGAAAGCCAGAGAAGATTAGAGTTGTCTTCGACTGCTCTGCCAAATACCAAGGCACCTCGTTGAATGACCACCTCCTCACGGGACCTGATTTAACCAACACCTTAACTGGAGTGCTGTGTCGGTTCCGACAGTATCCAATTGCGATCAACTGCGACGTGGAGAAAATGTTCCACCGCTTTCCTGTCTTTGTTGCGAATCGGATCCAGAAGATCAGAGACACCACCGACCCCAATCGATGGTTTTACATTGAAACAACTCAAAATCCGGCAGATCATGCATCTAGAGGACTCAAGGTGGCAGATCTAATGGCATCAGATTGGCTAAGAGGACCCAAGTTCTTATGGGAACAGGAAATTGTGACTAACCCAATGGCCCCAGAGCTTCTCATAGGTGACCCGGAGGTCGAAGTCTTGAAATCTGATGTTACCTCAACGTTATTGCTCGGAGGGTGAACGCTTAACGCAACCGTCATTTCTTGAGCGTCCAGTGCAGAAATTAGTGGTGTTAGTTGAACATTAGTCAAATTAACTCTGCATGAACATGAAAATGAAAGAATCAGTCACTTAATATAACAGGTGTTGATGGAAATTATGTGTAATGGTTAAGTTTGAAGTTATTGGAAAATTACAAGTTTATTTCTTTGAATATGATGAAAGTTAATCTTTTGTAATTTTGGTGGCAGTGTAGCGAACACACACATAAACACTATTTTCTGTGTGAATTGATTTATTTTACTTTAATATCCATTTATATTTTGATTATTGTGTGCATACTTTGGGGATAATTGGTTAATTAATAACTCCATCAGACCACGCCATCACGTGGTCACGTGATGCCTTTTGGTAGAGACGTGAGTTTTTTCATGGTCTGTTGGTGCGTGCAAGCAGTAATTGGAAGACAAAGAAGTGAAATACAGAAGAAATGGACTTCTAGCAACTCCTAACATTCTGGTTGGAGGGGCAAACGGTATGGACAATTGAGTGAAATATTCTTCTTTATATGTGTATAATTTGTATTTTGAGAGCATTAATATTTTGTTTAATAAGTTTCAGTTAAGCAATTCATATATGGGAATATGACGGTTTCACTGATGAATATTTGCCACTGTGTATTTTATTTCAGTGTTCACGTTGGTCTTGGGCGTTTACAAGACAGAAAATACTGTAATAAAACGTTTACAACCATCAGTCGGAGCGTTGCACTTTCATTAACCAGTTGGAAAAAGTTGGGAGCAGCTACACCAGATCCTAAAACATCCCATAACTGTGGACAGAGAAACATTACAATACATTTTGTATGCGAAAAACTGGTTCTGTAAAGTTGTCTTTTAAAATAAAACTAACACTGAAAGGTTGGTTGGTTCCAACCTTATGTGAAACAGCAATATATGAATAAAGTTTTTATTGAATGTTTGGGCTACTTTCAGAGTCTTATATGGAGTCGGCTGCAGGTCTATAGAAAGTGTTAGACCGGTCTCTCCTCCTGCGGCTGCAACAATACGAGTGGAGGAATCCGATCGTGATGCTTCATGTTTTAAACATGAGTTTATGTTGTTCACACTGTTACACAGAGGTGATCACGAACATCCACAATGCAAACTATGAGACTCAATACACGTGTACATTGGGCTTAATCCGTTAGTATATCAAACGCGTGACAGTAAAACGGAACAAGGAGCTGTTTTTCGTCCCACCAACTTAAGTTCTGGTGTCGGTTCTTAAATTACAAACAAGAAAAAAAAAGAGTGTAATGATGCACTAACGCTAAATATTAACATTCACAAAACATTACGAACATAATAAACCCACAACTCTTCACAGAACTGCATGTGTACTCGACTCCACGTTGATTGTGATGTTCAAAGAAACGTGCATGGATTTGGGCGTACGCACAGTTTTGAACATCTGAATTTTTTTTTTCCGTTGTTGGAATTTTTTTTCGCAAGAATTCCAACCACGGACCAACGTTGAAATCCACGCACTCTTTGTATATGAGGCCCCAGTTGTGCAAATTCTCCCACTTAAAAAGATACAAGAGACCTGTTATTTTCATCACAGAGACAGAATGACAAAAAAAAGAAAAACTGAAAATCACATTGTCTGATTTTTAAAGAATATATTTGCAAATTATAGTGGAAAATAAGTATTTGGTCAATAACAAAAGTTGATCTCAATACTAATTATAGTATACTAATACCCTTTGTTGGCAATGACAGAGGTCAAACGTTTTCTGTAAGTCTTCACAAGTTTTGTTGCTGGTATTTTGGTCCGTTCCTCCATGCAGATCTCCTCTAGAGCAGTGATGTTTTGGGGCTGTCGCTGGGCAACACGGACTTTCAACTCCCTCCAAAGATTTTCTATGGGATTGAGATCTGGAGACTGGCTAGAAGAGTCTTTGGTTTTAAACTTACATCCTTACTTTTGTGTTCATGAGTTTAGAGGCTCTGCTGGGAGTTGAACCCAGGATCTCCTGTTTACGAGACAGGCGCTTTGACCACTAAGCCACAGGGCCTCCGTAACCCCTCACTTACCTCGTCTTCATGGGGATTTCTCTAAGAACAACCGGGGCCTCACATACTAACGTTAATAATAAATAAATAATACATAATAAAAAGTGTTGTACACCATGTTCCACTCATGTCAGGATGTAGTAAAATCCCCTTTGAGTAGATTGAAGAACCAGGTATGTAGAGACATATGGTGCTTTTACACTAGTACCTACTCAGCACGTTTCTACTTTCCACGTCCCCGTTTTGAGCTTTTAAACTACGGTCCGAGGCGGGTGGAGGCGTGCAGAGTAGATACTTTTTCTGTATCTATTCTGCCGAGGTTCTTAGCGTGCTGAGTCGGCCCTGGATCTGACGTCATCACACTACACGCCACCGATTGGTCGGGGGGCGGGGCCACCAAATGTAGCAACAGCGCCCTCTGCTGTTTATATTGAAACGTAAACATTTTGCTTAACATTCTGCTGTGTATTCCATGTGCAAAAAGCAACATATGGGTGCGTCCGAAATGCCATAGTAAAAAGTATATACTAAAAAGTATACTTAAATTTGGCACACTTTTGAGTAAATATCAGTAGTGTGCATTAATTTGGACGTACTATTAAGAACGCACACGGCACTTCCTGCCGTGAATCATCTTACAGGCTCCACATAGATGAGAATTAGAAAGGTGATGGCAGCTTTATTTCTATTTTCTTTCTTCAACACACGTGTATTTATATTTAGTTTTACACTCTAAAGACCATAAAAAGACATTATTTGTTGCACTTATGTCTTGCTGTCTCCTGAATGAAATGATGTTAACAGACTTATTAAGACATGATAGTAAAAACTTAGAAAAAGATGTTTTTCATGTTCAGAGTTTTATATTTGGTAAACTTGTATTTGTTTAAATGAAATTTAACGTTAGTCAAAGGAAGCCAATGTTGGTTTGACTGATTTCAGCCACAGTAAGAAGTTATTCAGTAAATGAGCTCTACAGCTCATATGTTGGACGACTACACATTCAGTCTGTCCACTGTTGTCTGTCAGACTCTCTGAGTTCATTAACAGCGTCTGGAGGACATTTCTGAACGTATCAGCTGTTTAAGCTCCTCCTACGTTTCCATTAGAAGCTGTTGTTCACTCGGTGAAACATCAGCAACACTCGTCCTCCATTTCTGAATCAGGACATCTGGGACCGACCTCACAGTCTGCTTAAGACAGACGTCAACGTGCACGAACCAGGATTAGTTCAACCTGGCTTCACATAGCTGCACCTCCTCATCCTGGATCGTCTTCCTGCAGCGGAATCATCCAGGATGAACTCAGGAGGAGATGTCAAGCCTTTCTCACACATCCTGGACTTCTTCTTTCTACTTTCATGCAACAAACCTCCCAACTGTCCCAGAAAAACTACATCAAGATGATCAACAATGAAACTAATCCAACCGTGGAAAACATTTGAAAAAGCAGCAGAGAAAAGCAGCTGGAGATGACTTTGGAGGTCTGGAATACAATATGTAATCCTGGATCAATCTGGGAACTTTATATTCAGTTTGTTTCTTAAAAGATCTTAATATCAAGATATAATTGACATTTTTCTGAATAAAATACAAATGATAAATATCACTTTTCTATTATTACCTACAGTATTTAAATGTTGGATCAAGTGTATTTTTCTAATTTCCCAGTTAACTCTTGTTTGTTCAGATGTTTTATTCCAGGTTCAGACACATCTCTGTTTCTTCACTTGTTCCTGTCTGACACGTTCAGATGTTTAGTTTTTATGTCATAAATCAGAAGAGGAAGTTTAAGAAGAAACAAAGTGTTAGTGGACTAAAGCAGAGAAGAAGAACTCGGTTCCATATGAAGGGAAGATAGACTGGAAAGCAGCAGTAAGGATGGCAGATAATCAAGACAGTTTCAGAGGAGAAGGTGAAGACTTGACCCAAACATGTAGAAGAGTCTTTGGTTTTAAACTTACATCCTGAGTTTAAAGACTCTGCTGGGAGTTGAACCCAGGATCTCCTGTTCACGAGACAGGCGCTTTGACCACTAAGCCACAGGGCCTTCGATTGAACAGCCAGGTATGTAGAGAGATGTCGTGCTTTTACACAAGTACCTACTCAGCACGTTTCTACTCTCCACGTCCCCGTTTTGAGCTTTTAAACTACGGTCCGAGGCGGGTGGAGGCGTGCAGAGCAGATACTTTTTCTGTATCTATTCTGCCGAGGTTCTAAGCTAGGCTGACCAAACGTCCTCTTTTCCCCGGACATGTCCTCTTTTTACGTCCTGTCCGGGGCGTCCGGGGGGGTTTTATAAATTGATGATAATGTCCGGGTTTCCTTTTGTGTGTGTGTGTGCGTGTGTATATGTGTGTGCGCCCCCCGCTTATCCTTGTTTGGTTCAGCGTGGGTGACGTAATCCCCGAGAGCCTGCCTTGTGGGCGGGTCTCCAACACTCAACACTCACACACAGCAGCAGACAGCGGCAGACACACGCTCCCAAAATGCCGAAGCGAAAATGCATCTTTACCGATGCACTGAAAAAAAAATTCCCGATGTACAAAACCGGTCGGGACATGTGGGAAGCTGAATGCACCGTGTGCAAAGCGGGCACTTATGTTTCTGTGTCCAATAAAGGTGCCGGGGACCTTGCAGCTCACATGGACACAGAAAAGCATAAAAAGGCAGTGCGAGGTGAGACTAGCAGTTCAAAATTGACCGAGTTTTTTATAAGACCCGGAAAAACAGAGGATGCTGTAAATGCAGCGGAGGGTGCATTTGCATTCCATACTGTGAAACACCACCACAGCTACAGATCAATGGATTGCACAAGTGTCTTGCTGAAAACAGCATTTCCAGACTCTGACACCGCCAAGAAGTTTAGTAGTGCCCGCACTAAGACCGAAGCCATTGTGAATGGTGTTATAGCGCCCCACTCTGTTGAAGTCGCTCATGAAGCACTCAAAGAAATCCAGTACTGTGGTGTTTCTACAGATGGGAGTAACCACGGAGCAGTGAAGATATTCCCAATCATAATCCAGTACTTTGACTGGAAGAAGGGTGGTGTGCAAACAAAATTAATTGAGGTTAAAGACACACCTAATGAGACAGCAGAAACCATTGCTAAATACCTCACTGAAACACTGGCAAAAAACAATTTGTCTGAAAAATGCATCGCATTTACTGGCGACAATTGCAACACAAATTTTGGAGGAATCCGACGTAAGGAAGAGGGAAATAATGTGTTTGCAAATTTGAAGAAGTTGCTGCAGAACAAGGCTCTGATCGGTGTGGGTTGCCCAGCACACATACTGAATAATTGTGCTCATCATGGGGCAGACACAATAGATGTTGACCTTGAGAATATTATGTTCAAAATCTACCAGTACTTCCACATTTACACTGTGCGCACTGAGAATCTCAAGGAGTACTGTGATTTTGTTGACATTGAGTACAGAAGGATGCTTTCTCACAGCAAGACAAGGTGGCTGTCATTGTTCCCAGGCATTGAGAGGATGATACAGATGTTTCCAGCTTTAAAAGCATTCTTTCTGTCTCAGGAAAAGCCTCCCATAGTAATTAAGAAGTTTTTTGAAAACGACTTCAGTGAGCTCTACCTCTGGCACATGCACTCATTCATGTCTGTGTTCCACACCCACATTCAAGCCATGGAAAAGGAGAACAACTCCATTATGGAGATGAAGAAAATATTGAACAGCATCCACACCATTCTTCTTGAACGCAAAAGCAACAACTTCATGTCCCTTAAAGTTAAGGGACTACTGGCAGAAAAGCGCAGAGACGGACTTGGTAAGGGCTATGACCAGTTCTGTGCTGATGTGCAGGGCCTGTACAGTGCATGTCTGGAGTATCTAGAGAAGTGGATGACTCCCATGGAAGAGTTCTCCACATTTATGTGGATGGATCTGAGTGAGCCACCAGATTGGATTGATGTGGAGGCCTGCATCAAGTACCTTGGAGAGAAGGGGGTGCCAATTGACGATGTCAAGTGTTTTGACCAGGTCACCAATCTGAAGAAATTCACAGAAAGGTGCAACAGTGATGAGGAGTTCATTGGCCTGCAGGTGCACCAGAAATGGACCAAATATTTTGAGAAGGCCAAAAGCATTGCATGTTACTCAGAACTACTGAAGATTGCACAGTTTGTCTTTGCACTTCCCTCTCAAAATGCAAATGTTGAGAGGGTTTTCTCACTGATGCAGAGCCAGTGGACAAAGGAGAGGAACCAGCTCTCTGTTGCATCGCTGAAGGGGATTCTATTTGTGCAATACAATTTCAAGGACTATTCTTGCAAAGACTTTCATACTTACATGTTGAGCAACCGAAAACTGCTGGGAAAGATCAGCTCTACAGCTAAATATGGATGGGCAGACAAGGAGGATGAAGAAGAAAACCAGGATGAAGACAAGAACTAAAGATCCTGAAGAAAACAAGGATGAAGAAGATAACTCAAGATTTTAGTTCAGAAATTTTTTTGTTTGTTCAAGTAATAACTGTTATATTATTTACATTACACTGAAAAGCTAGTGAGATATAGTTCAAGTTCAAGTTTGATTTTCTAACACAGAAGAGGTATTATTTAGAACATTATGTTTTCATATTATTTATTATTTATATGTTATTACATATTATTTATCTATTTGTCCTTGTAAAGAGAGCTATTATTATACAAGTTGATTTTTGTAATACAGAAGAGGCATTATTTCAATCATTATTTCATTCCAGATATTTTACATTTATTTTACATTCATATGTATTTATTTTTATATTTGAAACTTGAAAAGGATTATTATTTTAGAAATAATAAAGAAAGTTGAGTAACCTCTGAGAAGCCTATCTGAATTTCTGTCTTTGAGAGATATTATTTTGTAATATAACTGAATATTCTATCCATACATACAAACTTTACATATATTAAAATTATAAGGAATCTTTGAGTAAACTGCGAGTATCATTTAAGTAGGCTATCTCGTGGCCGGGCCGAGTGTCCTCTTTTTTGAAAATCAAAATATGGTCACCCTATTCTAAGCGTGCTGAGTCGGCCCTGGATCTGACGTCATCACACTACACGCCACCGATTGGTCGGGGGGCGGGGCCACCAAATGTAGCAACAGCGCCCTCTGCTGTTTATATTGAAACGTAAACATTTTGCTTAACATTCTGCTGTGTATTCCATGTGCAAAAAGCAACATAGGGTGCGTCTGAAATGCCATACTAAAAAGTATATACTAAAAAGTATACTTAAATTTGGCACACTTTTAAGTAAATATCAGTAGTGTGCATTAATTTGGACGTACTATTAAGAACGCACACGGCACTTCCTGCCGTGAATCATCTTACAGGCTCCACATAGATGAGAATTAGAAAGGTGATGGCAGCTTTATTTCTATTTTCTTTCTTCAACACACATGTATTTATATTTAGTTTTACGCTCTAAAAACCATAAAAAGACATTATTTGTTGCACTTATGTCTTACTGTCACCTGAATGAAATGATGTTAACAGACTTATTAAGACATGATAGTAAAAACTTAGAAAAAGATGTTTTCCATGTTCAGAGTTTTATATTTGGTAAACTTGTATTTGTTTAAAGGAAATGTAACGTTAGTCAAAGGAAGCCAATGTTGGTTTGACTGATTTCAGCCACAGTAAGAAGTTATTCAGTAAATGAGCTCTACAGCTCATATGTTGGACGACTACACATTCAGTCTGTCCACTGTTGTCTGTCAGACTCTCTGAGTTCATTAACAGCGTCTGGAGGACATTTCTGAACGTATCAGCTGTTTAAGCTCCTCCTACGTTTCCATTAGAAGCTGTTGTTCACTCGGTGAAACATCAGCAACACTCGTCCTCCATTTCTGAATCAGGACATCTGGGACCGACCTCACGGTCTGCTTAAGACAGACGTCAACGTGCACGAACCAGGATTAGTTCAACCTGGCTTCACATAGCTGCACCTCCTCATCCTGGATCGTCTTCCTGCAGCGGAATCATCCAGGATGAACTCAGGAGGAGATGTCAAGCCTTTCTCACACATCCTGGACTTCTTCTTTCTACTTTCATGCAACAAACCTCCCAACTGTCCCAGAAAAACTACACCAAGATGATCAACAATGAAACTAATCCAACCGTGGAAAACATTTGAAAAAGCAGCAGAGAAAAGCAGCTGGAGATGACTTTGGAGGTCTGGAAAACAAAATGTAATCCTGGATCAATCTGGGAACTTTATATTCAGTTTCTTTCTTAAAAGACCTTAATATCAAGATATAATTGACATTTTTCTGAATAGAATACAAATGATAAATATCACATTTCTAGTATTACCTACAGTATTTAAATGTTGGATCAAGTGTATTTTTCTAATTTCCCAGTTAACTCTTGTTTGTTCAGATGTTTTATTCCAGGTTCAGACACATCTCTGGTTCTTCAGTTGTTCCTGTCTGACACATTCAGATGTTTAGTTTTTTATGTCTAAATCAGAAGAGGAAGTTTAAGAAGAAACAAAGTGTTAGTGGACTAAAGCAGAGAAGAGAGACTGGAAAGCAGCAGTAAGGTCGGCAGATAATCAAGACAGTTTCAGAGGAGAAGGTGAAGACTTGACCCAAACATGTAGGAGAGTCTTTGGTTTTAAACTTACATCATGAGTTTAAAGGCTCTGCTGGGAGTTGAACCCAGGATCTCCTGTTTACGAGACAGGCGCTTTGACCACTAAGCCACAGAGCCTTCGATTGAACAGCCAGGTATGTAGAGACATATGGTGCTTTTACACTAGTACCTACTCAGCACGTTTCTACTCTCCACGTCCCCGTTTTGAGCTTTTAAACTACGGTCCGAGGCGGGTGGAGGCGTGCAGAGCAGATACTTTTTCTGTATCTATTCTGCCGAGGTTCTAAGCGTGCTGAGTCGGTTCTGGATCTGACGTCATCACACTACACGCCACCGATTGGTCGGGGGGCGGGGCCACCAAATGTAGCAACAGCGCCCTCTGCTGTTTATATTGAAACGTAAACATTTTGCTTAACATTCTGCTGTGTATTCCATGTGCAAAAAGCAACATAGGGTGTGTCCGAAATGCCATAGTAAAAAGTATATACTAAAAAGTATACTTAAATTTGGCACACTTTTGAGTAAATATCAGTAGTGTGCATTAATTTGGACGTACTATTAAGAACGCACACGGCACTTCCTGCCGTGAATCATCTTACAGGCTCCACATAGATGAGAATTAGAAAGGTGATGGCAGCTTTATTTCTATTTTCTTTCTTCAACACACATGTATTTATATTTAGTTTTACACTCTAAAAACCATAAAAAGACATTATTTGTTGCACTTATGTCTTGCTGTCACCTGAATGAAATGATGTTAACAGACTTATTAAGACATGATAGTAAAAAAATGATAGTAAAAACTCTGAACATGAAAAAGATGTTTTCCATGTTCAGAGTTTTATATTTGGTAAACTTGTATTTGTTTAAATGAAATGTAACGTTAGTCAAAGGAAGCCAATGTTGGTTTGACTGATTTCAGCCACAGTAAGAAGTTATTCAGTAAATGAGCTCTACAGCTCATATGTTGGACGACTACACATTCAGTCTGTCCACTGTTGTCTGTCAGACTCTCTGAGTTCATTAACAGCGTCTGGAGGACATTTCTGAACGTATCAGCTGTTTAAGCTCCTCCTACGTTTCCATTAGAAGCTGTTGTTCACTCGGTGAAACATCAGCAACACTCGTCCTCCATTTCTGAATCAGGACATCTGGGACCGACCTCACGGTCTGCTTAAGACAGACGTCAACGTGCACGAACCAGGATTAGTTCAACCTGGCTTCACATAGCTGCACCTCCTCATCCTGGATCGTCTTCCTGCAGCGGAATCATCCAGGATGAACTCAGGAGGAGATGTCAAGCCTTTCTCACACATCCTGGACTTCTTCTTTCTACTTTCATGCAACAAACCTCCCAACTGTCCCAGAAAAACTACATCAAGATGATCAACAATGAAACTAATCCAACCGTGGAAAACATTTGAAAAAGCAGCAGAGAAAAGCAGCTGGAGATGATTTTGGAGGTCTGGAATACAATATGTAATCCTGGATCAATCTGGGAACTTTATATTGATGATGATGATGATGATGATGATGATGATGATGATGATGATGATGATGATGATGATGATGATGATGATGATGATGATGAAACAAATGTATATTTGTCAATATTTCATGTTTGAGTTGTCTTAGGGGAAGAGGTGGTTACTTTAAACCAGTTTCTTCTATTTCACATCTGGATAACTCTCCGTGGGTAAAACTGGTAAAACAATGTTTAAATCATCTCTGGAAACCATGATTGTCATGTAAAATTTCATTGATAACTTTGTGAGGTGTTATAGTTGTAGTCAGAATGGCCGAGTGGTTTAAGGCGCCAGACTTAAGGATAATGTACTTTCTTCATGTGTACAGAGTATTCTGGTCTCCCAAGGGAGGCGTTGGTTCAAATCCCACTTCTGACAGTTTCATGCTGCTTTGACCAACAAAGCTCTCTTTCTGTTTACCAACAACGCCACAGTCGGTTAGGGCCCAATAAATCAAAATGTGTACCCAAATCTACTCAAAGGGGATTTTACTACATCCTGACATGAGTGGAACATGGTGTACAACACTTTTATTATGTATTATTTATTTATTATTAACGTTAGTATGTGAGGCCCCGGTTGTTTTTAGAGAAATCCCCATGAAGACGAGGTAAGTGAGGGGTTACGGAGGCCCTGTGGCTTAGTTGGTCAAAGCACCTGTCTAGTAAACAGGAGATCCTGGGTTCAAATCCCAGCAGAGCCTCTAAACCCAACTGTCTTTGGATGAGAGAAAGATTAGAGATGTCTCAGTCATTATGTCTGTTACCAACAACCATGCCATGTTCAAAGTCACTTAAATCACCGTACTTCACCATTCTGGTGCAGGTTTGAACCACAGCAGATTCTCTTGACCATGTCTACGTGCCTAAATACATTGAGTTGCTGCCATGTGATTGGCTGGTTAATGCAAGCCATTAAATATCACATTTTTCGCCAGGCCTGGCTTGCGTGCAAAATTTGGGGCACGTTTATGGGGCAAAAAGGCCCTCATTTTGTCGGAAGAAGGAAAACAAAAAAACAAGGAAAATTCTTACAGATACAATAGGGCCTTCGCACTATCAGTGCTCGGGCCCTAATAAGGACGAGGTTTTTTATATAAATGTGTATAGTTTTTTTATAATGTGTATACAGTTACTTTGTATATAAATGTATATATCTGTTTATCATGTGTGTATTGTCCTTTTTGTATTAATAAATGTGGCTTGTTTCTCTTTCAACTTTGAAGCTTTGTCTCGTTCCTTGTTAAATTATACATATATAGTTTGATTATCCACTTGAAGTGATTGTTAATTATATGACTGGAACAGATAAGATCACATTGAAAAAAAATCAGGGAATACCTTTAATTATAAATAAATACCAACAATAACTGGAGTAAGTAGCCAAAACACAAAGGTTAGGAAGGCGACAAAACCAAATGACCAGAATGACTCAGTGGAAGGTGGAGCTGCTTTATTTTTGGGGCTTTAAGTTTCCATAAAGGACAGACTCTTGGCAGGTACGTTGTCTAGTTGTTCTCCAGGTCCACGTATCTGAAAGAGAAAGAAATTTAATATAAACCATATTAAGGTATAAACCATATTATGGTTTTATAAAGAATTCTAGAATGAGTTTTCCTCCTTCCTCCTCCGTTTGTTGTTGCAGTTCAGTTATTCGTCCAGCAGATGGCGACATTTCCCCGAATCACCGCCCGCCACATGAAGACGCTCTGGGTTCTTTAGTTCTGCTTAGAGTCTCTGTATTTAAATTAAGTGCATGTGAGTGATAGCGTTGCTGAAGAAATGTTTTTTCTGCTTTGATTATCTTCTGTCTTAAACTGAAATAAAAAGGAAGAGTTTTTGTTGTTGATGTAATGTCACTTTCCTGCCACTTGATGTCGCTGTGACGGCTCTCCTGCAGCTGCCGGCGGAGCCCAGCGCCTGAAAGGGAGAGGAATCCACTTAATAGGTTTGAATCAAATGTAATGACGTTACATTTGATTCATACTAGATATTTGTATCATTTACTCCATCATTGTATGTTTGTTCCACACTATTGTAAACCTTGTTGGTGTTTGTTTAGCAACATTTGCTAATAAAGTTTTTAAAAAGAGGTCACGTGGTTCCGGGTTGCGTCATCACAATTTTTGCAGACGAACTTTTAGATTGAAGATCTGCAGGATCAGAACTAAACGAGAACGAAGCAGAACCAGGACTCGGAGATGGACCGGGATCAGAACCAGGACTCGGAGATGGACCGGGATCAGAACCAGGACTCGGAGATGGACCGGGATCAGAACCAGGACTCGGAGATGGACCGGGATCAGAACCAGGACCAGGAGTCCAGCATCAGGACCAAAGCGGGATCTTCCTCTGCTGGTCTGCAGGTCAGTGTTCAGGTCCAGGTTCTGCTGATTCTGATCCAAACACTTTATTTGATTCCGTGTCCGTAACTTTGAACGGAACCGCAGAAAACACAAACACGTGATCTTCCTCGGAGACTTTGAAACGTGTTTCCGTCTGAATATGTGAATGTGGCGGCGACACGGACGCAGCAGTTGGAGATGCTGCTGGTTCTGCTGGAGTTTTATTGTGGTGTTGGAACACACAATCTAAAGTTAAAACACACAATCTAAAGTTAAAACACACAATCTAAAGTTAAAACACACAATCTAAAGTTAAAACACACAATCTAAAGTTAAAACACATGATCTAAAGTTAAAACACACAATCTAAAGTTAAAACACACAATCTAAAGTTAAAACACACAATCTAAAGTTAAAACATAATCTAAAGTTAAAACACACAATCTAAAGTTAAAACACATAATCTAAAGTCTCCACCAACTCGTGAGTGTCTGCAGTTCTGGAAACATCTGGTTGGTTCTACAACCGAGTAGCAGCAACATCTCCAGAGCAGCGGGGTTTGTTGGAGCTCCTATCCCGGGAGGGAGACGCCGCCGGCGGGTTAAAGTCGGAGGAGACGCCATTATTAGCACAAAACCCGCCGTAAAAGGCCGCGTTTTAAACGAGTGGCGTAAAAAACAGCGTTTTCTGCTGTCCATGAACGCCGCTAAATTATATGGCAAGCCACAAGGGCCAAAAACCGGGCTTGAATGAATGCGCTGCCGAACAAAAGCATAGACATATAAACGTAGACGCCCCATGGAGCTGCTGCGATACGTCAACGTCGCCGCCATATTGGATGTTCAAGACTGCACTGTAAACTAATACAAGTAAATAAGACAAGTAATAAGACAAATAAGACTTATTTTCATAAAGTTCCTTTCTACAAAGAAATTTACATTTTACGTCTCATTTATTCATTCACACACGCACTAATATACTTGGGAAACAGTTAGACACCGAATAAAATATATATAATTTTCTCAATGGCAAAAATAAGAACTTTATTGATCCCACATAGGAGTAATTCATGTTGTATCAGCTATAGAGAACAAGGTAGTGCCGAAAAACAACATATATCCCCCCTCAAAAAAAAAAAAAATAGAGAAACATATTTTCTCATCAGCAAAACAAATTTAAAATTTTTCAAATGACAAATTTTCAAATGGCGGCTCATATACTGAAGCTACAGTCCTCCACCTGCAGCGGTCGCGGGTTCGAATCCAGCCAGCGCACCTTTGCTGCGTGTCTTCCCCGTTCTCTCTCTCTACCCCTTTCCAGTCTGCATCTCAATAAAGGGCCACTAGAGCCCAAAAAAATCTTTAAAGAAAAAAAAAAAATGTTATTTTGTTACTTGAAAATTATAAAATATGTTTATGCAAAATATGCTTTGTTGATGAGAAAGTATATTTCTCTATTTTTCTTATTTTTATGAGGGGATATATATATATATATATACTGTATATATATATATATATATATATATATATATATATATATTTATGTATTTATGTATTTGTTTTATCGGCACTACCTTGTTCTCTATAGCTGATATAACATGAATTACTCCTATGTTCTTATTTTTGCCATTGAGAAAATTAAATATATTATATTTGGTGTCTAACTGTTTCCCAAGTAAATTAGTGCGTGTGTGAATGAATAAATGAGACGTAAAACGTAAATTTCTTTGTAGAAAGGCGCTTTATGAAAATAAGTCCATTTACTTGTATTAGTTTACAGCGCAGTCTTGAACATCCAATATGGCGACGACGTTGACGTACGGCTCAGCGCTCGATTGGGCGTCTACGTATATATGTCTATGAACAAAAAACGCTGTAAAAAGCGGCGTTTTCTACGAGTGGCTTAAAAAGCAGCGTTCATGAACGCGTGTAAAAAAACTGCGTTTTTACAACTATGACGTGCGTAAAATACGCTGCTTTCGTTCAAACTTAAGATCACACCCCCTCTGAATTTTCCAGCCACGAAAAGTGAACTGTTAGGAGCCAATGAGAAAGGAATCAGAGCAGAACACACCAATGTCTGTGTACTTAGGTTAACGTTGCTGCAACTGAAGAGGGGCACCACGTTGACTTGAAATGTGAACAATGTAATGTTAACTGAATATTATATTGTTGTGTAAAGTTTGTGTATTGCTTTCTAGCTAAATCAAAAGCTCTTGATGACAAACAGATGTTACTTTTGTTCAATTGTGGTCAAGTATTGGGACGCCTGGTTGGTTGAGGGAGAGATACGGCGGTACAGAACTCTGCTCTGTCAGTTCAGTAACCTGGTGGTGACTGTGAGGGAAACTTATCACACCTGGAAACCAGGTATCTGTGTGTCCAAGCTTCACTTATCACACCTGGCAACCAGGTATCTGTGTGTCCAAGCTTCACTTATCACACCTGGCAACCAGGTATCTGTGTGTCCAAGCTTCACCTATCACACCTGGCAACCAGGTATCTGCTTCACTTATCACACCGAACAGAACAGGAAGAAAGCAACCAAATTCTGCAGGGTCTGTTCACCCCGCCCGGAGGATCCTTCCAGTGTCATATGACTTTTACGAGCCGTTCAGATTTGTGCATTTTCGGTACGTAAGTAAAATGCAAACCACGCCTCGGTCTCCTCCGCTGCTGAAACCACGCCCACAACTAACTCCACCGGCCGGAGCGTCTGCCATTGTTCAGAAGCGGTGAATCGTGTGGCTGTTTCAACGAGGGACCGTAAAAATGAGGTTTTGCATCGACACTTACCCTCATAAAAGGATCAGTACCAACAGCACGGACTACGGCAACTGCACACGAGTCAGCGGTAAGAACATACATTTTTTATGTTATTTATATTTGTTTACAAGTAGGATCTTTGCACTGGCTAAGTATTTAGCTCAGCTCCGGTGTTACTCCATGTTACGGAGCTCAATTAGTACCGTAATACATTTTTTATCCTTTATTTATTCAGGAGGGTTCCATTGAGATACAATATCTCTTTTGCCAGGGAGTCCTGGTCAAGATGGCAGCAGAAATTTTTTTTTTTCTTCTGTTCATGGTTTCAGATCTTCCAAGCACCTGAAGCTGTTCAACGACACCTTCAGAAGACGCACGGCCCTTCCTTGAGCCAGCAATAGTGCATACATGTTATTTATATACAACTTATGTTCTTTTATTTTTTTAACAATAAAATTGCCATTTGTGAACCTTCAGTGTTGTGATTTCTTTACAGTCAACATGATTAATTTGTCTTGTAACATAAGAAATGAAATGATGAGGAATCTGAGTAAATAACTGTGGTGTACCTGTTTAGAATTCAATTAAATCTTCCTGTGTGAAGACGAGGTGACTAAAGGCTGATTTATGGTTCTGCGTTACACCAACGCGTACCCTATGCCGTAGGCCCTACGGCGTAGGGTACGCGTCGATTTAACGCAGAAACCGTAAATCAGGCTTTAAGATCCGTTTACACCGTGTAACTGAATGAGAGCGTCCGACTATCGCGCCGAGCTGCGAGACATCGGACGCTCTCTGTCCACACTGAAACCGTTAAACTCGGGGCCAGTTAGGACAGTCCAATAGAAAAAAAAAAGCAATGGAATTGATTTTGTCACTGAAGTTCGATCGCATGGCATGGGACACGCTTGTACGGAGCCGCTGCTCTTCTCCCAGAGAGGCTTTGTTCCCTCCCCTGCTACACGTCATTCAAGCAGCCAATCAGCAAAGAGCCTCATTATCATAGCCCCGCCTCCCCTCAGAATCCCTCACAGAAAATCAGGTTAGAAGTGGTAAAACTAGAGACATGGCCCAGAGGGTGAATTTCTGATTTATGTAGAATAAAGAAGCTTTTGATTGTTTTTAAGACATTCAAGACCTGTTTAAAATATACATTAAATGCTATAATAGGTCTCCTTTAAGCTGAAGATGAGAAATTATCAGGTCTTGCAAATATCTCGGAGCTAGTTTATTTAGGATATTTATACACAAGTAATAACATTTTGAATTGGATTCAAAATGGGGTTTTACGGGGAGTCTATGGAGGGATGCTAACTCAGGAAAGATGTGGTCTCTTGCTGATTCCTGTCAGCATTCGTGCTGCTGCATTTTGGATCAACTGGAGGATATTCAGAAAATTACTGACATCCTGCTAATGGGTTGGTTGGTGATGGGAAGGTTTATTTATTGTGTTTATTTGTAAATATATGGTGACAATAGATTTTGGGTGACAAACTTCCTTGTTCTGTGATAATTTTTCTGTTTGTTCATAACAGCTACACGTATCACATACAATCTCAGAATGAAGAAAGAAGCCTTATTTGTTTGAAATATTTCCCCTATGAGGTAGAGTGTTACACAAGGTACTCCCGGGCATCAGATGTGGAGCTTCCTCGACGTCTCCTTGGTGAGGTTTTCTAAGCTTGTCCCACTGGGAGGAGACCCAGGACCAATGGAGGGAATCTGTCTCTCAAATGGCCTGGAATGTCTTGGGTCGCCCTTAGATGAGCTTGACAAAGTGGCTAGGAAGTCAAAAGTCTTGGCTTTCCTGCTTACGCTACTGCCCCTGCGAACCAACCACGGATAAGCAGAGGAACATGGGTAGATGTTATGTTTTGAATGTATTATCATGTTTAAAATGTGGTTTATAAGTATAGTGTAAAAATAACCGTGCTTCACGCTGTAAAGTCCAAGGCTGACGCCAGTATTTATGTGAACCTGTCATTTCCAAAAGCTCTGCACATGGTCAGAGGCAGGAGTAGATTTTGTTTACACCAATGAAAAGTTTAGAACTATGGACATTTCAGCAACACAAAGTGAGGAAATTTTCCTCTGCTGATTTTACCTCTGAATCTATTCTTTTTTTTTTGTTTTTTTGTGGAAATTCTGGTTATCAAGAACAGTGAGACATCCAGGTTAAAAGCAAAACACATTTATTTCTAATGCATGCAAAAGGAAAGGGTCTCAGGGTGTACGGAGAATAAAGGGAGGCTCTTTGTGCATCTATGTTATATAGAGTTAGATTACACATGTCTGTCTGAGACAGAATGTCCTTGGGGTGTCACGTAACCCTGCATTTTATCATTATCTGTGTTTTCAGATTATGAGCATCCTATGCCTCAGCAGTAAATCTACCAAATGGTACTGTTTTTAACTGGTTCCGCTCCTATCTCACAGATCGATCTTTCTTTGTAAGTTTGGATACATGTTCCTCCAGAATGCATGAAATTAAGTGTGGGGTCCCCCAAGGGTCAATTTTAGGTCCGCTTCTTTTTAACCTTTACATACTTCCCTTGGGGGACGTCATCAGGAGACACGGCATCAGCTTCCACAGCTACGCTGACGACACACAGCTGTACATCGCCGTGTCTCCTGATGACACAGGGCCACTTGATGCCCTTTTTAACTGTACTTTAGATATTAAGTCATGGATGGCAGATAATTTCCTACAGCTCAACCAGGACAAAACAGAGGTTTTAGTTATTGGTCCTGAAGGCCAGAGAGAGAAACTTTTACCAAAACTACAAGATTTTAAACCTTTGAAATGTGTAAAGAACTTTGGTGTTATTTTTGACTCTGAGCTCACTTTTATTCCACACATAAAGAATATTACGAAGATAGGTTTTTCCCATCTTAAGAATATAGCCAGAGTCCGCCCGTTTCTCTCTCAGGCCAGCACGGAGGTGCTGATGCATGCTTTTATCTCTAGTCGTTTGGATTATTGTAATGCCCTGCTCTCTGGTCTTCCTAAAAAGAGTATTAAGAACCTACAATTACTACAGAATTCAGCCGCTCGCGTGCTGACAAGGACCAGAGGGCGGGAGCACATTACACCTGTTTTAAAATCGCTGCATTGGCTCCCCGTCCGCTTCAGGATTGATTTTAAGGTTCTTTTACTGGTTTTTAAGTGTCTTAACGGTCTTGGGCCTTCTTATTTATCTGACCTGTTTTTACCGTATCAACCCTCACGGACCCTGAGGTCCTCTGGCACCGGCCTTTTAACCATTCCCCGAACCGGGACTAAAACCCACGGTGAGGCTGCATTCAGCCATTATGGCCCTTATCCATGGAACAGCCTGCCAGAGAACCTCAGGAACGCAGAGAACGTTGATATTTTTAAAAGGAGGCTCAAGACACACCTTTTTAGGTTGGCTTTTATCTGATCTCATTTACCTAGTCTTTTCAGCTATTTATTGTATTTACTTTTTTAGCTTTTTTATTATCTTTAAACCTTTAATCCATTTTAGTGACTTTGTATTTTATGTTATTTATTATTCATCTTAAGTTTTGTATAGATTTCTCTAAAATTTTACACTTTTTAGGCATTTTTTACTTTCTTTTAATCTTTTAGTTTTTAGCTCCAGTGTTTCCTCAGGGGGGTCGTCCAACCTGGGAGGTGTGCCTGCTCTGCCCATGGGGGTGTCGTCATGGGGGTCCCTCAGGCCTGGGTAGCTGGGGGTGGGACTCCACCTTCTGTGTGGGGCCTGTCCTGGTCTGTCCGGGTTGGGGGGGTCTCTGTGGCGATGCTCCTTGTGGTCATGGCCGGTGGAGCCTCTCGGTGTGGACGGCCACCCATAGGTAGTGTTTTCCTCACCTGGATCGTTAGTGCTAAGCCATGTCAGCAGTCCACTTATTGTGTGTGTGTGTGTGTGTGTGTGTGTGTGTGTGTGTGTGTGTGTGTGTGGGCGTGTGAGTGTGTGCACATGTGTATGAGTGTGAGTGAGGGTGTGTGTATGCGTCGGGGGGGTGGGGTCGTATGGGATGTTTTAAATTGTACTTTTGATTGTTATTTTATTTTGTATGTAAAGCACCATGAGTTGCATTTACACTGCATGTGTATGGGATGTTTTAAATTGTACTTTTGATTGTTATTTTATTTTGTATGTAAAGCACCATGAGTTGCATTTACACTGCATGAGTTGGTGCTATATAAATAAATAAAGTTTAAGTTTAAATAAGTTTCTCTTCTGTGCTCACGGAACAGCTGCTTCTGTCCTGTATGATCAACATGACTAATCTGAAGTGGTTACATAGGTGTCATTGGTAAATTTCCATCATACTTTACAGATAATAATGGGCACATTAATCCTCAATAAGGCATTAGACATTCATTTCACTATTCAAAGGCCACCTACTACTATTAATGTACCAAGTAAAAGTAAAGCCATTACCATTTATAATTCTTCTTAAATTGGTAAATATCCCACTTTTAATGCTGGAATCTATGTACAGGGTGGTGGGTCGGGGGAGGGATTCATTAATGACCCCCGTTCTGGCCTCCCTTCACTGGCTCCCTGTCTCTTTTAGAATTAATTTTAAAATACTATTGTTTGTTTTTAAGTCACTAAATGGGTTGGCACCAAAATATATCTCAGACCTCCTACATGTTTATACTCCCTCAAGGTCTTTGAGGTTTCTACTCAGTCGCGTCTCGTTGTTCCAAAAACTAGGCAAAAAATCAGGGGCGACCGTGCTTTTTCAGCAGTAGCCCCTAAACTCTGGAACGAGCTACCTCCCCACATAAAAATGGCCCCCACCCTCGAAATTTTTAAATCTTGTCTTAAAACGTATTTTTATTCTTTGGCTTTTAATCCAGCGTGAGAGTTGTGTGGTCTCTGTCCTGTCTTTTATGTTTCTGAATCACTGGTTGTTGTCTGTTTGGTGTGTTTTTATTTCGTGCTTTTATGTGCTTTTATCTATTTTACTCTGTTTTTAGTTTTTACTATTTTATTATGTCTTGTTTTACTTATTGTGCAGCACCTTGGTAACCTTGTTGTTTTTAAAATTTGCTATATAAATAAAGTGGATTGGATTGGATTGGGATGAAAAGACATGTCTGCAAGGTTCTCATCCACAAAGTCATAAATCAGCATATTGCAGAGCCGTCAACTGCAACTGCCTACTAAAATGACAGACCTTTGTATAACATGACACTCGGGTCACAACTTAAGAAACTGTTGAGGAATTTATCAAAAACCAGTTCAGAAGTCGGCTCGTGGTATAGAGAGGTTTTAATCAGTTAAGCCGGCGGTCGACATGACCAGCACAGATCGAGTCTGTATTTGGTGTGTCGACCCAGATGGGTTCCAGTGTTTCCTCTAGGAATTTTTTCAGCAGTGGGGGCATGCTTCCCAGGGGGGTGGCGGCGGCGGCGGCGTTGACTAGGCCCGGCCCAAAGCAATCGGCGCGTGGAAACTCAACAACAATAACGCCTGGCATGAGTGTCACAATACTTAATTGTGGCTCATGATACTATACCATCCAAATTATAGCAATAGCACTGATTTGACTAGATGTGTTAAGAGCACAGTATTCTAGTTTAACTTGAATACTCTCACATAGAAATTAAGGTCTCACTGCAGTCCCTCTGGTTGAACCAATACAAAACAGGTATCTGAAATACACAACACTGTATGAGTTATGAAAAATCACAATGTAACGAGGGTGTAAATACACAGTTTAACTTGAATACTCACATAGAAATGAAGGTTGAATACTAACCTAAAAAAACAAACCAGCAATGCCATTTTTCTCAATGTTTAGGGATAAGGAGTTTCTTCAACAGGTCACTTTTTTCTGCAACTCTGTCATTGTCAAGGGACATGAGGATCTTTCTCTGTGGTCATAAGCATGAATGCTTCCAGGTGTTCTTGTGACTGTGCGTTCCCCCCTCACAAAAGAAAAACAGAGAAACATATTTTCTCATGAACAAATTTAATTGTCTGAAAGATGGTTCAAATGTTATTACATTGACCGAAAAATGTTATTTTGTTACTTGGAAAATTTTAAATATGTTTTGTTGGTGAGAAAATATGTTTCTCTATTTTTCTTATTTTTGTGAGGGGGATATATATTGTTTTTAGGCACTACCTTGTTCTCTATAGCTGATATAACATGAATTACTCCTATGTGGGATCAATAAAGTTCTTATTTTTGCCATCTGAGAAAATTAAATATATTATATTTGGTGCCTGTTTCCAACAATATTTTTCATGTGGGAAGTCAGGATGACATTCCCTTGTTCCAAATGCACTATTGTTCTTATTCTACCAAAGTCCATGTTGTGCACCTTTCCAAAAAGACACATGTTTACAGCACCAATAATTTCTGTATTAATTGTGATTTTTGATCGATTTCTTTTTATGTTTTGAAGATAATTTTAAAAATAAAACCGGGTTAAACTTTAGCCAAAACGAGGCGTAGTTTAATAGAAAAACACAGAAAAACTCCCACAGGGAACTCAGAACTTCTTCACAAATAACTTAAAAATCACAGAGAGGAAAAAAAAAACATCAGCAAACTAACAAACAAAGCAACAAAGCTTAGAGTTAAGAAAACGAACCAGCAATGCCGATTAACAACTCGCAGCCGCTCCTTAACTTTTCCTCCCGGGCTGCAGGTGGTTTAAGGATGATTTATGGTTCCGCGTTAAATCGACGCAGAGCCTACGGCGTAGGTTACGTGGAGACGCGCGCCGTACGTTGCGCGTCGCCGCTTAACCTACGGCGTAGGTCTGCGTCGATTTAACGCGGAACCATAAATCAGGCTTCACAGCGCGACTCACTGTCCGCCGCGCAGCTCCTCGCCACGCCGACTCCGCGCTCATATATGTAATACATTTATAAAGCCCATATATTTATAAAGCCCCGCCTGGCCGAGCCCTAACACTGTGGCGGGCCACCATCCGTCCTGGAGTACTGGCCGATCACACAGATGGCCAGTCCGCCCCTAATAAGTCTACCTTTTCTCCGGTAATTCGCTGCCTTTTTTTCTTACGGCGACTTCTCCTTTTTTTTTTTCTTACGACTCTGACTCTGACTCTGACCTGGTGCCTGACGTGATGTCACTTTAGGCCGCGCTCTCGCGAGTAATTAACTCCAATAGGATCCCCCAAACACCCCACTCCCTCCCCTCCCCTCCCCCCACCGTTGCGCTCATCATCACACAGGCTGTGCTGTGAAGGTGGAGAGATGCGGCGATGGTGCATTTGCAAAAAAAAAAAAATTATAATAAAAAAAAAATTTCAGGGGTGGCGGCTATGATTTAGCAGTGGCGGACCGCCACTGCTGAATGAATGTAGAGGAAACACTGGGTTCAGTCAAAGGGTTTTTATACAAAAGTTACAGGAATAAACCAGCCCAGTGAGAGCCAGTCAGAGCTGTGAATCTTTAGCTTTGGGACCACCCCTGAGGGATCAGGAAGTCCGTATGGTCTTTGTCTCTGTGGGGGCTGGAAGTGGGGGCCATTCCCCCGGTGTCATCTCGGCAGGGATGCAAGACGCCGGAACTTGAGTGAGACAATAGCTCACAGACGAAAATCACCCCATGGGGTGATCTAGTGTTCCGAGTCTGTTTGAGTCAACTTCCAAGGTGTGATCTTCTACATGGGGGTAGGAAGTTTGAAGCTAACACAAAGGTGTTGGGTCCTAGTTCAAAGCCCTGCAGGAGGTAGAACTGGGGCAACCTGCCCCTGCAGGGGGCCAAGCTGCTTCATCAAAACACATAAAGAAGTTATTTGCATTCAACAAACACAACAGCAGGAGTGGCAAAGGAGCCTGCTGGTTATATTTGTGCAACATGATTTGGGGCAAAGTCGCTATGTAAATCCCTTTATTCAGCATTGATCTGCCACCTGCTCCATCTCCTGCATCAGTCAACTCTTCTGATGGTGGTGAAGCCAGCAAGACCAACCAAACAGACAGTGGGCTGTCACGTTAGGTAGTACCCCTCGATAATTCCTCCCGAGTCCTTTTCTCTCCCCATAACTCCTCCTCAGGGAGCAGGGAGGAAATAACACGCCCTGCATTTACATTGCCTGTTAAACAGGAAGAGTTTCTCTTGCATATCTTGCATTTAGTGTGTCCCAGTGTTCTGCTTTGATCCATTAAATCATTTGGAAAAATCACATAATAATCCAGTAAAATTGCGCACACAGAAATCTTCATAATTGACACGGCAGGTTATTTATCGATCCGGTACGTGTTCACAGCACGTCCTAGGTTGACATAAGTTGACACATACAGTACATCATCACGTTGTGAGCGTGTCATTGGGTTGTATTTTTTCACAGTATTTTTTTAACGCCACTTCCCGTCAAAAGGGAGGTGACGTCATTCATGGGATTTCTGTATTTAGAAAAAAAATAACAAAACGATTTACATTTTTTTGGTAGTTATTTGCACTTTTTGGCAATTTATTTAGTTAGTATGGTCTTGCAACATACAGCTTATTAAAATTGGCGTATATGGGTTGTTTTGATGTATAGGACATAAGAATACTCAATAAAATGGCAGTATCCTATGCAAAAATGTAAAAATATGCATAGATGGACTTGTTCTATGGTAGGTCCAAAAGGGTTAAACAAACATTAATCATCCAGTGATAATAATGGGGTTGTATCTAAAAACACTGACCGTAGGATGGGTTTTTTCCCTTGCCCTGTTGGTGGAATCTTGAAATTCCAAAGTTTCTGGCAAACTTCACCCCAAAAGGTTCCTCAGGACTTCCTTCAGTGTTTTTTTTTAGGCTTGGCAGTGACGGTCAAAAGTTTGAAGAAATAGTTCTAGACTTTACAAGTCTAGAGAACAGATATTACTTTAAAAAAAAAAAAACATTAAACTAGTCAACAATAAATCTATACGAGGACAGGAAGCTGTATAACTGCACTGCAATTTCCAACTGACCAGCAAGAATTCGCTTGGTGATTTGTGTGGATGAAGAGGTCCCACACTGGCAAAGGTGTGGGACTGGCAAAAGTGGTCCTTAAGGAGAAGCAAAACGTGCTCAGTAAGATACTTTATATTGCAGGCAACATAGAAATGTTTGCATGTAAATTATTAGATCATGATCAAATGAAAAGCACTACAGTACATAAGCATTTAAGTTGTGTATGTTACCCCTCAGAGCCACCCAAACACATGCCGCTCCTTGATAAAATGAGGACTTAAGAAGAGCAGAGGAGTTTGTGCTGCTCATGCAAAAGCATTACACCTTTACACTGGCGGTCTCCAGTGACAAAAGTGCGACCTATGGTGAGATTTTACCCATCCTGCAAAAGCTACAGCAACACTACACCGTGCAGGAAGAGAACTCTGCCTTGGTTGTATTTGTCACTGGCTCACTGGCTTTATTTTTGACTGCTCAGTTCATATATCTTTTAAAAAAGACAATTTTATTTATTTTTTTTTTTTTTGTTTTAGAAACATTTTGGAATCGTGGAATTGTCAGAGAATGATGCATGTTGTATTTGTTCATTTCTACAGGAGAATATTTATTTTATATTGGTGATGCTAATCAACTTTTTGTTGTCTCTTTTTTCCCAAATGAGAATTGATAAGGGAATCGATAAAAACCGAATCGTTAAGCAGAATGAAAATTGGTTGGAAGATCTTATCAATGCCCATCCTTATTAATGAACTATTTTGATGGTTTTCGTGTTAGTAGCTTTAAGCATTTACACTTTTGATTTGACGTACTGAGATGTTTCATCTGAAGGTCTCTGGCTGTCAATAACAGCACTTTAGACAGACAGCACTTTATAGAAACTGAAAAGCTTTTGTGAGTCAGCCAACAAGATGATTTAATTCTTCTTCTCTGTCCTTACAGAAACATAAAGGCAAAGAGAGACCCACAAGTTATCGTTGTGATCACTGCAAGAAAGTCCTCACCACTTCATCAGGTCTGAGAATACATAAGATGATTCACACTGGAGATAAACCGTTCACTTGTGATCAGTGTGGAGCAGCTTTTATCACTAAAAGTAAACTAAAGATTCACCAACGTATTCACACTGGAGATAAACCATTCACTTGTGATCAGTGTGGAGCAGCTTTTACCACATCAGGTTATCTAAGGACTCACCAACGTATTCACACTGGACATAAACCATTCACTTGTGATCAGTGCGGAGCAGCTTTTACCCAACAAAGTAATCTAAGGACTCACCAACGTATTCACACTGGAGATAAACCGTTCACTTGTGATCAGTGTAGAGCAGCTTTTACCCAACAAAGTCATCTAAGGACTCACCAACGTATTCACACTGGAGATAAACCGTTCACTTGTGATCAGTGTGGAGCAGCTTTTACCAGAAAAGATCAACTAAAGATTCACCAACGTATTCACACTGGTGATAAACCGTTCACTTGTGATCAGTGTGGAGCAGCTTTTACCACTTCAAGTAATCTAAAGATTCACCAACGTATTCACACTGGAGATAAACCGTTCACTTGTGATCAGTGTGGAGCAGCTTTTACCCAAAAAAGTAGTCTAAAGATTCACCAACGTATTCACACTGGAGATAAAATATTCACTTGTGATCAGTGTGGAGCAGCTTTTACCAGACGAGATAATCTAAGGACTCACCAACGTATTCACACTGGAGAAAAACCATTTAGGTGTGATCAGTGTGGAGCAGCTTTTACTGAGTCAGGTAGTTTAAGGACTCACCAACGTATTCACACTGGAGATAAACCGTTCACTTGTGATCAGTGTGGAGCAGCTTTTACCCAACGAGGTAGTCTAATGACTCACCAACGTGTTCACACTGGAGAAAAACCATTCAGATGTGAACAGTGTGGAGCAGCTTTTACCACATCAGGTAGTCTAATGATTCACCAACGTATTCACACTGGAGATAAACCGTTCACTTGTGATCAGTGTGGAACAGCTTTTACCCAACAAAGTCATCTAAGGACTCACCAACGTATTCACACTGGAGAAAAACCGTTCAGATGTGAACAGTGTGAAGCAGCTTTTACCACATCAGGTAGTCTAATGATTCACCAACGTATTCACACTGGAGAAAAACCATTCAGATGTGAACAGTGTGGAGCAGCTTTTACTGAGTCAGGAAGGCTAAAGATTCACCAACGTATTCACACTGGAGATAAACCGTTCACATGTGATCAGTGTGGAGCAGCTTTTACTGAGTCAGGAAAGCTAAAGATTCACCAACGTATTCACACTGGAGATAAACCATTCAGATGTGATCAGTGTGGAGCAGCTTTTACCCAACAAGGTCATCTAAAGATTCACCAACGTATTCACACTGGAGATAAACCATTCAGATGTGAACAGTGTGGAGCAGCTTTTACCCAACAAGGTCATCTAAAGATTCACCAACGTATTCACACTGGAGATAAACTGTTCACTTGTGATCAGTGTGGAGCAGCTTTTACCACATCAAGTCAGCTAAAGAGACATCAACGTACTCACACGAGTGATAAATTCTAAAGATGTGATCAGTATGAAGTGTGGAATTGCAAAAAACACCTCTCCACAGCAAAAAAAAAGCAAAATAATCAGACAACGTCATACCAAAACTTGAAAGACTAACATATGATGCCCCCTGGACACCTCCTGGGAAGGTGTTCCTGGCATGTCCCACCAGGAGAAGATACAGGACACACCGGAGGGAATATCTTTTGGCTGGCCTGGGAACGTCTCTGGATCCCACAAGAAGAGCTGGAGGAAAATGTGTGGGGTGAGGGAAGTCTGGACATCTCTGCTCAGACTGCTGCCCCCGCTAAACAGTCCCACATCAAGTGGATGAAGATGGATGGATGGACGAAATCCATATATCTGCAAAAAGTACAACTTTATTGTTACACCATACTGAGATACAGAATTGAATCTAACTATTCCACAAATATTGCATTAGCACATCTCTAACATCTCTGCCTTCCTCCTCTCCACCCCGAGTCACTGCCACCACTGGCTGAAGTGGTGCTGCTGCAGGTTCATCCTATGATGTTTCATAAGTCTTTCCATGACTTTCACACAGATTATGCAGTGGACAGGAAGTCATCACCATTCATTTCACCAGTCGGACATCACAGAAGGCAACCTGCTGAATTCATCTTCCACAACCACTCGTGCTCGATTGACTTTGTGCTTAAACGCAGACTGTTCTGCTGTCAGTCGTCCAGTGTCATGGAATGGTTTCAAGAGCCAGTCCTGCAAAGGATAAGTAGATTCTCCAAGAAGGAAATACCCAGCAGTCTCTGTATATTCCTGATGTGAAATAGGAAGATGTTCCTCCGACTGGCTAACTCCTGTGTATGTATTATATATGTAATCAACCATTTGTCCTTGAGAGCTGAACTTTCAGGATCGATTCCTCGAATGCTTTGCTAAATTTTCCCCTTTTTAACATTTCTTGATATTTTGATGTTAAAGGTATTGTGACATCATTTTTAACATGCTTTTAACACTATTAAAAGTCTTGGCCAACATCCCTCAAATGTGTCTAAAAGAGTGTAACAAGAAAATATTCACTCTAGTACTCTATTCCTGGCTTTTTATTACAGTGTTTTTTTGCGCCGTGAAAAATGCTTCCTTTCCCCCTTTCCTGTCAATCATTTCGCCGCTCCTCCTCCAAACCTCCTCCTCCTCCAGCCATACGCTCACAGCGGCGTCGGAGCGACAGGCGAAGCATGCACGGAAAAGCAGCACGGCCAACCACAGCAAACAATCATAAAAATAAAGGCATGCAAGCAGCAGTGTCACTTTATCTTAAGTCCAGTCAGTGGCCGCGGGTGTTCTTAGCAGTTTTCCTCCGGTGATTAGAACAAAAGAGGCTCTAAACACTAAACAGCTCCGTGTTAAGCCTGATTTATGGTTCCGCGTTAAATCGACGCAGAGCCCTACGCCGTAGGGTTCAGCGTACGGTGCGCGTCGCCGCGTAACCCTACGCCGTAGGCTCTGCGTCGGTGTAACGCGGAACCATAAATCAGCCTTTATGGTGCGCTGGAGAGGAGAGGAGGCAGGGAGCTGGGTGGAGGGGGCGGTGATTTAGCGGGCCGTTACGTAACGGCCCGCCACCAAACCACATGCGCCGTTTTTGCACAGTTATGCGGAAAATCCCAGAAAGCACACAATACACTGAATGTTAAAAGTTCGTTGTTTTTTGGGTGTAATTGATGTCAAGACCCCCAACAAAACACAAAAAATCAAGAAAAATGTGTTTTTCATGTCACAATCCCTTTAAAGCCACTGTTTTTGGCAATTTCTGTACATTTAATACATTTCAGTAGCCTTTTACCTGAAGTCTCCATTAACACCAAACTTGGCACTATTAATTTTTTGGATTGTACTTGTGAAGCGTAACAGGTTTGAGGACGATTTGTTAAAAAACTTAATCGTACAGAATATATCATGTTTCATATCATATTTACCAAAAAGATCATAACAGTGTTAACATATGGATATTTAGTAAAATCCATGAATAGCGGAAATAAAACGTCAGAATTTCAAAAAGTGATTTGAACTTTGAAAAGTTGCGGTTCTTCCCGCACACATCAAGGCTGGCGTACACACATTTCTGAGGTTTTGGCGACACTCATTGGTGACTCAGTGAAGTCCAGAATATGAGGAAACATGACGTCAACAATAAGTTCAATACCACACGTGAAGGACATGACAGTCCCCACATCACCAGTGTTGTGCTACGTCCAGTGATCATGTGAACTCTGAACTTATAAATGTTTGTGAATATTTTGTGAACGTGTATTTCAACTTTAAAAGCGCTTGCCTCGGGACTGCCCGGGGAATCTGCACGAGGAAGCTCCATACCACGGAGCGCACTGCGCTCTGCTCTTCCTCACAACCTCTCATCCTGAGCAGCTGGTTCTTTGGCTCCGGGCCAAGGATCCCATCGTTCTCCCCCCCGGCTGGGGCGAGACAGGAGGCCCGCGTCGGACCGGGCCCGCGGAGCCCGCCCGTTGGAGCCGCGGTCTCCGGGAGGCTCCGGCCTCTCACTAAACTCTGTCCTCTTTAAGTTGCAGATCCGAGCTCACGAGCCCTGGCGCTCCCGGCCATCAGATCGGGAGATTGCTGCGACTTGAAGCTCCGACTGAAGCCCCCCTTCCCCGCTCCGAGCTCCTGTTGCATCAGGAACCGGGACGTTTTCCTGGACAGACGCCCGGCGTCTCGCCCAGCTGTGAGCTGCCTTGCCGGGCCCGGACGGCCGCACATCGGCGACCGGCGAGCAGGGACGCGCGGCAACGAATGACCGCCCCCCCCCCCCCAGCGCACCTAGGACTGCGTGAGAGCCTCCGTTGATCCGGACCCGCCGCTGTCCATCCCAGGGGAAGGGACAGGGACCGAGAGACTGACTGGGAAACCCCCAGCAGGACCTCGACCCGCAGTCGACAAAGCCCGCAGCTGCCCGACCCGGATTCCGAGGAGGCGTGAGCTCATGAGCCCTGGTGATCAGTAAAACTTAGAGCGGTTCAGAACTGAGATTACTGCATACATCATCATCATTGTGTTCGTTATGTTGTAGTCGCCATTTTCTGCCAGTCATTCACATTTGAAACGCCCGCGTTTGCCATCCGGTCTAGTTGCACGTGGCGAGGACGCGTCCATCTTTAAAATACCAGAGTCCTGCCATCTTTAAACACTGCAGCCACGTTGTTTGAACCTGTTTTGTTGGTGTTTATTATTGTTTGAGTCCATGCATTTAACTTTCATTTCATTTTTATAGTTGTTGTTTTTTCTTGTTAGTTAATGGTTTTTGTTTATCGTAGTGTGCCATCAGGATTTATTTTGGGTATTTATTTACATCTGCTTTGGTACCCGTATGTAAATAAATTCTGATTGATTTTTAATGAGGAGTTGTTTGTGTTTCATACAATTTTGGTCACATTGACTGTTTGACAGAGACAGTGCCGAACTCTTTAAGAGCCTTCAACATTATTCACCAGGAATAATAGAACCTTCTGGTTATTCTGGTGGAATAATCCCTAATTTACGAGACTGATTTCTGCTGTTAAAAGTTATCATTTTCCTGGTTAAGGCCCAGGTGGTGCCCCTACGAGGATTATTATCATTTTGATAATTCAATTTGATAAATAGTCGACTTTATTAATTATTAATAATTGTTGAATAAAATGTTAATAACCTTTTGATAACTGGACAGCTAAGCTACCCTGTGGCACAACACCAGGTAAGTTACACACGAGTGGAACTGCAACAATCTTACAATAAACCACGTGAACATATAAAGGTAGGAGCACAAAGATGTAACCTGTCAATCACAATGTCAGCCTTGGTTCTGTTAGAGGAACCTGCTGATGCAGGATCAGTAGCGAGTCTTCAGGGACCACGTAGATGTGCTGGTCCAGGACTAAGACTGGACCATCAGCTGGTTCAGGTACCAAGAGGATCTTCTGGATCTCTGCCCTGAACTGGACCAGCTGCTCCGGTTCAGACCAACATGATGCTTTCAGCTGGAGCTGCTGACAGGTCGGACATCTGTCGCCATGACGGCCGTATGGGACGACTACACGAGATAAAAGAAATATCCTAAAACATCAATAACTACGTCTGAGCAGACAAACATTAAAGAACCGGTTCTTTAAAGTTGTCTTTTAAATTAAAAGTAACATGTCACTGAAAGGTTGGTTGGTACAAACTGATGTGAAACAGCAATATATGACTAAAGTTTTTATTGAATGTTTGGGCTACTTTCAGAGTCTTATATGGAGTCGGCTGCAGGACTATAGAAAGTGTTAGACCGGTCTCTCCTCCTGCAGCTGCAATAATCCGAGTGGATGAATCTGATCGTGATGCTTCATGTTTTAAATATGAGTTTATGTTGTTCACACTGTTACACAGAGGTGATCACGAACATCCACAATGCAAACTATGAGACTCAATACACGTGTACATTGGGCTTAATCCGTTAGTATATCATACGCGTGACAGTAAAACGGAACAAGGAGCTGTTTTTCGTCCCACCAACTTAAGTTCTGGTGTCGGTTCTTAAATTACAAACAAGAAAAAAAAAGACTGTAATGATGCACTAACGCTAAATATTAACATTCACAAAACTTTACGGACATAATAAACCCACAACTCTTCACAGAACTGCATGTGCACTCGACTCCACGTTGATTGTGATGTTCAAAGAAACGTGCGTGGATTTGGGCGTATGCACAGTTTTGAACATCTGAATTTTTTTTTTGCGTACGCAAGAATTCCAACCACGTACCAACGTTGAAATCCACGCACTCTTTGTAAATGAGGTCCCAGTTGTGCAAATTCTCCCACTTAAAAAGATCAAAGACACCTGTCATTTTCATCACAGCACAACAACTTAAAATCACATTGTCTGATTTTTAAAGAATATATTTCCAAATTATAGTGGAAAATAAGTATTTCGTCAATAACAAAAGTTCATCTCAATACCAATTATACTATAATTATACTATACTAATACTTATACCCTTTGTTGGCAATGACAGAGGTCAAATGTTTTCTGTCATTCTTCACAATGTTTTCACACACTGTTGCTGGTATTTTGGTCCGTTCCTCCATGCAGATCTCCTCTAGAGCAGTGATTGGTAAAACCTACAGAAGTAAAGCTATGATAGCATGTCAGAACTATGTAATGGAATGTATCACAGTATTAATAGAAATGGAGAAATCTAAAAATATACTAGTAAACTGTGTCTACAGAATACCAGGATCTTGTGTTGAAATATTCAAAGAGAAGCTATCGGTTATATATGAAAAAATAAACAGAGTGACTGTAAGAGCAGATTATAAGGTGCTGATTGGCTGATGTGTGATGGCAAAACCTATTTAGCCCGTGAACCTTTGATGGCTCAACAGGTGTGTTTCCGACTGGCAGGAGGAAACAGTTTTCGACCGCACGCACGCATGTACGCACTGATTGACATGCAATACCAGGCTGATGATTGTTTGTAACTGGAAAACTGAACTACGTGAGTGTCAAAATAAATCAATATTGTGCATCGCAAAGAAAGTTGAAATGGACATTCATTCATCATGCACCTGGCATCCATAAAGTAAGCGCGTCAAAAAGGTTCTTCCGTCGAAATATACCTCAGTGGCCTAAAGCGTTGGCTTGGCTTCTACAATTAAAGTGGAAAACTGTTTGAATAATGGACAACTGCAGTCTCAAGTTGGACTTTTGTCGCGTTTTGGTGGTGGACACCAGAGGATAGAGCCGTGCGAAGGTTCTGAGCGAGGAGCGGCTGATCAGCTGATTGTCATTTGCTCACCTGGCGACTGGAGACGCGGGTGAATGATCTACGCTGCTGGGGGATCCACTGCGCTGCTGGAGCGCCGCTGGGGATCTACGCTGCTGGAGCGTCTGCGCTGCTGAGAACCTGCTGGATGATCTACGCTGCTGGAGCGTCTGCGCTGCTGAGAACCTGCTGGAGGATCTACGCTGCTGGAGCGTCTGCGCTGCTGAGAACCTGCTAAAAGATCTGCGCCGCTGGAAGATCTGCGCTGCTGAGAACCTGCTGGAGGATCTACGCTGCTGGAGCGCCGCAGGAGGATCTACGCTGCTGGACCATCTACACTGCTGAGAACCTGCTGGAGGATCTGCGTTGCTGGGGCGCTGGTGAAGGAGCGACGCTGAAGGAGCGACGCTGCTGAGACGCTGAGGAGCTTCACGTGGACGCGGCTTCAAACAGAGATCCATAGGTATGTGTTGCTACACTTACAAACATGGCCATCTAAAAAGAAAAGTGTGCACACATAAAAGCGTAATTCCAATGATTTGGTTGCCGAAGTAAAACATTTGACTGTTGGGGGAAATCAGTGACAGCTGTCGGACTTTTAAATGGAGGACAAAACGTTGAATGTTGGCACATTGTCGGGTGTCAGTGTGCCAGCTGCTGCTGGCAGATCAGACTCTGTGGCCGGCTGCAGTGACACACGGAGAAGCCAACGTGTGGTCAAACTCACTGTTAAAGGACTCGCTGAAAAGATTGATAGATTGCAAAAGGATAGAAAAGCCAAACTAAACAGAGCAAGCGCTTTAAGGGAAACGATACGAGCTTCAATGCAAAGTACTAATACATCTAAGGTACAAAAATGTCTTGATGGGTTTATCGAACTGTGTGATGAAATGAGATGCATGCATGATTCTTTAATGATTTTGTTACCACATGAAGAAAAGGAAAGGCATGAAATCTGGTTTAAAGCCAAAATGATGCACAATGATGAATTTATTGACAATGTTGGTAAATGGATGAGTTATGATGAAAATCATGCGTCAGAAATCGAAAATGATGGTAATAATGATGTTGAACATGATGATATTGAACCCAATGACAGTGTTTCAAATGTGAGTAAACATTTAATCAAAAGTGTAACGAGTAGCAGGTCAAGTACTACTTTCTCTGTAAAAATAAGAGCAGCAGCAGAAAGAGCTGCAGTCATGGCCCGTATGGCAGCCTTAAAGGAAAAACATGCACTGGATGAACAGGAGCAACAAATAAGAAGGAAACGGGAACAGCTCGAGCTGGCAACTGAGCTTGCTGCGTCTGATGCTAAGTTAGCAACGTTAGAGGCTATGGATGGACAGGGGCTCCCTCAGGCACCAACAGACGGTATGAGCTCTTATTTTGAAAGAGAAAAGAAGAAACCGGCACAAGACATGCTCAACCCCATGGCAAAGGAATATGTGCCTGCAGCCTGTGAAGCACAGAAGCAAAAGGATTGGTCAATGCCACAAAATAAACATCAAGCAATGGACATGAAAATAAAACACAAAAACACACACAATTTAGCATCTGTGGAAATGTCAAGTGTTTTGCAGCCCGAACAAACAACTGCATGGGTGACACAGAATAGGAGGCAACAAATAGATCGTGTTCAAAATGATCAGATTTCATTTGGTGATGTCGTCAGTATAATGTGCAAGCAAAATGAAATCACAGCTTCCTTAGTTAACCAACAACGCCTGCTTTCTCTGCCCCCACGAGACATTCCTGTGTTTGAGGGAGATCCATTTCAATATAGAGCTTTTATTAAAGCATTTGAACAAGGTGTGGAGGACAAAGCAAGCAAGGCTGACTGTTTGTACTACCTGGAACAGTTCACCAGAGGCCAGCCAAAGGAACTAGTGCGAAGTTGTCAACATATGGACCCTGAACGTGGCTTCATTGTAGCTAAAGCTCTGCTTAAAGAACATTTCGGCAACGAATATAAAATTGCCATAGCATACACGGAAAAAGCTTTAGCTTGGCCAGCAATAAAGTCAGATGATGTTGAATCTTTGCAAACCTATGCTTTGTTCCTACGTGGATGCTGTAATGTGATGGAAGAGCTTCCTCATATGCAGGAACTGGACATGCCAAGCAATATGAAAACAGTTGTTTCCAAGTTGTCATATAAACTCCGTGAAAAATGGAGATCGATTGCTCATGACATTATGGAAAAATACAACCATAGGGCTCATTTTAGTGATGTTGTTGCATTTTTGGAGAAAAATGTGAGGATACTTTCAGATCCAATTTTTGGAAATATTGCGACACATGTGTCACAGACTGTATCTGTTGTAAAGCCCTGTAATAATTTCAAAATGCAAGCAAAGACGTTCAGAGGGAAAGGAAGTAGTTTTGCCACTACAGTGATATCTACTACATCTGAAAATACAAGCGATGTTAAGAAACAGGAACTTTTGTATTGTCCCTGCTGTTCACGTTCCCACCTTTTGGAGAAATGCCAGCAGTTCCAATGTAAAAATCACAGGGAGAAAATCCGATTCGTAAAAGAAAAGGGAATATGTTTTGGATGCTTAAGAGTTGGACACATGAGCCGTGACTGCAACAAAAGCTTGGTTTGTGAGGTTTGTGATCAACAGCATCCTACTGTACTTCATATAACAAAGGTCAATGCTGAGTCACAACAGGCAGGTGAGCCAGCAGGAGTGAATCCATCTACTTCTTCCCATACATGTGGACGCACAGGGGTCGAAATTGATTGCTGTAGTCTTTCCATTGACCCAGTGCAGGTCAAGTCCACAAAGGGAACTGAAATAATTCAGACGTACGCATTTCTTGATCCTGGTAGCACCGCTACATTTTGCTCTGAAAACCTCATGCAGCGATTAAACATCACAGGAAAAAGAACTTGCTTTCTCTTAAAAACGATGGGACAGGAGAAGGTTGTTCCCACTTGTGTTTTGTTTGGAATGGAGATTGCAGGCCTTGAAGGAAATAACTTTTATCCCTTGCCTGAAGTTCTCACACAGAGGGAGATGCCAGTCACTCCAGACAACATTGTCACTGCTGCTGATCTGAAAAGGTGGCCTTATTTGTCCAAGGTTCACATTTCCCCTATAAAGGCCAATGTCGACCTATTGATAGGAACCAATGCGCCCAGGTTATTGGAACCATGGGAGGTGGTGAACAGTTGTGGATCAGGTCCATACGCTATAAGAACAGTGTTGGGCTGGGTCATCAATGGGCCTTTAAGTGGAATTGGCAGCACTAGTGAAAAGAAGCTCTCCCCCGTAATGGTAAATAACATTTCTGTCTCTAACTTGGAAGTCATGCTGAACAATCAGTATAAACATGACTTTAACGAACGGCCCTTCGAGGACAAAGGGATGTCTCAAGAAGATGTTAGGTTTATGGACATTATGGAATCCTCTGCAACTCTACAGGATGGGAGATATTGCATGAAGTTGCCCTTTAAGAAACCAGATGTTCATTTGCCAAATAGCTTCAAGGTGGCAGAGCAAAGGATACTTGGACTGAAGAAAAGGTTTATGGGCAACCCAGGGTTTTATAGGGAGTATTCAAGTTGTTTAAACAACGTCATTGAAAAGGGGCATGCAGAAAAGGTGCCTCCAGAGCAGTTGCAAGGCAGACCAGGAAAAGTATGGTACATACCCCACCACGGTGTTTATCATCCTAAAAAAGGCTCTCTTCGTGTGGTTTTTGATTGTGGAGCCACGTATCAAGGCACGTCATTGAACAGTGAACTGTTACAAGGGCCAAATCTTACCAGTTCACTGCTTGGAGTCCTCACTCGGTTCAGGCAGGAGCCGTTGGCAAGTATGGGTGACATCCAGGCTATGTTTTACCAGGTGAAGGTTGCAGAACAAGACAGGGATTTTCTGCGCTTTCTCTGGTGGCCGGATGGAGACCTCAGAAAAGAACTAGAAGAGTTTAGAATGACAGTGCACCTGTTTGGGGCAGTCTCCTCTCCTAGCTGTGCTAGTTATACGCTCAGAAAAACTGCTGACGACAATAGCTCTGACTTTTCTGCAGAAACTGTTCAAGCTGTTAAGAAAAACTTTTATGTGGATGACTGTTTGTTGAGTTTGAGCTCTGAGGAGGCAGCAGCGCAACAAATCAAAGAGCTCAGTGCTCTTTGCAAGAGAGGTGGCTTTGTTTTAGAGAAATGGGTGAGCAACAGTCGTTCAGTGCTGCAGACCATCGCTGAAGATCAGTTGGCAAAGGGCGTTAAAGAGCTTGATCTGGACAGAGATAAACTCCCCATTGAGAGAGCTTTAGGTCTGCTCTGGTGCATCGAGTCAGACTCATTTAAGTTTAAGATGGAAGTAAAACAGCAGTCTTTAACTCGGCGTGGAATGTTGTCTACAACCAGTTCTGTGTATGATCCTCTGGGATTTCTGTCACCAGTAACTCTGTCTGCTAAGATGCTTCAGCAAGAGCTCTGTAGGAGAAGTTGTGGGTGGGACTATGCTATACCACCAGACATCTTGTATCATTGGGAAGTGTGGCTACAGGAAGTTAAGCTACTGTCATCATTTAAGGCTGAACTGTGCTTAAAACCGAGAGGCTTTGGTGACCCCATATGCAGCCAACTGCATCATTTTGCAGATGCCAGCAAAGATGGCTATGGGACAGTTAGCTACATCAGGCTGAAGAACTCAAGAGATGAGGTTCATGTTACATTTCTTTTGGGTAAAGCTAGAGTCACCCCTCTAAAGGCTGTAACAATTCCACGTTTGGAACTGACTGCTGCTGTCCTGGCGGCTAGAGTGGATGTTATGTTAAGGGCAGAGCTGCAGATCCAGCTGAATGAGTCTGTGTTTTGGACCGATAGTACGTCAGTTTTGAAGTACATCAATAATGAAGACAAGCGGTTCCATACATTCGTGGCAAACAGGGTCTCAGCCATAAGAGAGGTCTCAAGCCCTTCTCAATGGAGGCACATTGGCTCCAAAGACAATCCAGCTGATGTTGCATCCAGGGGGATGAGGGCGGCAGACTTTCTAAAAGATCAAAGGTGGTTGGAGGGACCCAGGTTTCTCTGGAAATCTGAGATAGATTGGCCAGCAAATCATCATGGTGCCAAGGTGGATTCTGAGGATCCTGAGGTTAAAAAGGATGCCTATGTGAACGCCACTGTTTTTGATGCACTGAACGCCACTGACCACCTCATGAGCTACTTTTCAGATTGGAGAAAGCTTAGAGTGTCAGTAGCTTGGTTTCTGAGACTGAAAAATCATCTGTTGGAGCTCAGTCATCAGAGAAAGGATTTCAATGCTGCTAAAACACAAACTGGTCAAAAAGGAGAAAGGGCCGCTGTTAAGCTGAAGAGTAGCATGTTGACACCAAAAGATTTGGCAGAAGCTGAATTGGCTATCATTCGCTACTGTCAGCATCAAAGATTTGCAAATGAGATTTCCTCTCTGTTATCTGAGAGAGGTACAGTAAGCAGACAAAGTTCCATCTACAAGCTTGATCCCATTTTAGAAAATGGACTCTTAAGAGTTGGAGGGAGGTTAAGCAAAGGAGCAATGCCTTCGGAGGAAAAACATCCCCTCATCCTTTCCAAGGATCAGCATATTGCCATGCTTATTCTCAGAAACATTCACCAATGTTTGGGACACAGTGGGCGAAACCACACATTATCTACACTCAGGAGGAAATATTGGATTACCAAAGCCAATGCAGCTGTGAGGAAGATTATATCTCAGTGCAGTTATTGTAGACGCCTCAATGGCAGAGCCATGGAACAAAAGATGGCGGATCTTCCAAAGGAGAGAATTGTTCCAGACTTGCCTCCATTCACAAATGTTGGCGTTGATTATTTCGGACCTGTGGAGATAAAAAGAGGCAGAACAACCTGCAAACGATATGGTGTGTTGTTTACCTGTATGGCCAGTCGAGCAGTTCATCTGGAGGTGGAAGTGTCACTGGAAACTGATGCCTGCATAAATGCAATACGACGCTTTATCAGCAGGAGAGGTCAAGTTGTCCATATTAGGTCAGATAATGGAACAAATTTTATTGGAGCTGAGAGAGAGCTGAGACAAGCTCTTAACGAATTAAATCATGAGCGCATTCAAGGAGCTTTGATGCAAGCTGGAGTTGAATGGAGCTTTAATCCTCCAGCCGGGTCTCATCATGGTGGAGTTTGGGAGCGTATGATACGCATAGTAAGGCGCGTTCTTAACTCTGTTTTACACCAGCAGACGCTTGATGATGATGGGCTCCACACTGTTATGTGTGAGGCAGAAGCCATTCTCAATGACCGTCCACTCACACAGCTATCGGACGATCCAACTGATTTGGAAGCGCTCACTCCCAACCATCTCCTTCTTTTGAAAGGAAAACCAGCTTTGTCACCTGGAGTTTTCAGATCCTCTGACATGCACGTGAAACGTCGCTGGAGACAAGTTCAGGTTATTTCAGACTTGTTTTGGAAACGATGGATTCGCGAATATCTGCCATTGTTGCAAGAAAGACAAAAGTGGAATCAAAGAAAACAGAGTTTGGCTGTTGGAGATGTTGTTGTCGTCATGGATTCCTCAGCGCCTCGTGGTTCCTGGCTTCTTGGAAAGGTGTTGGAGATTTTTCCTGATGCAAAGGGCATGGTGCGTTCTGTGAAACTACAGACTAAAAACAGTGTTATTGAGAGACCTGTGACTAAACTTTGTCTGGTACAAGAAGTGTAAATTGGGCCATTATTAATACATTTTTCATGTATGTTAATATCTTGCTCTTATTATTGTCTGTATTGAATTGTCATGTCTGCCGGCCATGCCAATTAGGGGTCTGTGTGTAAGAGCAGATTATAAGGTGCTGATTGGCTGATGTGTGATGGCAAAACCTATTTAGCCCGTGAACCTTTGATGGCTCAACAGGTGTGTTTCCGACTGGCAGGAGGAAACAGTTTTCGACCGCACGCACGCATGTACGCACTGATTGACATGCAATACCAGGCTGATGATTGTTTGTAACTGGAAAACTGAACTACGTGAGTGTCAAAATAAATCAATATTGTGCATCGCAAAGAAAGTTGAAATGGACATTCATTCATCATGCACCTGGCATCCATAAAGTAAGCGCGTCAAAAAGGTTCTTCCGTCGAAATATACCTCAGTGGCCTAAAGCGTTGGCTTGGCTTCTACACTGACTATTTGCACCCAGGGTACAAGTAGCAAGCCCCCATCAGCTGAGCTATTCACACCCTGTTGACAAATGAAAAACAAATGTGTTGCCCATGTGCATGTGCACCAACGTGTCTGCACTGGAAGGAGCAATTTTCATTTGTTCACATTTCACTGCCCTGTGATGAAGAAAGAACGAAGAAAACCATTCTGAAACGGAATTCAGAGGTAACGTTACATTTTGTATTTGTACGGAAGAGTATCAGGGCCACGCAGGAGAAATATTATTTGACAGGGGAAGATTCTTTTTTATTGTGCACTGTGAGAAAAAAGTTGAAATGTCAAGAAAAAAGTCAAAATGTCAAAATTAATGTTGAAAAATAAATTTGAGAAAAAAGTCGAAATGTAGAGAATAAAGTTGAAATACATGTAAACTATTAATAAGTACCACATTTGATTATTTACTGTACATTTGTTTATTTACTGTTTGCTACTTTTTAAATCTGGTATGGGTACAGTGAGCGAAATAACTGAAGTCAAATTCCTTGTCGGGCAACGCTCAAACTTGGCCAACAAAGCTGATTCTGATTCTGATTCTGGACATACGAGGAATTTGTTTTGGCGTAGTTGTTGCAACAGATTTTTCTAAATATGGAGATATGGACCCGTAGTTTTTTTAACAGTATAAACAATATCAAAACATGTAATGGAATTAGCAGTATATGAGTTACTATAGTAGTAGATGAAAGAGCGGTCCAACAATATACAAGTGATCACAGTGCAAGTTTCCAAAGTGCGAGCTGAGCATCAATGTGATAGAAAAGTAGCATGCTTAAAATACAATGACCATTTCAACGTTTTCAACACTAATGACCCCTCAGTGAATATATATATTTTTTTGGTTTTAACAGTTCTTATGCTGACTAAACTTAAACAACAGTTTAAACAGAAGTCTTTAATTCGGTGTGTGTGCAGCAGTAAGGATGGCAGATAATAAAGACAGTTTCAGAGCAGAAGGTGAAGACTTGACCCAAACATGTAGGAGCGTCTTTGGTTTTAAACTTACATCATGAGTTTAAAGGCTCTGCTGGGAGTTGAACCCAGGATCTCCTGTTTACAAGACAGGCGCTTTGACCACTAAGCCACAGGGCCTTCGCTTGATGAACCAGGTATGTAGAGACATGTCGTGCTTTTACACTAGTACCTACTCAGCACGTTTCTACTCTCAACGTCCCCGTTTTGAGCTTTTAAACTACGGTCCGAGGCGGGTTGAGGCGTGCAGAGCAGATACTTTTTCTGTATCTATTCTGCCGAGGTTCTAAGCGTGCTGAGTCGGCCCTGGATCTGACGTCATCACACTACACGCCACCGATTGGTCGGGGGGCGGGGCCACCAAATGTAGCAACAGCGCCATCTGCTGTTTATATTGAAACGTAAACATTTTGCTTAACATTCTGCTGTGTATTCCATGAGCAAAAAGCAACATATGGGTGCGTCCGAAATGCCATACTATAAAGTATATACTAAAAAGTATACTTAAATTTGGCACATGTAACCCTTGTTAAGGTATAATAACAGAGCACAGGTAGGTAATAATAAATAATAATAGTTGGACCAATAACAGAAGACTTAAGGTTTTAAAGAGCCCTTATTTTTGTTTACTAATAATAAAAGCAACAATAGTTTGCTGATATTTTACCTTGTTTTTGTTTTGTGGCACTTGCTACTACAAACAGACAACACAATGAAAATATAACAATTTATTACAAAAAGAACATTCAATGAAAATAACAAACTAAAATAATAAAGCCGGCAAAAACAAACAAAAACCCTCTTTTCCCAAAGTTAGTGTTGGGGCCCTTGTTTTCTTCTCTCGGTGTCAGTGTATCAGTGTGGATGCTTATCCTACCACACAGTCCGACAGAAAGGGGGATTCAGGAAATCCTGGAAATTCAACACCAGTGGTTCGATGCGGCTCGCCACCCAGTTTACACTGGGACTCTTATCGGATCTGGAAGCAATCTCTGGATCTGGGAATCAGGAACCTCACACACACCCAGCCGGGGGTGTTCCAGGGGATGGTTGGAAGTAGTTTCAACCTCTTAAAACGATGTCACCAAAAAACCTGACCTATGGCAGGTCAGATGAGATCCAAATAACATATTACATTCACAGCTTGTTCGAATAAATCATATTCTCACAAGCTAAAGTTGTACAACTAAAATCTAAATTCAAGTGTTAACAGTTGTGAAACTATACGTACATTCAAAGTACTTCTTAAAATTATGTTCAAGTACTCAATAAATTGGGGTTACATTAATAACCATCCAAAAATCATTTTACAAAAATAAAAGTAATAATTCCCTTTAATCTGGTGGAAATTTATATTAACTGCTGTAAACATTCAAAGTAAAAAAGTAAAGTAGAGGCATTAAAGTTTAACGTGCTTAGCTGTCCCTCCTTGTACCGGTAACAGTGAGAGACTGCACTGAAAATTTACCTCTTTATATCACAAACACCAAATAAACATATGTAGCAAACTAAAATCTAGGAAAATAACATCCTCCTTTTATAAACAACAAAAAAAACACCATAGAGCATGAATATCAGCTGCAAGACGACAGGCTAAAGAGTGTTTTCACTCACCATTGAGTCAAGGCATAAATGCACTTTAATTCAGGTCGCCAGATGGGCAAAATCATCCAGTCTCTCTCGCTGCTCTAAAAGGTTTAAATATAACAGTACAGCGATCAGCAGCTGTTAAACATCACTAAGAATTTATAAAACTTAGTTTAAAGGATCATTTTCGTGTCTTACCTAGTTGATTGCAACAGATTTTATCACAAAATCTCTCAACCTTACACGAGGCAGCAGCGTGAAAAAATGTCAGCGAAACCGGAAGTAGTGACAGGAAGTAGAATTACGTGGCCAATCAACCAAATATATTTATCCTTCACCATTATAAACACGTTTTTAACCCCATTTAATCATTTTTGGTGTATATAAATATTTATTTATTTCAAAATAAAAATTAATTGTTTTAACGATTTTAATTAATTCTTTAATTCAAAATTAAACCAAATTATTTGACAAGGAAAATCTTCATATTAAAAGGGATGTCACTTAAGAACCTGGGCTACACCCTCCCCTCCTGAACTCATGTACGTCCCTGTACATGGCAGCAGTCAAATAGAATTTATCTGAGTGGGAAGGTCAGGGGGGTATAGGAAGTTCTCTTCCTCACTCAAAGCATCTGCCAGTGCTGTGGTCAGTCCATGAAAAAATGACTTAACCGCTGTGACTAAGGGTTTTCCAAAATCAACATAGTCAAGTCGCTTTGATGGTTGACGTGCCCTCTCCGACCTCCGGAGAAGGGTATCCAATCCGGTCCCTCTCTCCATCTCCATTTCATCCGATTCATCCATTATTTTCTCCTCAGACTCTTCATTCTCAGTTCCATCTATCTTCTCTTCACTCTGTGACACATCAGCACGCATTGGAAACTGTTCATCCTGCATATCATTGACATTATCAGGTAAGTTTCCTCCTTCTACAGGGCATACATTTTCAGGTAGGTCGCTATCCTTTACAGGATTATCGATATCAGGTAAGTCATCTTCAGTCTGGTCTATTTCATGTACCTGTTTGGGTAGATTGACTGATTCAGGTAAGTTCTGCATGGATAGCTCATCTCTGTCCTCGGCAGGGAGCACGTCTGACCGAGAATCAGAGAGAACAGGAGCAGATGACACATCCGGTTCATTTGACTGTCTAATCATACTTGGAGGATTCCTCAACTCCTGAGTCTCATTTACTGTGACTAATACATCAGGCTCTGGTATTTGGAAAGGAGAAAATATCCGAGTTGGTACAATTTCCGAATCAGAGTTATCCTCTTCCTCACTGTCAGTGACGGGACATTGTCTTGTCCTGGGTCTCGTGACCCGAAGCTGTCTGACAGGCTCATTTGTTGTAGCAGCAGATAGAAAACCACAAGGGAGGAGCAGATCGCGATGTAGGGTGCGCACAGGCCTAGTCTTACCCTCAGGCTTGACAGTGTAAACAGGTATGTCACAAGCCTTCTTGAGCACAACATAAACATCGTCCTCCCACTTGTTTGCTAGTTTATGCTTTCCACGCAGCTTGACATTGCGAACAAGGACTCTATCACCCACTTCCAAGTTTGAGTCTATGACTCGTTTGTCGAATCTGGTCTTATTGCGATCAGCATTCTTTTGTGCATTGGAGGTTGCAATCTTGTAACTCTCTTCCAAGCGACATTTTAAGTCACTGACATACTGGGAATGAGACAGCCCATTGGTGTTGGTGGGCAGCCCAAAGGCTAGGTCAACAGGAAGCCTGGGTTGTCTCCCAAACATCAATGTATAGGGGGAGAATCCGGTTGTCTCATTTTTCGTGCAATTATAGGCATGCACGAGGGGTTTCACAAAGTCTTTCCAATGCAGTTTGTCAGGCTGACTCAGTGTTCCAAGCATTTGGAGGAGAGTGCGGTTGAACCTCTCAACCGGATTTCCTCTGGGATGGTATGGGGTGGTGTGCGTCTTTCTTACACCAGCAAGCTCACAGAGTTCTTTTATGGTCTTTGATTCAAAGTCAGGGCCCTGATCGCTGTGGAGTCGCTCTGGAAAGCCATAATGCACAATGAAATTATCCCAAAGGCATTTGGCTACAGTTCGGGCTCGCTGGTTTGGAGTTGGTATGGCTACCGCATACTTTGTGAAGTGATCGGTAATGACTAATATATCCTTTGTGTTGGACCGATCTGGCTCCAAAGACAAGAAGTCCATACACACGAGTTCGAGAGGCCGACAAGTCTTTATATTAACTAGTGGGGCAGCTCTCTCAGGAAGGGTTTTACGGCGAACACATCGCTCGCAGGTCCTGATCAGTTTTTCAATGGCCATATACATTTTTGGCCAGTAAAATCTGGCTCTCACCAGATCCACTGTCCGCTCGACTCCCATATGGCCCATGTCGTTATGGAGGCTCTGAAGGGCTATTGCTCTTAACTCCTCAGGGAGCACTAGCTGGAAGGTGGTATTGGGTCCATCTTGCCGCTGTCGATAGAGCACTCCATTACGCAGCTCCAACCGGTTTAGCTCACGCAGTAGTAAGGGAAGTTCAGGCAGCTCTGCTCTGAGGCTGGGAGGTGGGGTTTGACCAGTCTCCATTTGAACAATCACTTCATTGATTGCAGGATCTGACCTCTGCTTTTTTCTCAGTTCCTCTTCTGAAAATGAGGGGATAACAGGGAACCCATCCACTTGCTCTTCCTGAAAACAATCTGGGATGGCTGTGGATTGGTGAGAAAGGGATTCAACCATTGTTAACCCAGGGCTGGGGGTTTCCGCATCACGACCTCTGATACTGGTGACTATGTGTCGATCACAGATAGCCTGAATCACCTCTTGAGGAACAGTGTGTGGTGCGTCAGGATCACTCAGGTGGTACAGAGCAAATTGCCGAATTCTCTCACTTTCCCTTCGTGATGCAGGGTCATCCTCTGGTGGACCATGAGAACGTCGAGATAGAGCATCAGCGTCCAAATTTCGCTTCCCAGCCCTGTATTGAAGTTGGAAGGAGAAAGTCGACAAGCTGGATAGCCACCGGTAACCTGTTGCGTCTAGCTTTGCTGAAGTTAAGAGGTAAGTCAGCGGGTTACTATCAGTAACCACAGTGAAGTCCGTGCCATATAAATAATCAGAGAATTTCTCGGTAACTGCCCACTTAAGGGCCAGAAATTCGAGCTTATGGGCAGGGTACTTCCTCTCGCTCTTTGAAAGCCCTCGGCTAGCAAACGCTATGACTCTTGGTTGGCCATCCTGAACCTGGTACAGCGCAGCCCCAACTCCGAGGGTGCTGGCATCTGTATGTAGAACATACGGGAGCTGGGGGTCTGCGAAACCCAAGACTGGAGCTGAAGTCAACTTTTGAATTATCAGGTTGAACGCTTCCTGACATTGAGGTGTCCACCTTTTATCAAAAGGATCTTTTGGGTTGTGATATTCTTGACTTGTGACTTTCTTAGATTTTTTGCTTCCTTTCCTGAGGGGGGGATAACCAGAGGTTAATTCAGTAAGGGGTTTGATGACATGAGAGTACCCCTGAATGAACCTTCGGTAATATCCAGCGAAACCTAAGAACGACTGGAGTTCCTTTAGGTTGGTGGGGACAGGCCAAGTTGTCAGAGCTTTTACTTTTTCCGGGTCAGTTTCCACACCCTTTTCAGAAACCACATGGCCAAGATACCTGACAGAAGTCTGGAAGAATTTACATTTCTCTGGTGCCAACTTCAGTCCGTACTCCCTCAGTCGCTGTAAGACACGCTTCAGACGCTGTTCATGCTCCTCCAGAGAAGATGAGAAGATAATCAGGTCGTCAATGAATACTAAAACCTCTTTTAGGTTCATCTCTCCAACACACTTCTCCATCAATCGTTGAAATGTTGACGGCGCATTTGTAATACCCTGGGGCATCCTATGGAATTCCCAAAATCCAAGTGGGCAAACAAATGCTGTCTTCTGTTTGTCTGATTCCTCCATTTCGATCTGGTAGTACCCTGATTTAAGGTCCAGAACGGAGAACCACTTTGAACCAGCAAGAGCAGAGAATGCCTCTTCGAGTTTTGGGAGGGCATACGCGTCTTTGATCGTCTGAAGGTTTAGCTTTCTGAAGTCTATGCAAAGACGAACAGAGCCATCCTTTTTCCTGACAACAACGATAGGAGAAGCAAATGGGGACTCGGACTCCCGTATAACCCCTGAATCAAGGAGCTCCTGAAGGTGTTTTCTCACTGCATCTACATCATGGGGATGTATCGGACGTGGTCTGTACTTAAAGGGCGTTTCGTCACTGAGCTTGATTCGGTGTTTGACTTTGTCTGTATGTCCAAAATCCAGGTCATGTTGGGAGAAGACATCTGGCATGGAGTTCAATATGTTTGTCACCCGTTCTTTCCATTCGGGGGTTAAGGGCGAGTCTCCAAAATCGAAGCTCAGCTTTGTCATTTGAGGGAACTCTCTTTGCATGTCGGGGGGTTTTGGTTCCTTTACGGTTTGTTCTTTGTGTAGCACTCGCACGACAGCATTAACATTTGCCAATATTGTCTTGGGCGGAATGATGATGTCATGTTGTGTTTCATTTTTCAACACAACAGGTAGGTGGCAAGGTTGTTTCCTTGGCAAGCTAACCAAACTAGCTGAGACCAGGAGGCCGTTAGGTAAGGAAGAGGCTGATGGCTGTTCAATAACGACATACTTCTCGGAATGAGTACCAGAGAGATTAGCCATTCCTTCAAGGATGACTGTCTGTCCTGCCGGGACAACCTCAGGTGTCTTCCCAACCATCTTCGCCCAGCCAAAGCTACTGCTGGTGGAGCTTTTCTGACGCATTTCAAGGATTTTGAGGACAGCCCTGTAGCCATTAGGCAACGGCTGGAAGGTGGAGCGGTTCGGGTCAGCTCGAAAGTCAGCATAAAGGGCATCAAGAGTATTGGTGCCTATAAGCACCTGTTCATAAGCTGCAGCGCGGAGGTGAGGAATGACCAAGGCCAAAGTGTGGACCTCAATGTCAGTCCCTATAAAGTCTTTACGGAACGTAACAGAGAGCTCAATGTATCCTAAGTAGGGGACTGATTGGCCATTGGCACCCTCCACGTCAAGGAGATCATCTATTGGATGGATGGTCAGATCGGTAAGGTGTTGCTCATAAAAAGACTGGGGTACAGTGGTTACCTGCGAACCCGTATCTAAAAGACAACTAGTGTCTTTTCCCGCAATAATTACCTGAGCTGTGGTTTTAGTTCCCACAAGGCCACGAGGAAGTGTAATGGATTTTTTATTATTTTGAGCTCTCTTCAAGGCAGTTTTTTCAGTTTTGGGACTGGATTTGTCAGGTGTCACTCCCATGTGTCCCTCCATGGGAGCTGACATCAGTTTAAATGCACTCTATTGCCAAGGGAATTAGAGGCCTCCCATGCAGCATGTCTTTCTCTTAGCTGTTTTTTCTTTGCTGCTACGAGGGAAGGATTTGGCTCATTGTCACAAGCTGAGACGATGTGACCATCCTCCCCACACTGGAAGCAGTACCAAGGGCGTGGTCTGTTTCTCATTTTCGCAGCGGGGCTCTGCTGAGTTGTTTCTTTCTTTTCTACAAAGTGGGCTTGGGCTTTTGCACTGGAAACAAAGGACTTTGCTTTCTGTTTAGGTTGTTTCTGTCTTTGGCCCTCAGCTGTCATTCTGCTAAGCTGGGTACTAATGTCTGCTAGCTGTTTCTTAAGCATGTCAACTTCAGTGCTATAATCAGAATCAGTTGTGGCATGTGCCATTTGTAGATGAGACATGACACGCTGTTTACTGGCACTATAGGCAGGCTTGGCGGTGCCCAAATGCTGCTTCATACGACTAATTTTCGCAGCCTGTCTATCCTCTTCTGTTCTTAGCAGTAGCAATAATTCTGCAAAGGATGGTGGGTTCCTCTTCTTTTGTTCAAGCTGTAGGTCAACTATTAGGGCATTTTCCCAGCAACCGCGGCAGAACTGCTTTAAAAGCTGCTGGTCAAAGTCATGAGAGGACACACCACCGCGTCTCATAGTCGTGCTCAGTGCTACATGCAACCTCTGCAGAAAAGTGGATGGCTTTTCCCCATCATTTTGCAGCGTACTCATGAACCTAGCATAGAGTTCATCGCCATCCTCAACTGTTCCATAGGCGGAGTCAAGTAGTTCAAGATAGGCCGAAGGTTTAGCCTGTGGGCTCAGATGCTTAGTCATCTCAGAAGCAGGAGGGAGGAGACTGTCAAGGATGCGGTGCGTGCAGTGTGAGTCGGAAACGGAGGGATCTTTTATGAGGACTTCAACACTAGTACGCCATGTGTCGTAATCTGCTTCGTTATTGGGACGTGGGTATTTCCCTGAGAAAGCTCGAAGTCTACCTGGTGTAGTAAGGTGTGATGGGCTTTCACTACTACGCACAACGTGTTCAACCACCACTCGTTGAATGTTGGCCGGATTTATGTTGACTGTGGTCTGGGTCGTGCCATTATCAACGACTAGTGGAGTCGGCGGCATGGTTACATCGGTCAGGTTTTTAGTGAAGTTCGAAGAGGTGTGAACTACATCGTGAGTTTTCCAAGATGTGGGACCAGAAGGTTCCACAGAGTGAGGGCGCGGAGGGGGTGAGACACTTTCCTGGTCGAGTAGCTCTGTTTGGGAAAGTGGGCTCAGCTTTGGTGGAGGTTCTTGACAAGACTGACGAGAATGGGACATTTTTGTGGCTGTACTCAAAGGAATATTTCCCAATTCTTCTTTCAACATTTGCTCTACAGAAGTTCCACTCAGTCTGGCAATGTCACACAGCTGTTCCATGTATGCCTTGGTAGCCCTGTTTCGGGCATCTAGTGTGTAAACACTAGCCAAACTCTTCACTTCATACACAATGTCAGCCTGGGTGGGGTTTTGAAACTTCAAAGGCAAAAGGGGCTCTATTGATTTCATGGCAGCACCATGTGTAAACTCAACAATGATGTGTCTGTGGAAATCTGATTCAGGATCATCTATGCGTATATAGCGTTTAATTGAACCATATTTCTGGAGGTACACAGATACTTCATCATCACTCTCTGTTTCAGTTAACCCACTAACCACGACTGAGCAGGGAATTTCAACTGATTCTTGCTTTACAATTTCCATTTTGCCGTACTTGGTTAACCTAATTTCAACTGTAGTAGCTTGCACACAAAAAACAAAAATTGGTAACAATTAGACACTCAACGGGCACTCCTGGCTGGCTCGCCAAATCTGTAACCCTTGTTAAGGTATAATAACAGAGCACAGGTAGGTAATAATAAATAATAATAGTTGGACCAATAACAGAAGACTTAAGGTTTTAAAGAGCCCTTATTTTTGTTTACTAATAATAAAAGCAACAATAGTTTGCTGATATTTTACCTTGTTTTTGTTTTGTGGCACTTGCTACTACAAACAGACAACACAATGAAAATATAACAATTTATTACAAAAAGAACATTCAATGAAAATAACAAACTAAAATAATAAAGCCGGCAAAAACAAACAAAAACCCTCTTTTCCCAAAGTTAGTGTTGGGGCCCTTGTTTTCTTCTCTCGGTGTCAGTGTATCAGTGTGGATGCTTATCCTACCACACAGTCCGACAGAAAGGGGGATTCAGGAAATCCTGGAAATTCAACACCAGTGGTTCGATGCGGCTCGCCACCCAGTTTACACTGGGACTCTTATCGGATCTGGAAGCAATCTCTGGATCTGGGAATCAGGAACCTCACACACACCCAGCCGGGGGTGTTCCAGGGGATGGTTGGAAGTAGTTTCAACCTCTTAAAACGATGTCACCAAAAAACCTGACCTATGGCAGGTCAGATGAGATCCAAATAACATATTACATTCACAGCTTGTTCGAATAAATCATATTCTCACAAGCTAAAGTTGTACAACTAAAATCTAAATTCAAGTGTTAACAGTTGTGAAACTATACGTACATTCAAAGTACTTCTTAAAATTATGTTCAAGTACTCAATAAATTGGGGTTACATTAATAACCATCCAAAAATCATTTTACAAAAATAAAAGTAATAATTCCCTTTAATCTGGTGGAAATTTATATTAACTGCTGTAAACATTCAAAGTAAAAAAGTAAAGTAGAGGCATTAAAGTTTAACGTGCTTAGCTGTCCCTCCTTGTACCGGTAACAGTGAGAGACTGCACTGAAAATTTACCTCTTTATATCACAAACACCAAATAAACATATGTAGCAAACTAAAATCTAGGAAAATAACATCCTCCTTTTATAAACAACAAAAAAAACACCATAGAGCATGAATATCAGCTGCAAGACGACAGGCTAAAGAGTGTTTTCACTCACCATTGAGTCAAGGCATAAATGCACTTTAATTCAGGTCGCCAGATGGGCAAAATCATCCAGTCTCTCTCGCTGCTCTAAAAGGTTTAAATATAACAGTACAGCGATCAGCAGCTGTTAAACATCACTAAGAATTTATAAAACTTAGTTTAAAGGATCATTTTCGTGTCTTACCTAGTTGATTGCAACAGATTTTATCACAAAATCTCTCAACCTTACACGAGGCAGCAGCGTGAAAAAATGTCAGCGAAACCGGAAGTAGTGACAGGAAGTAGAATTACGTGGCCAATCAACCAAATATATTTATCCTTCACCATTATAAACACGTTTTTAACCCCATTTAATCATTTTTGGTGTATATAAATAATTATTTATTTCAAAATAAAAATTAATTGTTTTAACGATTTTAATTAATTCTTTAATTCAAAATTAAACCAAATTATTTGACAAGGAAAATCTTCATATTAAAAGGGATGTCACTTAAGAACCTGGGCTACACACACTTTTGAGTAAATATCAGTAGTGTGCATTAATTTGGACGTACTATTAAGAGCGCCAGTGTTGTGCGCTCTTAATAGTGCCAGTGCGTTCAAATGAACGCGTTCATTGAACACGTTCATTTCTGTGAGAACGTTGAACTGAACGCAACATATTTACACATAAAGAACTTGAACGTGAACTTGTTCATTCTGCAGATCATGAACTGGAATTTGAACTGTTCATATTATGTGAGTTGCAGCTTCACTGTTTAGGTCCAATTATTACGGAATAATCCTTCTCATTTCACCAGCGGGCGGCGCGCACATTTAAAATGCTCGACGAGCCCGGTGCAGTCTTTACGAATGAAGGCTGATTTATGGTTCCGCGTTACATCAACGCGGACCTACGGCGTAGGGTACGCGGCGTGCGGACCGTATGGTTCGCGTCGCCGCGTACCTTACGCCGTAGTCTTCGCCGTCGATTTAACGCGGAACCATAAATCAGCCTTGACGGGTGAAGAGAGAGACGTTGCAGTCGCAGCGTCAGCGAGCCGTCAGATGATGATCCGCTTATCATTATCTGCGGGAATTTTATACATCGTCTCCCAAAGAGTCTGACGGTAGGAAACTAACCTTTCTGTGCAAATTACGTCCACCTGCGCTGAGAAAACAAGTCTGAACGTCTGCCTCGTCAACTTCAAATTTGAAACGTCATGTGGAGTCAAAGCATCGGTCCAGTGGGAGAAAATATCTGCGAGTCCTTAAAGGGATTGTGACATGAAAAACAAATGTTTCTTGATTTTTTGTGTTTTGTTGGGTGTCTTGACATCAATTACACCCAAAAAACAACGAACTTTTAACATTCAGTGTATTGTGTGCTTTCTGGGATTTTCAGCATAACTGTGCAAAAACGGCGCATCAGGTTTGGTGGCGGGCCGTTACGTAACGGCCCGCCACCCAGCTCCCTGCCTCCGCTCCTCTCCAGCGCACCATAAAGGCTGATTTATGGTTCCGCGTTACACCGACGCAGAGCCTACGGCGTAGGGTTACGCTGCGATGCGCACCATACGCTGAACCCTACGGCGTAGGCTCTGCGTCGATTTAACGCGGAACCATAAATGAGGCTTAACACGGAGCTGTTTAGAGCGTCTTTTGTTCTAATCACCGGAGGAAAACTGCTAAGAAGACCCCCGGCCACTGACTGGACTTAAGATAAGGGGACAGTGCTGCTTGCATGCCTTTATTTTTATGATTGTTTGCTGTGGTTCTCCCTGCTGCTCTTCCGTGCATGCTTCGCCTGTCGCTCTCCGACGCCGCTGTGAGCGTATGGTTGGGCTGGAGGAGGAGCGGAGCAATGATTGACAGGAAAGGGGGAAAGGAAGCATTTTTCACGGCGCAAAAAAACACTGTAATAAAAAGCCAGGAAAAGAGTTCTAAGAGTGAAGTTTTTCTTGTTACACTCTTTTAGACACATTTGAGGGATGTTGGCCAAGACTTTTAATAGTGTTAAAAGCATGTTAAAAATGATGTCACAATACCTTTAACAATCAAAAAAGTTCCCAGAAAGACCAAGAGGTCTGATTTCCCAGTAACAGGTAGACAAATTGATAATGCACTACAATGTTGGAGATTTACAGCCTCTGAATAAAGTTACATGATTGTATTCAGCAGGGTCTCCAACCCTGTCCTGCATGTTTTACATGTTTCCTGCATCATCACACGTGATTCTAATTAATGGTCGTCATCAGCTTGTCATCCAGGTCTGCACAAGTCTGTTAATGACACATTTTTATCAGGGTTCTGAGGGGAAATATCTAAAACATGCAGGACAGGGTCCTGAGGACCAGGGTTGGAGACCACTGGTATACGGTGAACAGTTTTAGGATAGGGGGGCGTTTCATTCGTACTTCTCACCTAAAAATATTGAAATGAACTGAATTTGAACTAGTTCAAAATGAAAATGGTGAACTATGAACGTGAACAGTTCATTTTTAAACTATGTGAACTGAACTTTGAACTAGTTCATCATGAGAAGTATGAACTTGCACAACACTGAAGAGCGCACACGGCACTTCCTGCCGTGAATCATCTTACAGGCTCCACATAGATGAGAATTACAAAGGTGATGGCAGCTTTATTTCTATTTTCTTTCTTCAACACACATGTATTTATATTTAGTTTTACATTCTAAAAACCATAAAAAGACATTATTTGTTGCACTTATGTCTTGCTGTCACCTGAATGAAATAATCTTAACAGACTTATTAAGACATGATAGTAAAAACTTAGAAAAAGATGTTTTCCATGTTCAGAGTTTTATATTTGGTAAACTTGTATTTGTTTAAATGAAATTTAACGTTAGTCAAAGGAAGCCAATGTTGGTTTGACTGATTTCAGCCACAGTAAGAAGTTATTCAGTAAATGAGCTCTACAGCTCATATGTTGGACGACTACACATTCAGTCTGTCCACTGTTGTCTGTCAGACTCTCTGAGTTCATTAACAGCGTCTGGAGGACATTTCTGAACGTATCAGCTGTTTAAGCTCCTCCTACGTTTCCATTAGAAGCTGTTGTTCACTCGGTGAAACATCAGCAACACTCGTCCTCCATTTCTGAATCAGGACATCTGGGACCGACCTCACGGTCTGCTTAAGACAGACGTCAACGTGCACGAACCAGGATTAGTTCAACCTGGCTTCACATAGCTGCACCTCCTCATCCTGGATCGTCTTCCTGCAGCGGAATCATCCAGGATGAACTCAGGAGGAGATGTCAAGCCTTTCTCACACATCCTGGACTTCTTCTTTCTACTTTCATGCAACAAATCTCCCAACTGTCCCAGAAAAACTACATCAAGATGATCAACAATGAAACTAATCCAACCGTGGAAAACATTTGAAAAAGCAGCAGAGAAAAGCAGCTGGAGATGACTTTGGAGGTCTGGAATACAATATGTAATCCTGGATCAATCTGGGAACTTTATATTGATGATGATGATGATGATGATGATGATCCATAAAACAAATGTATATTTGTCAATATTTCATTTTTAAGTTGTCTTAGGGGAAGAGGTTGTTACTTTAAACCAGTTTCTTCTATTTCACATCTGGATAACTCTCCGTGGGTAAAACTGGTATTGCGGCCGTTGTTAATCCAAAAAAAGGGCCGCGAGGGACTAAGCAGGGGAGGAAACACGGTGACGCGCTTGTATAAAGAATTCAGTTCCACTCCAATTATGCGTCTGAACATTTATTCTTTTCTTTGCTTGCACGTAAAAATAATCCAGGTACCAGTTTCCAAGACAACATTTGCGTGCGTGAGTGCGTGATTGCATGATTGCGGTCAACAGAAAAATATCACCTCCTCGAGCTCACCCCCTCTCTGTCAAACCCTGACCAGGTGAAGGTAATCAAAGAAATACTATCAGCTGTTACCGCCCATGCCCCGGTGAACACACCCACCACCCAAAGTGTCAATGAAATGTGCAGGTGCAATACGAGACCGTGAACATAAAAGCAGAGGAGAATTATGGCTCCTACAACTGGTAAAACAATGTTTAAATCATCTCTGGAAACCCTGATTGTCATGTAAAATTTCATTGATAACTTTGTGAGGTGTTATAGTTGTAGTCAGAATGGCCGAGTGGTTTAAGGCGCCAGACTTAAGGATAACGTACTTCCTTCATGTGTACAGAGTCTTGTGGTCTCCCAAGGGAGGCGTGGGTTCAAATCCCACTTCTGACAGTTTCATGCTGCTTTGACCAACAAAGATCTCTTTCTGTTTACCAACAACACCACCGTCGGTTAGGGCCCAATAAATCAAAATGTGTACCCAAATCTACTCAAAGGGGATTTTACTACATCCTGACATGAGTGGATCATGGTCTACAACAGTTCTTTTATGTATTATTTATTTATTATTAACGTTAGTATGTGAGGCCCCGGTTGTTTTTAGAGAAATCCCCATGAAGACGAGGTAAGTGAGGGGTTACGGAGGCCCTGTGGCTTAGTTGGTCAAAGCACCTGTCTAGTAAACAGGAGATCCTGGGTTCAAATCCCAGCAGAGCCTCTAAACCCAACTGTCTTTGGAAGATTAGACATGTTTCATTCATTATGTGGCCCGTCTGTTGCCAACAACCATGCCACGCTCACTTAAATCACCGTACTTCGCCATCCTGATGCTGGTTTGAACCACAGCAGATTCTCTTGACCATGTCTATGTGCCTAAATACATTGAGTTGCTGCCATGTGATTGGCTGATTAATGCAAGCCATTAAATATCACATGGCCTGGCTTGCGTGCAAAATTTGGGGCACGTTTATGGGGCAAAAAGGCCCTCATTTTGTCGGAAGAAGGAAAACAAAAAAACAAGGAAAATTCCTACAGATACAATAGGGCCTTCGCACTATCAGTGCTCGGGCCCTAATAAGGAGGAGGTTTTTAATATAAATGTATATAGTTTTTTTTATAATTTGTATACAGTTACTTTGTATATAAATGTATATATCTGTTTATCATGTGTGTATTGTTCTTTTTGTATTAATAAATGTGGCTGGTTTCTCTTTCAACTTTGAAGCTTTGTCTCGTTCCTTGTTAAATTATACATATATAGTTTATTATCCACTTGAAGTGATTGTTAATTACATGACTGGAACAGATAAGATCACATTGAAAAAAACTCAGGGAATACCTTTAATTATAAATAAATGCCATCAATAACTGGAGTAAGTAGCCAAAACCAAATGACCAGAATGACTCAGTGGAAGGTGGAGCTGGTTTATTTTTGGGGCTTTAAGTTTCCAGAAAGGACAGACTCTTGGCAGGTACGTCGTCTAGTTGTTCTCCAGGTCCACGTATCTGAAAGAGAAAGACATTTAATATAAACCATATTAAGGTATAAACCATATTATGGTTTTATAAGGAATTATAGAATGCGTTTTCCTCCTCTGTTGGAGGAAAACCTCCAACTGAGGCCCAACCTTCCTACTCCGTTTGTAGTTGCAGTTCAGTTATTCGTCCAGCAGATGGAGACATTTCCCCGAATCACCGCCCGCCACATGAAGACGCTCTGGGTTCTTTAGTTCTGCTTAGAGTCTCTGTATTTAAATTAAGTGCATGTGAGGGATAGCGTTGCTGAAGAAATGTTTTTTCTGCTTTGATTATCTTCTGTCTTAAACTGAAATAAAAAGGAAGAGTTTTTTGTTGTTGATGTAATGTCACTTTCCTGCCACTTGATGTCGCTGTGACGGCTCTCCTGCAGCTGCCGGCGGAGCCCAGCGCCTGAAAGGGAGAGGAATCCACTTAATAGGTTTGAATCAAATGTAATGACGTTACATTTGATTCATACTAGATATTTGTATAATTTACTCCATCATTGTATGTTTGTTCCACACTATTGTAAACCTTGTTGGTGTTTGTTTAGCAACATTTGCTAATAAAGTTGTTTTTAAAGAGGTCACGTGGTTCCGGGTTGCGTCATCACAGTTTTTGCAGACGAACTTTTAGATTGAAGATCTGCAGGATCAGAACTAAACGAGAACGAAGCAGAACCAGGACTCGGAGATGGACCGGGATCAGAACCAGGACTCGGAGATGGACCGGGATCAGAACCAGGACTCGGAGATGGACCGGGATCAGAACCAGGACCTGGGGCCTGTACTACGAAGCAAGTTCAACATATCCAGGATATCTTTTCCTTATCCAGATTCACTAAGCGGGACAATTGCAATCACGCTAAGCGGTCACACGACGGTGGTTATCAACTCGGTATATCAACCCAGGTTTCTCCAATCTGGATATGAGCGCGTGCACATAAAAGGGGCGGTGTTTTCAGCGCATGACCAATCGCAAGCATGGAGAAGTCCGCTGTCAGAGCCGCTTATTTCAGTAGCGAAGAGCAAACAACAATTTTACGGAAATATGATGAGTATAGGCATATAATACAGGCAAAAAGCAACACAGTTGCAGCTGCAAAATGCAGGAAAGACAGCTGGCAAAAGATCGCTGACTGTATAAATGCGTAAGTTCATAGGGATATAAACATATATTTGAATATTCTGGGAATCTTAATCTTAAACTGTAAACCATGATCAGCAATATTAAAATAATAAAAGGCTTGCAATATTTCAGTTGATTTGTAATGAATCCAGAATGTATGACATTTTTTTTGTTTTTGTGTTTGCATTACAGAAAATCACAATATTCTAATTTTCTGAGACAGTCTGTATATATTGGTTCTATAACTATTGTTGTTGACCGATAACTTGTGCTGATGCTGTACCAAAGAATTGGGTTTTTTTATTTATTTTATTTAATTTTTTATTTTTTCAGGAGGGGGGTATTTAGTATTTTAAAGTGACTTCTCAGAATGTTCGAGGGACGAAATTGAAAATCCCTTTTTTGCTATCCCCTTACAAATGCATCTTCTTTTTCATTTCTTCTTGATTTATTTATTTAATTGGTATTAGTTTTGGATTGACTGTACATCGGATTTTGGGTGATGATTTGTTTTATTTATTCATTGATTGATTGATTTTTTATTTTCTCCTCCACCTCTTTTTTCTTTTTTTCCTTTTTTTTTTGGATCGTTCATACAGGTACTCTTCAGGGAAAGCAAAGGGGTTTTGGTGGTCCCTGAATACGCGTTCTCTTCGGAGGGATCCTCTCACGATCCGCTTCGAAAGGGCATGTCATTTTCCAAGAGAGCTGATTGGTCAGTGGGCGGTGCTTTTACACCCGGCGATCTGTATCTCGAACATAACCTGCTCCGGAGCAGGTTAGCTGTTCAGCATAAGTTACCATGGCGATGTGCCCCGATAAGAAGTGAACCACCGTCGTAGTCCTGAAAACCCAGGGTTAAACCTGAAGTTACCTCGCTAACCCCAAATCCCGCTTCGTAGTACAGGCCCCAGGAGTCCAGCATCAGGACCAAAGCGGGATCTTCCTCTGCTGGTCTGCAGGTCAGTGTTCAGGTCCAGGTTCTGCTGATTCTGCAGGTCAGAAACGTGTTTTAAACGTGTTTCCGTCTGAATGTGTGAATGTGGAGGAAACACGGACCAGCATTTAAGGCTGATTTATGGTTCCGCGTCACACCAACGCAGACCCTACGGCGTAGGGTACGCAATCTAAAGTTAAAACACATAATCTAAAGTTAAAACACACAATCTTCGTTTGTTCGTTTTTATTTATTTCGAACATGTATATATAAAAAAAAGAAACAAGAAAAAAGATAAGAGAAACAAATCCAGGTGGACATTCCACCACATAAAGAAAAAACACATATTTCAGTTACATGTTGGAAAAGGAGTGGGAGGAAGTATACATTTATTTAATCCCACCCCTTTTCCACAACTAAACATAAATTATATGCCTGTATTTACGCTTTATACTCTACACTAATTTGTATAAATAAATAAATAAATAAATATATATAATTTTTACAAAAATAACCTGTTTAATACCAAATGTAAGCTCTATCATAAATATAATATAACTATGATATAAATATAATACGTATATCTATACAAACATACAAAAACAGCATGACTAAATAGGAAAACAAACACAATCTAAAGTTAAAACACATAATCTAAAGTTAAAACACATAATCTAAAGTTAAAACTAGTGCTGGCCAACGATTAAAATTTTTAATCTTAATTAATCCCTGATTTCTGTAATTAACTGCGATTAATCTCACAATTGTTTTTCTCTAAAATTTCAAGGAAAAAGTGAAAGAAAGCTGAGATGTACGTAAAAAAGAGAAACGATTTTGTAGCATCCACAGGCTTTTATTTCACAAAGTGCATCATCAATATTTGCAGCCTCTACAGGGGCAAAAAATAACACTGTGACTGTTAGAACACAGTCAGAACGTAGCCTGAAACCAACAACAGTAGGCAATCAGCATGAAAAAGAAATAACAGCTGGTCAGACTTAAGGAAAAAAACTTAAGGAAAAAAAAATGTAAGTAAGTGGTGTTATCTTTTCCTTTTTTTTTTTTTAACACAGCAGCAGATAGGTTAGACTCAGGCTAGTCAAATAAGTACTGCATTTTCTTTTCTTTACACGTTAGCAACATTGCCTAGTTTAGACAGGCAGAACCTTGAACCAAGAAACCCAGCAGGTAATACCAATAACAGCTTGTCAGGAAGGAAAGTCCCAGTGAGACTAAAGGGACTATACTTGTTGTTCTTAAACACAGCAGCAGACTGTAATAGTACATTAAGTACTGACTTTTTTTCTTTAGCAAGCCTATTCCTCATTATCAGTTGCACCAAGCCAGTTACTAAGGCACACAAGCTGATTAACATGTCAAGATGACAAAGAAACACGCTTCTTTTGGACAATATGCCCAGCAAGGGAAAACAGACGCTCACAGGGCACTGATGTGGCAGGTGTAGTGAGGTACTTTTTGGCAATGCAGGCCAGCCTGCTGTGCAAGCCTGCACGTTGTGACCACCACTTTAATGGACAGTCATCCTCACTGATGGTGGGCTCAGATTTGTATCTGCTCACACAGTTCTCAACAGTCATCTTCATTTTCACCCTCAGAATCAGACTCTGAAGCAATCAAGAGGGACAACCTTTTCTTTGGGGGCTGTGGTGGCTCTTCCACAGGTTCCTGGGGAACACTTCTCTGGCCCTCTTCCTTCAGTAAAGTGTGGAGTGAAGCCCACACCTCACCTCTCTCTGCTCTGGGAAGACATTTGAGGTCCTTGAATCTTGGGTCGAGCACAGTGGCAATCTGCAGATAGCTGATGTTGGCATTCTCCTTAGAATAGAATAGAATAAGACAGAACAGTACACTTTATCAGCAGTGATTAAAGAACATGTTTCCAATCTGTGGTCCATGATAAAACAAAGAACAATTGTTCAGAAGTTCTGTCACTTTTCTGCACAAAGTAGAAGGGAAATAAACATTGTTTACTCAAATTAACATTCACTGATTGAACGCACACACACACACACACACACACACACACACACACACACACACACACACACACACACACACACACACACACACACACACACACACACACACACACACACACACACACACACACACACACACAGAGACACACACACACACACACACACACACTTCTTTCCTCCATTTTTTTTACACTTTCTTCCATATACCCCCCCCCCCCCCCCCCCCCCCCCCCCCACACACACACACACCAGAACAATAAGGTATAATAAACTTTACTGTACCTGCAGGGCTCCAGTAGTACTTCCAATTTGTGCAACTTGTCCATTTCAGATGGTGTCGGCATGGCAACTTTGCTGTTGGACAGTACATCTTTCAGCGTTTGTTCATTTCTCCGAACACTCTTTATCATTTCGAGAGTTGAGTTCCACCTGGTCGGGACGTCTTGAATTAGCGACTCCACTTGTAGCCCGTGTTCTTCTTGTTTACGTCGTAGTTCTGAGTCACGTTAGCTTGACTGTGTTTAAAGTGGCCAACCACCTTTCTGCATTTGGCCAGCGCATTGTCAAACGGGCTGTTCTGGAGAGACACTGTGATGGTGCGCTGGAGACTGTGTGCAGAGCAGGGGACATGAGCCATGGGTAGTTGCCTCGCAGCCGCGATCATATTTCTGGCACTATCTGTGGTGACTGAATTTACTTTGTTTTCAACTTTCCACTCCTCTGCAACGCGCATGAAGTGCTCGGCGCACACGTCAGCATAGTGTCTCTCTTCAGTTTTCATCACCGTCTCCAGTCTCCGTCTATATAGTGGACTGTGACACCGAGATAATTGTGGTTACCCAGCGATGTCCAATGGTCTCCAGTTAGAGCCACGGTTGCTGCGTGTTCCAACTCCTTGGCTCGTGTGCCCCTCTCCTGCTCATACAACGCGTGTATTCTTCTTGTTACCGTCTGTCTTGATGGCAGCTCGTATGTAACGTCATTTGAGGCTATTCTAATAACCTCCCTCAGGCCCTTATCTTCCACAATATAAAGTGGTCTGCAACTTCTAGCCACCCACTTTGCAATGGCATTATCTATTCTGCAAACCCTTGGTTGATCGATAGGTCTCCATGCTGCATCCAACGTAAGCTGCTGTGCTGGTTGTCTCGGCCACGTGCTGGGATCGACGCCAGTGTGTTTTGCTGACAAATGGTACCTGAGGCTCGTAGAAGTTCTGTGGTAGCTGAACGTTTTGCGACAGTGGACACAAATCACTTGAGATTTGTCCACTGTGCCATCTGGGAGATTTTTAAAAATAAAATGTCCATTTGCCAACCTGTTTTGCTCCATTTTTGTTTCTCTTGCATATCGTGTAGCAGGCTGTCATGGGCGGCACCGTTGGTGACTCGTGTTTTAACAACAGGCTTTGTGATTGCTTGCTGACTGATTGACAGACGAGTAAACGAATCACAAACCAGGTTTTCCTCAACACTCTGCCTCTCAGTCATTGTGACGGTTGTGATTGGTTTGTTGATTCGGAGCCAGAAGTGCTGGAGTTTTTTCGGCTACGGAAAAATATATGTTTGCGTTATGCGTTAAAAATTTTAATTGCGTTAATACGGCAAGGAATTAACGCTGAGTTAACTCGTTAATGTGGCCACCACTGGTTAAAACACATAATCTAAAGTTAAAACACACAATCTAAAGTTAAAACACACAATCTAAAGTTAAAACACACAATCTAAAGTTAAAACACATAATCTAAAGTTAAAACACACAATCTAAAGGTTAAAACACATAATCTAAAGTCTCCACCAACTCGTGAGTGTCTGCAGTTCTGGAAACATCTGGTTGGTTCTACAACCGAGTAGCAGCAACATCTCCAGAGCAGCGGGGTTTGTTGGAGCTCCTATCCCGGGAGGGAGACGCCGCCGGCGGGTTAAAGTCGGAGGAGACGCCATTATGAGCACAAAACCCACCGTAAAAGGCTGCGTTTTAAACGAGTGTCGTAAAAACCGGCGTTTTCTGCTGTCTATGAACGCCGCTAAAACATATGGCAAGCCACAAGGGCCAAAAACTGTTCATGAATGAATGCGCTGCCGAACAAAAGCATAAACATATAAACGTAGACGCCCCATGGAGCTGCTGCGATACGTCAACGTCAACGATACTTCAACGTCGCCGCCATATTGGATGTGGAAAGACTGCGCTGTAAACTAATACAAGTAAATTGACTTATTTTCATAAAGCCTCTTTCTACAAAGAAATGTACGTTTTACGTCTCATTTATTCATTCACAGACGCACTGATATACTTGGGGAAACAGTTAGGCACCAGATATAATATATATAATTTTTTCAATGGCAAAAATAAGAACTTTATTGATCCCACATAGGAGTAATTCATGTTATATCAGCTATAGAGAACAAAGTAATTTCGAAAAACAATATAGGCTATATCCCCCCTCAAAAAAATAATACAAATAGAGAAACATATTTTCTCATCAACATAACAAATTTAAAATTTTTCAAATGACAAAGTAACATATTTGAACCATTTTTCAGACAATAAAATAACATTTGAATCATTTTTCAGACAATAAAATAACATTTTATTGTCTGAAAAATAACTTAAAAATGATTCAAATATGTTATTTTGTTATTTGAAAAATTTTAAATATGTTTATGTAAAATATACTTTGTTGATGAGAAAATATGTTTCTCTATTTTTCTTATTTTTATGAGGGGGGATATATATTGTTTTTCGGCACTACCTTGTTCTCTATAGCTGATATAACATTCTGTTCTTATTTTTGCCATTGAGAAAATTAAATATATTATATTTGGTGTCTAACTGTTTCCCAAGTATATTAGTGCGTGTGTGAATGAATAAATGAGACATGAAACTTAAATTTCTTTGTAGAAAGGCGCTTTATGAAAATAAGTCCATTTACTTGTATTAGTTTACAGCGCAGTCTTGCCACATCCAATATGGCGGCGACGTTGACGTACGGCTCTGAATTTTCCAGCCACTAAAAGTGAACTGTTAGGAGCCAATGAGAAAGGAATCAGAGCAGAACACATCAATGTCTGTGTACTTAGGTTAACGTTGCTGCAACTGAAGAGGGGCACCACGTTGACTTGAAATGTGAACAATGTAATGTTAACTGAATATTATATTGTTGTGTAACGTTTGTGTATTGCTTTCTAGCTAAATCAAAAGCTCTTGATGACAAATAGATGTTACTATGTTAAATTGTGGTCAAGTATTGGGACGCCTGGTTGGTTGAGGGAGAGATACGGCGGTACAGAACTCTGCTCTGTCAGTTCAGTAACCTGGTGGTGACTGTGAGGGAAACTTATCACACCTGGCAACCAGGTATCTGTGTGTCCAAGCTTCACTTATCACACCTGGCAACCAGGTATCTGTGTGTCCAAGCTTCACTTATCACACCTGGCAACCAGGTATCTGTGTGTCCAAGCTTCACTTATCACACCTGGCAACCAGGTATCTGTGTGTCCAAGCGTCATCCACATCGTCAGAGCGTAGGTTTTCTATGTAGGTAAGGTCTGTCTAGGTAATGTGTTATGACATTTTTTACTCTTTACAATTCATTTCATAAAATTGGTATTAAAAAAAAGTATAGTTCAGTAACCGGTCTCAAAGTGAAAGTATCAGTACCAGTACTGATATTGGCCGGGTTTCCCAGATCCAACCTCTCTTAAGGATTTAAGAGAGGTTCAAAGAAGGTTTGAACTAAGAGAGGACCCTAAGATACGGGTGTTTCCCAGATGACTTCTTAACACCGTCCTTTAGTTTCGCTCTTTCAGAAGCTCTTTGGAGCAGCTGTCCGGTTCTGAAACCAAATCAATCGATGCCAGGCAAATCGATCACCAACCCCAACAGCGCATTTTCACACGCAGCACTGCTGCCTAACGCACTAATTCCCTGCTGCCTGTGCGTTATAATAAAAAATTAAGATGATAAATATAATTCAATGGCCCTTTTTCATCCAAACGGTGCGTTACTCCGTTATTTCTGGCTACAGTGAGGCTTTTTTTCCCCACACGCAGAGACCGGGAGGAAACGTGGTGGGCGTGTGTGTGCGTTCAAAAACATGAGCCAAGAGAAGGCGAGTTTCGCAAATCGCAACGTGGAATTACAGCAATCCCTGGTTTTTCGCAGGGGTTATGTTCCAAAAAGAACCCGTGATAAGTGAAATTCTTTTTACAATTATAGAGGGCTTCAGATTGCAGAGATCATCCCCGCCACGCATTCCACTGCTCTTCTCTTCTGATGCCGCTGCATCCCGACTCTGTAGCGTCTTTTTATCCTAAACCCCGCGGTGCAGGTGGGTTTTTTCAAGAGAAGAAAATAGTTATGGGTCGTTGTCTTCGCTCTTTTTTCTTCTGGGCAAAAAGATTCTTTAATATTAGGGGTGTAACGGTACACAAAAATCTCGGTTCGGTACGTACCTCGGTTTGGAGGTCACGGTTCGGTTCATTTTCGGTACAGTAAGAAAACAAAATGCAAAATATAAACGTGCTAGTTGTTTATTACACACACACAAAATAACATTGGCTCTACGTGTGCCGGCGCTAGGACCCTGCGGGCGCATTGTGTGTCGTCGGGCTGTGTTTTCCTTCATGCTTCATGCAGAAACATTTCTCTATATAATGTTGTCTGTCGCCTGTTATATTTTTTCTTTTTTTGGCCGGCGCCATAGTTGGCTGGCTACAAACTCTATACATCCCATAATGTGTAATAATATGCCCGCGCTCAGCAGCGGTACTCGCGTCGTTAAGGCTGATTTATGGTTCCGCGTTAAACCAACGCAGAGCCTACGGCGTAGGTTACGCGGCGAGCGGCTGTACGGTGCACGTCGCCGCGTACCCTACGCCGTAGCCTACGGCGTAGGGTACGCGTCGATTTAACGCCAAACCATAATTCAGGCTTTTCTAGGCAACGAAGCAGGTTGACTCCCGTTGCAGAACAGCGCTGCAGAGGCGCTCATGAACGTAAATGATCATTGTTTTTTTTTTTTAGGCCTGGCGGGGAGTCTCATGGTAGGGGAAACACCGGACTTTCTCGGTGTGAGCGCAACTGCAGCTGCAACTGCAGCAGCGCTCTGCTCCACGTGCGGTCCTCTACTTAATATGTACCGAAACTCGTTCGGTACGCCTCTGTCCCGAACCGAACACGCTATACCGAACGGTTCAATATAAATACATGTACCGTTACACCCCTATTTAATATAAACCGACACCATTGATTATATTTGAGGCTGTAATGAACGATTCATCAAAGGATCCCGTTCTTTCAGCTTCTGCTTCCCTGTCATCACACATGTAGGTGCTCGGGCTCGGGCGCACGGCGCAGGTGTCACGGCTGCCTGGACAGCCCGGTCCGACAGCACGTCCAGGGGACTGAAGTGCTGACGCACCAATGCGTTCATAAAAACAGTTCTGCTTCGCGCACGGCGATGCGGTTGATTTGCAGCGAGAACATGCTGTATAGCAGCCAAATTATCAAATAAATGATATTCATGATGATCGTTTTATTTGTGCGTAATGCATAAAGCATATACAGGAACACACTTGTTATTCCTTATTTTTCTTTTTTTTCCCCCTTTGCTGTCACCAATAAATGCTAAACAATATAAATCTAAAGTATAAAATAGATCAAAATTTGTGCGGGGTGCATTGTTTTAATATCTCATTGCTTGGTGTGATATTGATTTGCCTGACGCGGCTGGATCTGTGAGTCTTTGTTCACTAAGATGGTTGTAAAGACTGGGTCAGCAGCATCTTTCATTTCCTTCTTAATGAAAGAGATACTTAAGCTAAGAGCAACTCTGGGAAACGCGATTTTCTTTCACAGGCTCCTTAAGAAGGTTTGAAAGAAGTCTTTCGCTGTTAAGAACTACTTAACTGATCTGGGAAACCCGGCCATTTTTTGAAAGGTACCCAGCCCTACATATGACCTGTACACGGTTAGATGGTGAACTACAGAGAGGATTTTAACAGGTATCAGACACCGAGGTGTCAGAGGGCGGGACTGCATGTCAGTATGTAGCTCTGGAAGATCTGGCCTACCAACATGAAAAGAAGAGAAAAAGAGGGCGCAGACAAGCATAACAAATACAAGAACAATGCTGCACAATGATTCCAGTGAGATACTTCAAATTAATAACTAGATTAAGCTGAAGATGAGAAATGATCAGCTCTTGCAAATATCTCGGAGCTAGTTTATTTAGGATATTTATACACAAATAATAACATTTTGAATTGGATTCAAAATTGAGTTTTACAGGGAGTGTGGTGACTATCTCACAAACAAAAAGAAAGTTTGATTAGTCACACTTGCGGTGGTTAGGAATGTCTTTGACTCATAGCCTTCTTTAGTCCAACAAATCCACTTTCCAGAGCAGTTCTCCTTTGGGTGACGTTCCCATTTATTGCACAAAAATGATGATTTAGCAAACGTTTATACTACCAAATAATGTTGAACACAACGGTTGGCATACGCTACGGTAAAAACGTGTGCTCCCTCCACCACTCTGCCCCGACTGCTGACAATCACCAACTTATAACACCTGTGCAGGTGCGGCAACCAATTACCTGTGACTGACGTAAATAGCAGAGTGAAATAGCAGAGTGAAACCTACACACTCTAGTAGCAAAAATAAACTAAACACACACACACACAATTAAACTAGGAAATGGCTCCTACAGGGACTCTATGGAGGGATGCTAACTCGGGAAAGATGTGTCTCTTGCTGATTCCTGTCAGCATTCGTGCTGCTGCATTTTGGATCAACTGGAGGATATTCAGAAAATTACTGACATCCTGCTAATGGGTTGGTTGGTGATGGGAAGGTTTATTTATTGTGTTTATTTGTAAATATATGGTGAAAATAGATATTGGGTGACAAACTTTAAGGCCTTGTTCTGTGATAATTTTTCTGTTTGTTCATAACAGCTACACGTATCACATACAATAACTTTCTCAGAATGAAGAAAGAAGCCTTATTTGTTGGAAATATTTCCCCTATGAGGTAGAGTGTTACACAAGGTACTCCGGGCATCAGATGTGGAGCTTCCTCGACGTCTCCTTGGTGAGGTTTTCTAAGCTTGTCCCACTGGGAGGAGACCCAGGACCAATGGAGGGAATCTGTCTCTCAAATGGCCTGGAATGTCTTGGGTCGCCCTTAGATGAGCTTGACAAAGTGTTTAGGAAGTCAAAAGTCTTGGCTTTCCTGCTTACGCTACTGCCCCTGCAAACCAACCACGGATAAGCAGAGGAATATGGGTAGATATTATGTTTTGAATGTATTATCATGTTTAAAATGTGGCTTATAAGTATAGTGTAAAAATAACTGTGCTTCACGCTGTAAAGTCCAAGGCTGACGCCAGTATTTATGTGAACCTGTCATTTCCAAAATCTCTGCATATGGTCAGAGGCAGGAGTAGATTTTGTTAACACCAATGAAAAGTTTAGAACTACGAACATTTCAGCAACACAAAGTGTGTACATTTTACTCTGCTGATTTTACCCATTAATCTATTCTGCTCATGTTTCATGAATGAGACCCACTGAGTTCATAAACGTTTATGGTCACTTTGGTTCTTTTTGGTTTTTTTCGTGGAAATTCTGGTTATCAAGAACCGTGAGACATCCAGGTTAAGCAAAACAATATTATTTCTAACGCATGCAAAAGGAAAGGGTCACAGAGTGTACCGGGAATAAAGGGAGGCTCTTTGTGCATCTATGTTATGTTATATATCAGATACAGGTGATGGTATTCCTGCTGGGCATTGCTGCCTGACACACCTCCTCCAGTGTCTTTGAACAGGTGTGCTGTGACCCCTCACTAAACACCTCTGTGAGCCTAAACGGGTCATCAGCTGGGGACCACCATTCATTAACGTTTCGCTCCTTTAGCCCCAGTACGTCTCATGGTGGCGGAGCGATGGCAGGGATCTCTCCCTGCCACCCCCTGCTGATGGCCTAGGTGTTAATCCCCCAGCTCTTCTGCTTCCTCCTTAGCCACGGCCAGAAGTTGCCTTTCTACTAGTACTTGGCTTGCTTCCGCTCGTACGCAGCCTCCAAACCTCCCTCCCATCGGACGGTGAGTTCCACCAGAAGGACTGCCTTGCAAGCCTCTGACCACAGGACTAGGTCTGGCCGCAGCGATGTTTCCACAATCTCCCTGGGGAACTGGAGTTGCTTCCCCAGGTCGACCCTCATGGACCACTTTTTTCCCGGTGCGAGGAGTCTTGCTGTAACTCACTAGTGGGACGGTTTGACAGCCACTCCACCCCTTGCAAACTGGATAGGATGTCTGCCTGGAGTGGAAGGTCTGCTGTTTGCTTCCTTTTTGCATGTCTCTGAAACCTCCGCCAGTTTTCTCAGGACTTGGTCATGTCGCCATCTGTAGCGGCCTTGGGACACCGCTGTCCTGCAGCCTGACAGGATGTGCTGGAGATTAGCCTTGATGGTGTTGCAGGGTGGACAGGTCTCTTCGGCACCAAACCACTGGTGGAGGTTTCGGGGACAGGGCAAGGTGTCATATGTTGCTCTGATCAGGAAGCTGAGCCTAGCTTGGGGGATCTTCCACAGGTCAGACCATGTCATGGATCTGTCTGTGAGGCCTTCCCATGATGTCCAACGTCCTTGCTGGCCTTGGGACACCGCTTTGATGTTAAGGCGTTCCTGCTCAGTTCTTGCCACTTCCGCCACCACCATGGCTCTTCGGTCTTCTTTGGAAGCCTTTGACCAGAACAAGGGAGTAACGCCCCTCCCGAGGCCTGCTCGACCCTCCTGGACTCTGCTTGGCCGGAATTGATTGATCACTATTTCGTCTGATTGAAGTCGCTGATGATGATCAGAGACTGTAAAGGCAGACGGAAAATTACTGGGCTGCCTGTTCTCAAAACAACCGCTGATTCTACTAATTTGACCTCGAGAGAGCGGCTTGGAACGACCGCTCCTGCTCACAATCTCCTGGAGGAATGCAAACAAGATAACTCTCTCCCCTAGCCCTTCCCCCTCCCAAAACACCTGAGGATCCGCCTCCCAGAACTGTACGGCTGCCCAAAACCATCAAGGATGCTTGGCTGCTCTCTCTGGGCGAAAGGTCCTCGGACTTATCGCGTCACAGACTCTCACATACACACTGACACACACACCCCCCTCTCTCATCCAACCGCCTTCCTGGCTCCCCCTCTTATCAGCCCCCCTGACAAGGACGTTCGGGTTTGAGCGCCAGCTACGCGGCCCTCACTTGGATGAACTGTGCCGGCAGACAGTGATGTCTGCAAGGTTCTCATCCACAAAGTCATAAATCAGCATATTGCAGAGCTGTCAACTGCAACTGCCTACTAAAATGTCAGACCTTTGTATAACATGACACTCGGGTCACAACTTAAGAAACACATAAAGAAGTTATTTGTGTTCAACAAACACAACAGCAGGAGTGGCACAGGAGCCTGCTGGTTATATTTGTGCAACATGATTTGGGGCAAAGTGGCTATGTAAATCCTGTTACTCAGCATTGATCTGCCACCTGCTCCATCTCCTGCATCAGTCAACTCTTCTGATGGTGGTGAAGCCAGCAAGACCAACCAAACAGACAGTGGGCTGTCACGTTAGGTAGGACCCCTCGATAATTCCTCCCGAGTCCTTTTCCCTCCCCATAACTCCTCCTCAGGGACCAGGGAGGAAATAACACGCCTTGCATTTACATTGCCCAATGCCTGTTAACCCTTTAATTCTCTTTAATTCTTTTTGCCTGTTAAACAGGAAGAGTTTCTCTTGCATATCTTGCATTTAGTGTATCATTTAGTTTATCAGGTTGTATTTTTTCACAGTATTTTTTTAACGCCACTTCCCGCGAAAAGGGAGGTGACGTCATTCCCCTCGGAAACTAGTCGGTTTGAATTTGCGTTCTTGTTCATGCTTTTTATCAGAGATTTTCACAATAGATTACTCAGCTACAACCCACACACACACACCATACGCGTGGAACATATTCACTATACAAGCCCACACAAAAACATATTATGGATCCACCAAAGTCCGTGTGCGCAAAATGGTTTACAGTGAGCAAAGCTGAATTCAGTGCCAGATGAAGACGCAATATCTAAAATGATATATCTCAAAAACCAAAGTATTAATTAATTCCAAATAAATTTCCTGTGGTTTGAAAGGCTTCTGTGTTACTTTTATCCATTGACAATTTTGATGGATCTAGCTATGGGATCTCTGTATTTAGAAAAATATGTGTAAAAAAAAAAAAAAACGATTTACATTTTTTTGGTAGTTATTTGCACTTTTTGTCAATTTATTTAGTTAGTATGGACTTTCAACATACAGATTAATAAAATTGGCTTATATGGGTTGTTTTGATGTATAGGAAATAAAAATACTCAATAAAATGGCAGTATCCTATGCAAAAATGTAAAAATATGCTTAGATGGACTTGTTCTATGGTAGGTCAAAAAGGGTTAAACAAACATTAATCATCCAGTGATAATAATGGGGTTGTATCTAAAAACGCTGACCGTACGGTGTTTTTTTTTCCTTGCCCTGTTGGTGGAATCTTGAAATTCCAAAGTTTCTGGCAAACTTCACCCCAAAAGGTTCCTCATGACTTCCTTCAGTGGTTTTTTTGAGGCTTGGCAGTGATGGTCAAAAGTTTGAAGAAATAGTTCTAGACTTTACAAGTCTAGAGAACAAATATTACTTAAAAAAAAAAAAAAAAAAAAAACATTAAACTGGTCAACAATACATCTATACGAGGACAGGAAGCTGTATAACTGCACTGCAATTTCCAACTGGCCAGCAATAATTCGCTTGGTGATTTGTATGGATGAAGAGGTCCCACACTGGCAAAAGTGTGGGACTAGCAAAAGTGGTCCTTAAGGAGAAGCAAAACGTGCTCAGTAAGATACTTTATATTGCAGGCAACATAGAAACGTTTGCATGTAAATTATTAGATCATGATCAAATGAAAAGCACAATAGTACATAAGCATTTAAGTTGTGTATGTTACCCCTCAGAGCCACCCTAACACATGCCGCTCCTTGATAAAATGAGGACTTAAGAAGAGCAGAGGAGTTTGTGCTGCTCATGCAAAAGCATTACACCTTTACACTGGCAGTCTCCAGTGACAAAAGTGCGACCTATGGTGAGATTTTATCCATCCTGAAAAATCTACAGCAACACTACACCGTACAGGAAGAGGACTCTGCCTTGGTTGCATTTGTCACTGGCTCACTGGCTTTATTTTTGACTGCTCAGTTCATATATCTTTTTTTAAAAAGGACAATTTTATTTATTTATTTATTATTATTTATTTATTTTTTCTGTTAGAAACATTTTGGAATCCTGGAATTGCCAGAGAATGATGCATGTTGTATTTGTTCATTTCTATAGGAGAATATTTATCTTATATTGGTCATGCTAATCAACTTTTTGTTGTCTCTTTTTTCCCAAATGAGAATTGATAAGGGAATCGATAAAAACCGATTGTTAAGCAGAATGAAAAATGGTTGGAAGATCTTATCAATACCCATCCCTATTAATGAACTATTTTGATGGTTTTCGTGTTAGTAGCTTTAACCATTTACACTTTTGATTTGACGTACTGAGATGTTTCATCTGAAGGTCTCTGACTGTCAAGAACAGCACTTTAGACAGACAGCACTTTATAGAAACTGAAAAGCTTTTGTGAGTCAGTCAACAAGATGATTTAATTCTTCTTCTCTGTCCTTACAGAAACATAAAGGCAAAGAGAGACCCACAAGTTATCGTTGTGATCACTGCAAGAAAGTCCTCACCACTTCATCAGGTCTGAGAAAACATAAGATGATTCACACTGGAGATAAACCGTTCACTTGTGATCAGTGTGGAGCAGCTTTTACCAGACAAGATAGTCTAAGGACTCACCAACGTATTCACACTGGAGATAAACCGTTCACTTGTGATCAGTGTGGAGCAGCTTTTACCACATCAGGTAATCTAATGATTCACCAACGTGTTCACACTGGAGATAAACCGTTCAGATGTGAACAGTGTGGAGCAGCTTTTACCACATCAAGTAATCTAATGACTCACAAACGTATTCACACTGGAGATAAACCGTTCACTTGTGATCAGTGTGGAGCAGCTTTTACCACACAAGGTCATCTAAAGATTCACCAACGCATTCACACTGGAGATAAACCGTTCAGATGTGAACAGTGTGGAGCAGCTTTTACCACATCAAGTAATCTAATGACTCACAAACGTATTCACACTGGAGATAAACCGTTCACTTGTGATCAGTGTGGAGCAGCTTTTACCCAACAAGGTAATCTAATGACTCACCAACGTATTCACACTGGAGATAAACCGTTCAGATGTGATCAGTGTGGAGCAGCTTTTACCAGACCAGATAATCTAATGACTCACCAATGTATTCACACTGGAGATAAACCGTTCACTTGTGATCAGTGTGGAGCAGCTTTTACCCAACAAGGTAATCTAATGACTCACCAACGTATTCACACTGGCCATAAACCGTTCACTTGTGATCAGTGTGGAGCAGCTTTTACCACACAAGGTCATCTAAAGATTCACCAACGCATTCACACTGGAGATAAACCGTTCAGATGTGAACAGTGTGGAGCAGCTTTTACCACATCAAGTAATCTAATGACTCACAAACGTATTCACACTGGAGATAAACCGTTCACTTGTGATCAGTGTGGAGCAGCTTTTACCACACAAGGTCATCTAAAGATTCACCAACGCATTCACACTGGAGATAAACCGTTCAGATGTGAACAGTGTGGGGCAGCTTTTACCACATCAAGTAATCTAATGACTCACCAACGTATTCACACTGGAGATAAACCGTTCAGATGTGAACAGTGTGGGGCAGCTTTTACCACATCAAGTCACCTAAAGAGACACCAACGTACTCACACGAGTAATAAACTCTAAAGATGTGATCAGTATGAAGTGTGGAATTGCAAAAAACACCTCAGCACAGCAAAAAAAAAAAAGCAAAATAATCAGACGTCATACGGAAACTTGAAAGACTAACATATGATGCCCCCTGGACACCTCCTGGGAAGGTGTTCCTGGCATGTCCCACCAGGAGAAGATCCAGGACACACCGGAGGGAATGTCTTTTGGCTGACCTGGGAACGTCTCTGGATCCCTCCAGAAGAGCTGGAGGAAATGTGTGGGGTTAGGGAAGTCTGGACATCTCTGCTCAGACTGCTGCACCCGCTAACCAGTCCCACATCAAGTGGATGGAAATGGATGGATGGATGGACAAAATCCATATATCTGCAAAAAGCACAACTTTGTTACACTATACTGCGATACAGAATGTAATCTAACTATAGCATTAACTATTCCACAAATACTGCATTAGCGCATCTCTAACATCTCTGCCTTCCTCCTCTCCACCCCGAGCCACTGCCACCACTGGCTGAAGTGGTGCTGCTGCAGGTACATCCTATGATGTTTCATAAGTCTTTCCATGACTTTCACACAGATTATGCAGTGGACAGGAAGTCATCACCATTAATTTCACCAGTCGGACATCACAGAAGGCAACCTGCTGAATTCATCTTCCACAACCACTCGTGCTCGGTTGACTTTGTGCTTAAACGCAGACTGTTCTGCTGTCAGTCGTCCAGTGTAATGGAATGGTTTCAAGAGCCAGTCCTGCAAAGGATAAGTAGAGTCTCCAAGAAGGAAATACCCAGCAGTCACTGTATATTCCTGATGTGAAATAGGAAGATGTTCCTCCGACTGGCTAACTCCTGTGTATGTATTATATATGTAATCAACCATTTGTCCTTGAGAGCTGAACTTTCAGGATCGATTCCTCGAATGGTTTGCTAAATTTGCCCCTTTTAACATTTCTTGATATTTTGATGTTAAATCCAATGTTTGTGGAAATTTCTGTACATTTAATAAATTTCAGTGGCCTTTTACCTGAAGTCTCCATTAACACCAAACTTGGCACAATTAATTTTTTTGGATTGTACTTGTCAAGCCTAACAGGTTTGAGGACGGTTTTTCAAAAAACGTAATCCTACAGGAATATATCATGTGTCATATCATATTTGTTTAAAAAATCATGTATGGATATTTAGTAAAATCCATGAATAGCAAAAAAAAACCTGTCAGATATTCAAAAAGTTATTTGAACGTTGAAAGTTGCGGTTCTTCACGCACACATCAAGGCTGGCGTACACACATTTCTGAGGTTTTGTCCGTTGGCGACACTCACTGGTGATGCAGTGAAGTCCAGAATATGAGGAAACATGACGTCAACAATAAGTTCACGACCACAAGTGAAGGACACGACAGTCCCCACATCACCAGGTAAGTTACACACGAGTGGAACTGAAACAATCTCACAATAAACCATGTGAACATATAAAGGTAGGAGCACAAAGATGTAACCTGTCAATCACAATGTCAGCCTTGGTTCTGTTAGAGGAACCTGCTGATGCAGGATCAGTAGCGAGTCTTCAGGGACCACGTAGACCTGCTGGTCCAGGACTAAGACTGGACCATCAGCTGGTTCAGGTACCAAGAGGATCTTCTGGATCTCTGCCCTGAACTGGACCAGCTGCTCCGGTTCAGACCAACATGATGCTTTCAGCTGGAGCTGCTGACAGGTCGGACATCTGTCGCCATGACGACCATATGGGAAGACTACTGGAGATTATAGCCAGATCCTAAAACATCCCATAACTGTCTGGACAGAAAAACATTAAAATACATTTTGCAGCGAAAAACCGGTTCTCTAAAGTTGTCTTTTAAAATAAAACTAACATGTCACTGAAAGGTTGGTTGGTACGAACTGATGTGAATCAGCAATATATGAATAAAGTTTTTATTGAATGTTTGGGCTACTTTCAGAGTCTTATATGGAGTCGGCTGCAGGATTATAGAAAGTGTTAGACCGGTCTCTCCTCCTGCGGCTGCAACAATCAGAGTGGAGGAATCCGATCGTGATGCTTCATGTTTTAAATATGAGTTCATGTTGTTCACACTGTTACACAGAGGTGATCACGAACATCCACAATGCAAACTATGAGACTCAATACACGTGTACATTGAGCTTAATCCGTTGGTATATCATACGCATGACAGTAAAACGGAACAAGGAGCTGTTTTTCGTCCCACCAACTTAAGTTCTGGTGTCGGTTCTTAAATTACAAACAAGAAGAAAAAAAAAGAGTGTAATGATGCACTAACGCTAAATATTAACATTCACAAAACTTTACGAACATAATAAACCCACAACTCTTCACGGAACTGCATGTGCACTCGACTCCACGTTGATTGTGATGTTCAAAGAAACGTGCGTGGATTTGGGCGTATGCACAGTTTTGAACATCTGAATAATTTTTTTGCGTACACAAGAATTCCACGCACGGACCAACCTTGAAATCCACGCACTCTTTGTAAATGAGGCCCCAGTTGTGCAAATTCTACCACTTTAAAAGATAAAAGAGACCTGTAATTTTCATCACAGAGACAGAATGACAAAAAAACAAAGCAGAAAATCACATTGTCTGATTTTTAAAGAAAATATTTGCAAATTATAGTGGAAAATAAGTATTTGGTCAATAACAAAAGTTCATCTCAATACTAATTATACTATACTAATACTTATACCCTTTGTTGGCAATGACAGAGGTCAAACGTTTTCTGTCATTCTTCACAAGGTTTTCTACACTGTTGTTGGTATTTTGGCCTGTTCCTCCATGCAGATCTCCTCTAGAGCAGTGATTGGTCCGTTCCTCCATGCAGATCTCCTCTAGAGCAGTGATTGGTCCGTTCCTCCATGCAGATCTCCTCTAGAGCAGTGATGTTTTGGGGCTGTCGCTGGGCAACACAGACTTTCAACTCCCTTCTTTCAATAGAAGAAGTTTAAATTAAAATCTGTCAAAAATCAAACATTGTGGGGTTGCCGGTGGCCTGGGTTCCAGGTTCTTCCTCGTCGGCCCCAGGTCTTGCAGGTGGCGGGGTTGCTCTCCCCCCTCCCCCACTATAGATACACTTCAGGTGGAGCTTTGATAGTTTTTTTACGCACACATACACGCACGCACATACACACACACACACACACACACACACACACACACACACACGCGCGCACATACGCGCACATACACACACACACACTCACACACACTCTCATACCCACTCACATACATACGCATAGCCACATAGACATATACACACACACTCACTCACGCACACATGCATATATATATATATATATATATACATATTCATACATGCACACATACACACACATAGCTACACATATGCATACACACACACGCACGCACTTAGCTACACATACATACACGCTTACATACAGCCACTCAGTCATATACATATACACACACATACACAGCCACACAAACATATACATACACACACAAATAGCCACACAGACATGTACATACACACGCACGTATACACACACACCCACACATACACACACACACACACACACATAATCATATACATACACGCACACACACACATAGATATATACACTGGCTTGTTCACCTGCATGCTTGCTCTGTAGTTTTTGGGGTTAGTTAGCGGTAGCTTAGCTCAGACTGTGTTTGGATCTCGAGATTTGGGTCGATTGCTGCTCGTGTTTTGGTCGGCTTGTTGATTTTGTGTTTCGTTTGTGGTTTTTGTTGCAGATTTCACCGGCACGGTGCATCCAAGTGAGCGCTGCAGCTTCTCAGGATGTAAGGACCATTTCACCCAGTATAACAATAAATGTTTTTGAAAACGATTATAGACTATACCTTTAAAGGGACAAGAGTTCATTTGCCTGGAAAGTCCTGTTTGTTTGTGGAGGTGTGAATGCACAGTGTTGCTCTTTTTACCAGGTGAAATTCCTGTGTACATTGGGCAAAAAAAGGGCAATATCTGATAGCCTAGTTTTGTTCTCAAGGTTGACAAAGGCCCAAATCAATGCACGTCCCTGGGTGGGCTTGAACCACCAACCTTTCGGTTAACAGCCGAACGCGCTAACCGATTGCGCCACAGAGACCAAGGCCTGTCATGCTTTTTGGGTGGGCGTGGCCATACAGGTAACTCCGCCCTTACTTCTCAATCGTTTGGTGACCATTTACAAATTACAGCATCTTCAGGTGTCAGTAAGCATTTCCGTACAAAGAGTTGAATAATTTTAAAAACAATATAATTCTCACACCTACATCAGTTGATATTTCTGCTCTGTTCTCACTTTGGCTAAAGATCAACTCCCGACTCTGGTGGGACTCGAACGCACAACCTTGGAATAGCTAGTAGCTACTAGGAGTCCAATGCGCTGTCCATTGCGCCACAGAGCCGGTGGCTGAAAGGTTCAGTCCAGGGACTCTGAGGAACCCGGGGACCGAGACCCAGGGTGAAGGTACATCTCAGGGAGCTTTGGTTCCTCGATCCTGATCATCTCTGATCCTGGATTTAGACAGATCTCTCAAAGTAATCCAGGTTCTCTTTGATGTTCCCACCTGAATATTATTGCAAGTAACTTTAATTTTAATATCGTTGGTACTTTTAACCCGGCTAACCCGATTTATTTCCGAAAAATAATCAAAATAATGTTGAATCTCTCTTTTCAGCTTCGTGTTTATTGGATGGTTCCTCCTGCGGGGATTCGAACCAAGATACAACCCTTTTGAACTCATTATTACAAATCTAAACCTGCTGAGTCGTACCGCAAGAACCAAAGACAGTCTGCCTTTACAGTTGAAACAGACCGCTGTTGTGTGGGTGTATCAGGCATTTACCACAGCGTAGTCAGGAACAGAACAGGAACTTTATTCATCATCAAATCAATTCAACTGCACCATCCTCCTTCTTCCTCCCCAATGCAATGTCTCATTCTCATCCACTGCCCAGTGTAACAGCGCCCTCTGTCGGTCATAAAATATGACCGTCAGGTAATTGCTGTGCAGGCATATAATTCTGACAATTACTCATCGCATGAACACAACAACCGCTAGTCAACAGCTGGACCACGATGGATCGACACGGACCAACAACCAACGTCTGAATCTCCAACCAACGCTGCAAGATCCTCAAATGGATGGAAACATGACCTCAGTTTGACATTTGGTCAACCAGGATGTCGGACCACTGCTCCTTTTGTCTGGAGGTTATCTCAGCTGATCTTTCTGCTGTTTTCTCACTTTGGCTAAAGATGAACTCTGGACTCTGGTGGAACTCGAACCCACAACCTTTGTATTGCTTATTACTGCTAGAAGTCCAACGCGCTGTCCATTGCCCCACACAGCTGTTGCTGGTGTCAAGGGTTCAGTCCAGGGACTCTGAGGAACCTGGGGACCGACACCCAGGGTGTAGATACATCTCAGGGAGCTTTGGCTCCTTGACCCCGATCATCTCTGATCCTGGATTTAGCCAGATCTTTCAAAGTAATCCAGGGTCTCTTTTATGTTCTCACCTGAATGTTATTCTACGTAACTGTAATTTTAATATCTTTGGTACTTTTAACCCGAAGTGGACTCAACTACCCTACTTATTAAGAGGGTTGTGATTTTTTTATAATTTTAACTGAGAACAGAGAAAACATATTCAACTTCGACTGATGTGAAATCTAGGTACAGCTATTTGTGCCAGACTGAAAATATGTTTGTGTGGCTTTCTGCCCTTAAAGTTTAGTATTTAAACATTTAAACTCAAGGTCAGTGAACTGACTAGCAGGTCAGTCATTCCACAGTTTTCCAAATTTCTTACCTTCACTTCTCCTAGATTACAGACTTCATTTCATCAAGTGATTTCATTTTTCCACAGCATCACCTGAACATCTCGCTGTAATCTGAGGACCCGGTCAACAGCTAGTTAGGCCGGATGAGGAGCAGCTGCTGCATCTACATGATGAGGCTTTTTAAACCTCCACCCGGGTGTTGTGACTTTACTCTGTTTCAGCAATGGAAGGTGTTGGGGTCCTCCTGGTTTCAGTACTGATTGCAGTTGTTGGTGAAGGTTTGTCTTGTTTTTCTTACTTAAAAATGTGTTCTATATTTTAATGTGAATTCAGGTATTTGGAATGTACAGTCTTTTAAGAAGCATCTGATCTGTGTCCTAACTGTTCTCCAGGCTGGTGTTCACCAATAAACCAACTATCTGGTAAGAAAGTTGCTTGTATTCATGTTACAACCAAATCTTTTTCTTGCACTAATCTCATGGTCTCTTGTATAACAGATATTTCTGCAGGGACTCTTGGACATGGCCAGTCAAAGGAGTCCATGTTGCTCAAACACTTAAATGAAGGTAAGCAGGTTTAGGAAGGAATCAAGTCTTGATGGTGGCTGTCAAACCAGCTTCATACTGTCTGCCAAAACCGCTGCTAAACATCAGAGTTAAGCCGAGGTCAGATGCCAGGGACGTGCTAATGACTCAACCTACGTTGGGGATAAATGTCTTTCAGCTCAACTGGAAACCAACAAGGCCGGAAAAATGGCTTCCCTTGTGACGGCGGTGGACAGGGCCAACGTGTCTGTGGTGGACTCTGGCGTCACAGAGGCCCCTGCGGTTCAGGCTCTCCACCATGCCACCACAGAGGCCCCAGAGGTCCCCGCGGTCCGGGCTGTCCGCCATGCATCCACGGAGGCCCCGGAAGTCCCTGAGGCCCCTGAGGTCCCCGTGGTCCGGGCTGTCCGCCATGCATCCACGGAGGCCCCGGAAGTCCCTGAGGTCCCCGCGGTCCGGGCTGTCCGCGATGCATCCACGGAGGCCCCGGAAGTCCCAGAGGTCCCAGAGGCCCCTGAGGTCCCCGCGGTCCGGGCTGTCCGCCATGCATCCACGGAGGTCCCCGCGGTCCGGGCTGTCCGCCATGCATCCACGGAGGCCCCGGAAGTCCCTGAGTTCCCAGAGGCCCCTGAGGTCCCTGCGGTCCGGGCTGTCCATGCCGCCACAGAGGCCCCGTCCCATCCATAGTCTTCACTGTCATTTTCAAGCTTAGGAAAAGTATGCTCGACGGGTCGTTGTGTGGGTTGCTCATGACTGAACAGTAGCATCTTGGCTTTTTTTTTGTCTCGACCAATTCTGAATAAAGACCTTGTACAAAATACTTGTTTACAATTTTTCCACACTGCCTTCATGGCACACATGCCACAATAGAGGCTGCTTATCAGAGGATTGATTAGACATGAACTTCCCATCCATTTTCCACCACTTATCCGGAACCGGGTCGGAGGGGCAGCAGCCTCAGAGATGCCCAGACACTTCCTCCAGCTCTTCCGAGGGGAGTCCAAGCCGTTCCAAGGCCAGCCGAGAGACATGGTCTCTCCAGCGTGTCCTGGGTCTCCTGCCAGTGGGACATGCCTGGAACACCTCCCTAGGGAGGCGTCCATCTGATACAGATGCCCAAGCCACCACCGACTTCCTCCCAGACCCTAAAACTTTGCCTCCAGGACTCCTGGGCTGTGGCTTGCTTGGCCTGCAAGTACCATCTACTGTGTCCGGAGTCTCACAGGCTAACATGGCCCGGTAAGCTCCTTCAGTCTGACGGCATCCCTTACTTCAGATGTCCACTACCGGGTTCTAGGATGCTGCCGTGACAGGCCCCAGAGACTTTAGCTGAATCCCAATCTCCACCCTCACAGACTTACGTGCGCGCTCCCACGACTTGCGTAAGGGTTCAGGGCTGTCCCATTCCTAAAGTTAAGTGCGCAAGGGCTCCCGGCAGACATTTTGAGCCCTTACTGCTCACTTCCTGTATCTCCGCAGACTTTTGGAAATACCCACAGTTCATTGCGTTGTGACATAAAAGGAGGTTACCAGGGAGAATGTAAACAAAACAGGTGGCGGAGGAAAAGAATTCATGTGAGACGAAAGAAGTTCACCGTTAAGCATAAATACATAGCCCACTGGTGATTTAAATTCAGAAACTGGTGTCCCGTGATTTTTCAACTGCCCTACTATTTCCTTTTACAAACAGGGAGCGACCAACAAACGGAGGGAAGAAAACCAAAAAAAGGACAAATGAAGTTTTGGACTTTCTTCAAGACTAAAGACAAGAAAAGAGGCTGAGGGAGCTGGATGAAAAGGAGAGGGGAAAGAAGAGGGATGACCAGTTATCTAAGTTAATTGACATTTTTGGGAAGATGGTGAACAAAATGTTTGCTTCATTTTTTTATTCATAATTTGAGGTTCAATTTCTTTTTTCATTTTATATTAGACAAATCCTCAGTTGACCTGCTGGTGTTGAATAAACAAGACTTGCTTTTCTTTGATCTGAGTACAGTGTTTGAATTAAGATTCCCTATGTTAACAGAAATGCATACATGTAAATACTAGCAAGATAGTTTTAGATCCAACACAAACAAATCAGGCAGTAATTTGGTTATTCATTTATTTATGACCACAAGATTTAAACAATTTCAGCAAGTTGAACAAAAACGTTGGAGTAAATAGTGAAAATATAACTGAAATATTTAGCTCAGGTTACCATCAATTTATACGCTCTTACAAAAATGAAATGACATCATGCTGAAAAATGGAAAGTAATATTAGATGGTCATAACACAGCTGGAATATTTAACTCAGGATACCATCAGTTTACACGCTCTTACAAAAATAAATTACTCTGCGATTGAGCCTGGCATACTGGATGTGCTGGTATGGGTAGATTGAAAGAAATACACACACAAGGAAATGCATATTGTACTGTGCGCAGGTTTAAATTGTGTTCTTTGTTGAATTTTATGCTCCTTTATATAGGCTACCAATTTGTTTTCAAACATCCGTAGGATGATCATTTCCCAAACTTATACCGGTACCTAACATTTTGATCTAACTAGGAATTTTGTAAATTGAAATTTTAAATAAAGTTTATAAAAAAAAAACATTTTGATCTGACGTGTTTCCGGTTTCTGCTAAGTGCTGTCCCATTCCTATTTATACCATTTGGAGCCCTCACACCCTCTCCCACTCCCACCGCTGACGTCACTGAAAGTCTGTGAGGGTTCAGGGCTTGAGGGTTTAGGGTGGAGATTGGGATTCAGCATTTGCGTCCACAACTTCGAGCCGCCGTGTCGACAATGGAGGCAGAGAACATGGTCCCGTCGGACTCCATGTCCCCCGCCTCCCCTGGGATCTTGGAAGTTCTCGATTAGAGTTGAAGACTTCCCTGACAGAGGGCTCAGCCAGACATTCCCAACAGACCCTCACAATACCTTTGGGTCTGCCCGGTCAGTTCAACTTCCTCCTCCGCCAGCGTATCCAACTCACCACCAGGGGGTAATCAGTTTACAGATCAGCCCCCGACAAAGTCGTTTCAACCCTACTGCGAGGGTTTTGGTCCAGGGGTTGGGTCGTCGAGGCACCCAGCACGACTGCTACCCAGACCACATAGCGCCGGCCCATGTTATTAATTAACTCAGTAATAACTGAAGCCTTTGTGGCACAACAGGGGGAAGGGTGGGAACATGGGAACCGCAGCAGTAAGAGCCAGGCAAACATTCTGTGATGTTTTAGGAACCACTGGACAACGACGTATTTGCCTGGAACACACCCATCTTTGGTCAGTTACCACCATCTAGCCATTTTAGGTTTACTTTACTCAATGTTACCCTTGATGCTAACTATCATTACCTTACATTCATTCTGTCCTCATTTCTGATGTCATTACTGAAAGGACACTTGAAATGAGGAGCGCCGAAGCTGGAACAAGTACTTTTGTTTTATTTTACAAGTTTGGCAATAAAACTTGTTATTGGTACAATCATGAATCTCTTTACCTCTGTTGACATCTCAGCTCCTCAAATTCAAACGTGTGGAGGAAATACAAGAGAGGCAACGTTGTCAGGAGTGATGGAAACACAACCTCAGTTTGACATTTGGTAAACCACGATTTGGGACCACTGCCCCTCTTGTCTGGAGGTTCTCTCAGTGAACTCTGACATACAGAGGAAGTTCTCACTTCAGTTTCCTTCATCAGCTGATATTTCTTCTCTCACTTTGGCTAAAGATGAACTCTCGACTCTGGTGGGACTCGAACCCACAACCTTTGAATAGCTCATCACTGCTAGCTGTCCATTGCGCCACAGAGCCGGTGGCTGAAGGTTCTGTCCAGGGACTGTGAGGAACCCGGGGACCGAGAACCAGGGTGAAGGTACATCTCTGTTTCCTGTCATGGAAAAATGGAAGGAACTGGAGTCTGGTTACTCAGCGTTTTCCACCTGAGTGGGTCCAGTGCTGGCTCAGAACCAGAAACTTTTTTTTTTTTTTTTATTGATCTTTTTAGGAAAAAACAACATACAATGACAACATGGACACATACAATCAAAGACACGAACTATGCATCGTACATTGTCCCCTCTTTTTTTTCTTTTTAAACACACAGAACCCAACCAAGAACAGAGTCTCTGTAGAGTTAAACAAAAAATAAACAGATGAGCAACAAATGGTCGATGGAGGAGAGCAATGGATGAGCAAATGCGGCATAGAAAAACAAATGCAGTGGTAAATGCAAATGCCCATCACTAATATCTCATTAAATGGAAATAATAAATAAAACACAAAATGAAACATAAATAACAATAATCAAAACAAATAAATAAATGAAAGAAATGAAAAGAAAATTAAGGTAAGGGGGAGGGATCAGTCGGTGGGTAGAGTCTTCAACGAGTTAAAGTAATCCACAAAAGAATGCCATTTATGAACAAATTTAACTGAGTTGCCCTTTACTGAATATCTCACCTTTTCAGATTTTAGAAAAAACATAACATCACTAAGCCAAAGAGCAATAGACGGTGACTTGGGGGATTTCCATGAAAGTAGGATACGACGTCTAGCTAAAAGAGATGTGAAAGCCAATACTTCTGACTGTACGGGGCTGATATGTGAGGAGTCAACCGAGAGTCTGAATATTGCTAAGAGAGGGGCCATAACAACATTTTTCACCAGAACTTTAGACATGATCACAGAATAGTCACTCCAAAATTTCTGTAACCTAGGACAGGAGAAAAACATGTGACTTAAATTGCAGGGAGAGCCCTGGCATCTGTCACATAAGTCTGCAACATTCGGATATAATTCAGATAATCGGGATTTTGATAGGTGGGCTCTATGCAGCACCTTGAATTGAATAAGTTCTAGTCTAGCGCAAGGCGTGCTAGATCGTATGCTGCGGATAGCTTTATCCCACAGCTCCCCTGTGAAGTCAAGGCCCAACTCCCGCCCCCAACGCTCCCGGGCTTTACCTACAGAATGATCATCAAATGTCATACACAGTGCATATATCCTAGATATTAGGGGTGGGAAAAAAAATCGATATTTCAATATATTGTTGTGCTCTCTGTTTCAATAAATAATCAATATACTGTCGGCTAATATCGATATTTTATTACAACACACATAATGGTTTACGCGGTTGTCACCGCACTATTGTTCAAGCTCTGCCCCGCCCGCCCCCGCTGCCCTCGTGAACAAAACAAACGGCCGCCTGAGAAACCAGCTCAGAAAATACAGAACGACCGGTTTACTCCGCACAGACAGCGGGCTGAGCAGCACTGTTAATGCTGGAAGTTACTTGCTGTTTGAGCCGGTGTTTAAGCTGCCATGTGCGTTAATCTCCGCTCGCACAGACAACCTAATGCATTGTAAACGGACCCCGCTCCGCTCGCGCTCCACGTGAGGAGAGCGGCTCGTACTGTAATACAAAATTATTCCACCTATTACAGACGCCGTTAAAGTAAATGATCGTCAGTCTTTTTGTGTTATGCTTTTCACTCTGTAAGTGATCCTCGCTCGTATCCTTCCGTGTCCAGTCAACCGTGTGCTGGGAAAACTTGCAGACCATTGAATCACCAGCCAAGCTACACACGGACACGGACACTCTCATACACACTCAGACACACGGCCACCCGTGCACAACCAGTGTTCAGTGCTTTGGATATTTCAGCTTAAATTTCAAAATGTTATATTAGTTCAATGAAGTTCATATCATTTATATTTATATTTGTTTGGTTTCTTCTGTTATCAGATACAGTTTGTCATACAGTAAGTGAAAAATGCCTGATGCTTCATGGCAATATGTGTGTGTGGTGACAGAATAAATTAGACAGGCTAAAAGGATATTGGAAAAGAAGGGATATTGAAAAGCATATTTGAGTTATTTATTTCTTAGTTATTTCACAATAATTATTTGTGAAATTATTATTTATATAAGAGAGAACCCTAAGATACGGGTGTTTCCCAGATGACTTCTTAACACCGTCCTTTAGTTTCGCTCTTTCAGAAGCTCTTTAGAGGAGCTGTCCGGTTCTGAAACCAAATCAATCGATGCCAGGCAAATCCATCACCGATCACTATCAGTGTATTTTCACACGCAGCGCTGCTACCAACGCACTAATTCCCTGCTGCCTGTGCGTTACAATTAAAAATTAAGATGATAAATATAATTCAATGACCCTTTTTCATGATGAAAACAAGACTGCAACTAAATAAGAAGTAGTCTTGGTAAGAGAATAATGAGGAAATGTATTGTTTTATTAAATGTGAAAGATGGACGAAAGGACAAATTAACTTAACGATCATTCAGCATATTGGACCACATTCTATCCTCCTGACTAGTAAAACAGAATCCTTCACCTCAAAAAAATATGCTTGACCGTTTTCACTATTGCATTCATCAACGTTGTATTTGCGGATGTTTGGAGACACAGCGGGTGTGGAGACCAGTGTTGGGACTAACGTTATTCAGTAACGGGTTACAGTAACGCCGTTAGTTTTGCGGTAACTAATACTCTAACGCATTACTTTTTAAATTCAGTCACGCAATTACCGCTACCAAACGGTGCGTTACTCCGTTATTTCTGGCTACAGTGAAGCTTTTTTCCCCACACGCGGAGACCAGAGGAAACATAGTGTGTGTGCGTTCAAAAACATGACGGTCATGAGCCAAGAGAAGGCGAGTTTCGCAATGTGGAATTACAGCAATCCCCGGTTTTTCGCAGGGGTTAAAAGAGCAGGTTAAAAGAACCCGTGATAAGTGAAATTCTTTTTACAATTATAGAAGGCTTCAAATTGCAGAGATCAGCCCCGCCTCGCACGTATTCCACTGCTCTTCTGAGCCGCTGCATCCCGACTCTGTAGCGTCTTTTTATCCTAAAGCTGCGGTGCAGGTGTGTTTTCAAGAGAAGAAAATAGTTAGCCTATGTGTTGTTGTCTTCGCTCTTTTTTCTACTGGGAAAAAAGATTCTTATAAACCAACATGCTACCATTGGTTATTATATTTGAGGACTGTAATGAACGATTCATAAAAGGCCGTTCTTCAGCTGCTGCTGAAGCTCATTGGCCGTTCTCAGCTTGTTGCTAAGCAACCAACGTTATTGATACAGGAAGTGAAGAATCGGGGAGACTGTTTAGAATGCAGAACATGATGCACAATGCAAATCCATACAGTACCTGCTGAAATGAAGGCTAGCGGGGCATGAAATGGGAGCATTTAAAATAATGTTTTTATTTAAAGTAACTAAAAAGTTACTTTTCATTATAGTAAGTAACGCATTACTTTTTGGTCTAAGTAGCTGAGTTACTGAGTTACTTTTTAATTAAGTAAGTAGTGACGCTAACTAGTTACTATTTTTCAGTAACTATCACAACACTGGTGGAGACGCAGCGCTGCTCCTCAATGCACTAATTCCCTGTCATCACACATGTAGGTGCTCGGGCTCGGGCAGGAGGATCGGTGTCACGGCTGCCTGGACAGCGAGAACATGCTGTATAGCAGATAAATGTCAAATAAAGTATATCAAATAAATGATATTCATGATCGTTTTATTTGTGCGCATAAAGCATATACAGGAACACACTTGTTATTCCTTATTTTTCTTTTTTTTCTCCCTTTGCTGTCACAAATGAATGCTAAACAATATAAATCTAAAGTATAAAATAGATCAAAATTTGTGCGGGGTGCATTGTTTTAATATCTCGTTGCTTGGTGTGATATTGATTTGCCTGACGCGGCTGGATCTGTGAGTCTTTGTTCACTAAGATGGTTGTAAAGACTGGGTCAGCAGCATCTTTCATTTCCTTCTTAATGAAAGAGATACTTAAGCTAAGAGCAACTCTGGGAAACGCGATTTTCTTTCACAGGCTCCTTAAGAAGGTTTGAAAGAAGTCTTTCGCTGTTAAGAGCTACTTAACTGATCTGGGAAACCGGGCCATTATTTGTTGCACTTATGTCTTGCTGTCACCTGAATGAAATGATGTTAACAGACTTATTAAGACATGATAGTAAAAACTTAGAAAAAGATGTTTTCCAAGTTCAGAGTTTTATATTTGGTAAACTTGTATTTGTTTAAATGAAATTTAACGTTAGTCAAAGGAAGCCAATGTTGGTTTGACTGATTTCAGCCACAGTAAGACGTTATTCAGTAAATGAGCTCTACAGCTCATATGTTGGACGACTACACATTCAGTCTGTCCACTGTTGTCTGTCAGACTCTCTGAGTTCATTAACAGCGTCTGGAGGACATTTCTGAACGTATCAGCTGTTTAAGCTCCTCCTACGTTTCCATTAGAAGCTGTTGTTCACTCGGTGAAACATCAGCAACACTCGTCCTCCATTTCTGAATCAGGACATCTGGGACCGACCTCACGGTCTGCTTAAGACAGACGTCAACGTGCACGAACCAGGATTAGTTCAACCTGGCTTCACATAGCTGCACCTCCTCATCCTGGATCGTCTTCCTGCAGCGGAATCATCCAGGAGGAACTCAGGAGGAGATGTCAAGCCTTTCTCACACATCCTGGACTTCTTCTTTCTACTTTCATGCAACAAACCTCCCAACTGTCCCAGAAAAACTACATCAAGATGATCAACAATGAAACTAATCCAACCGTGGAAAACATTTGAAAAAGCAGCAGAGAAAAGCAGCTGGAGATGACTTTGGAGGTCTGGAATACAATATGTAATCCTGGATCAATCTGGGAACTTTATATTGATGATGATGATGATGATGATGATGATGATGATGATGATGATGATGATGATGATGATGATGATGATGATGATGATGACGATGACCCATAAAACAAATGTATATTTGTCAATATTTCATTTTTGAGTTGTCTTAGGGGAAGAGGTTGTTACTTTAAACCAGTTTCTTCTATTTCACATCTGGATAACTCTCCGTGGGTAAAACTGGAAACCCTGATTGTCATGTAAAATTTCATTGATAACTTTGTGAGGTGTTATAGTCGTAGTCAGAATGGCCGAGTGGTTTAAGGCGCCAGACTTAAGGATAACGTACTTCCTTCATGTGTACAGAGTATTCTGGTCTCCCAAGGGAGGCGTGGGTTCAAATCCCACTTCTGACAATTTCATGCTGCTTTCATGCTGCTTTGACCAACAAAGCTCTCTTTCTGTTTACCAACAAAGCCACTGTCGGTTAGGGCCCAATAAATCAAAATGTGTACCCAAATCTACTCAAAGGGCATTTTACTACATCCTGACATGAGTGGAACATGGTCTACAACACTTTTTTTATGTATTATTTATTTATTATTAACATTGGCATGTGAGGCCCCAGTTGTTCTTAGAGAAATCCGCATGAAGACGAGGTAAGTGAGGGGTAACGGAGGCCCTGTGGCTTAGTTGGTCAAAACACCTGTCTAGTAAACAGGTTTACTAGACAGTAAACCTTTGGATGAGAGAAAGATTAGAGATGTCTCATTCATCATGTCTGTTACCAATAACCATGCCATGTTCAAAGTCACTTAAATCACTGTACTTCACCATTCTGGTGCTGGTTTGAACCACAGCAGATTCTCTTGACCATGTCTATGTGCCTAAATACATTGAGTTGCTGCCATGTGGTTGGCTGGTTAATGAAAGTCATTAAATATCAAATTTTTCGCCAGGCCTGGCTTGCGTGCAAAATTTGGGGCACGTCCGCCCGTTTCTCTCTCAGGCCAGCACGGAGGTGCTGATGCATGCTTTTATCTCTAGTCGTTTAGATTATTGTAAGGCCCTACTCTCTGGTCTTCCTAAAAAGAGTATTAAGAACTTACAATTACAAGAGAATTCAGCCGCTCGCGTGCTGACGAGGACCAGAGGGCGGGAACACATTACAACTGTTTTAAAATCGCTGTATTGGCTCCCCGTCCGCTTCAGGATTGATTTTAAGGTTCTTTTACTGGTTTTTAAGTGTCTTAACGGTCTTGGGCCATCTTATTTATCTGACCTGCTTTTACCGTATCAACCCTCACGGACCCTGAGGTCCTCTGGCACCGGCCTTTTAACCATTCCCCGAACCGGGACCAAAACCCACGGTGAGGCTGCATTCAGCCATTATGGCCCTTATTTATGGAACAGCCTGCCAGAGAACCTCAGGACCGCAGAGAACGTTGATATTTTTAAAAGGAGGCTCAAGACACACCTTTTTAGTTTGGCTTTTATCTGACCTCATTTACCTAGTCTTTTTCATCTTAGTTATTGTGTTTATTTATTTAGCTCTTTTATTATCTTTAAACCTTTAATCCATTTTTAATGACTTTCATTTTATTTTATGTTATTTATTATTCATCTTAAGTTTTGTATAGATTTCTCTAAACATTTTATACTTTTAGGCATTTTTTACTTTCTTTTCATCTTTTAGTTTTTAGCTCCAGTGTTTCTTCAGGGGGGTCGTCCACACTGGGAGGTGTGCCTGCTCTGCCCATGGGGGTGTCGTCATGGGGGTCCCTCAGGCCTGACTCCACCTTCTGTGTGGGGTCTGCCCCGGTCTGTCCGGGTTGGGGGGGTCTCTGTGGCGATGCTCCTTGTGGTCATGGTCGGTGATGCCTCTCAGTGTGGACGGCCACCCATAGGTAGTGTTTTCCTCACCTGGATCGTTAGTGCTAAGCCATGTCACCAGTCCACTTACTGTGTGTGCTGACCACTATACCACCATGCTGACCACTATACCACCATGTTGACCACTATACCACCATGTTGACCACTACACCACCATGTTGACCACTATACCACCATGTTGACCACTACACCACCATGTTCACCACTACACCACCATGTTGACCACTACACCACCATGTTCACCACTACACCACCATGTTGACCACTATACCACCATGTTGACCACTATACCACCATGTTGACCACTACACCACCATGTTGACCACTATACCACCATGTTGACCACTACACCACCATGTTGACCACTACACCACCATGCTGACCACTACACCACCATGTTGACCACTATACCACCATGTTGACCACTATACCACCATGTTGACCACTACACCACCATGTTGACCACTACACCACCATGTTGACCACTACACCACCATGTTTACCACTACACCACCATGCTGACCACTACACCACCATGTTGACCACTATACCACCATGCTGACCACTATACCACCATGTTGACCACTATACCACCAACGCTGCAGGAAAGAACCTGAAACAGCTGAATGAGACGTCACAGTTTTCCAGTCACATGAGACGGTGAGCAGTCATGATGTCAGAGAAAGTAACTCTTTGGTGATAGTTTTTCCAGTGTCACAGGCTACTTAACTCCATTTGGCCCTCAGTTTACACAACAACTTCTAGATTAACGATTGCATGTTTGCAGGTATGTTCAGTTAGACATGTAATGTATTTATCAGATTTGGATCTTTGGACAGTGATCCGTTTATATTAAAGGAGCTGTATGTAAGAGGAATAATAAAACGAATCATAAAATGACCCCGATATGTCAACAGACATTTAAAAATCATGTTCATTTCAAATACTTATGTCACTGACAACAGCACTCAAGCCAGGATATCCCAGTTTAAAAAGAGGAGTTGCAGCCCTCAACTGATGTTTATGTTGTCATTTTTTGTTTTGGCCTGAAGCTCCACCCTCCACCTATCTCCCAATCACCAAGTCAGTATTGTTTCTGAAGCTCCACCCTCCACCTATCTCCCAATCACCAAGTCAGTATTGTTTCTGAAGCTCCACCCTCCACCTATCTCCCAATCACCAAGTCAGTATTGTTTCTGAAGCTCCACCCTCCACCTATCTCCCAATCACCAAGTCAGTATTGTTTCGGCATCCGGGTTGCAAGCTCAGCTCTAATTATGGCAGCCATGGCAGCCTACGTTCCTGCTGCATTCTGCAGCATACCTGGCAACCTCTGGTCGGGGGGAGGAGGGGGAGGGTACACGCCGCTCAACAATATTTTGAAAGTGACTACAGTACCAGTTTTGGCCATTTCTTACAGACGGCTCCTTTAATGGCAGTTAAAGATTTTCTTTTTACATTTCTTTTTTCTAAAGCAAAAAAGTAACTTGTGTCCCTTTCTCCTCCTCTAGCCAGAGAACTAATAAAAGCTCCTTTAGCCAAGTCTAAATAAAACTGATCCAGGTGTAGCTGGATGTTTTTTAATTCAAGTTCATCTTCTAAGGTAAGTAGTTCTTTTGAGAGAAGGAGATCAAGTTTATACATCAAGTCAGCTTCTAGTTTATGTTGGAACCACGTGACCTCCACAGTGCACACAGACAGTATGACGTAGTATTTTGTTCTTAAGAAAAGAGACTTACTTTAAGGTAAATACATTAAATAAAAATGTATTTTTTTTAAACTCAGAGAGAAATAGTGTTTTTGTGCTTGAGAAGACAAGGATAGTCTCATTCAGTACTCCTTTTACTTGCTTTTAAAATAAATGTGTTTATACTTCACCTGAAACTTTCACAACAATATTAATTTCAAAAAATTAGATACTTCAAAAAGAGCATAAAGTATTAATGTTTTCAATAAAACATACAACTTGGGTTTGGCGAGCTCAGCTGTTTAAATGCCCTTATTTATAAAGATTTTAGTAATTTTTTCTTGTTTGTGCTTTTAGTTCCTTGTTCGTCTTTGCTTTGATTGTCAATATTATTATTAAATGCATGCCTTGTCACAAGTTTTTAATTTCTCAATACAACCTTGTGTTAGTGCTGCAGATGACAATAAACTTCTTGAACATGTTTGTAAACTGCATCTAGAATAACTAACGTTTCCTTAAATCCCCTCTTCATTGTCACAGCCAAGAAAAACATCCAAACTAGATCTTAGTGTACCAATTACATTTGATTAAAACCTATTAAGTGGATTCCTCTCCCTTTCAGGCGCTGGGCTCCGCCGGCAGCTGCAGGAGAGCCGTCACAGCGACATCAAGTGGCAGGCAAGTGACATTACATCAACAAAAAAAACTCTTCCTTTTTATTTCAGTTTAAGACAAAAGATAATCAAAGCAGAAAAAACATATCTTCAGCAACGCTATCACTCACATGCACTTAATTTAAATACAGAGGCTCTAAGCAGAACTAAAGAACCCCAGAGCGTCTTCATGTGGCGGGCGGTGATTCGGGGAAATGTCGCCATCTGCTGGACGAATAACTGCACCGCAGACACAAGTGCACGCCATGCCAGGAAGGTGGTGCGGTCAAATTGGTCTCGCTTTGGGTGCGAGAGGTCCTGTGTTCAAAGCCTGGATTAGCCCTGTTTTCGCACATTCTCGCCTTAATGGGGATATACATTCGGCAAAATGAAACTAAGACTTAGAAATTTGGAAATATTCCTTGTTCAGTCAGAGTTGGGTGACTGAAGCTGCTGCATTGGGTACTTCCGTGTTCATGTAAGAAAGTGAGAAACTATTCCAGAAGATTGTTTTTTTGTTTCATTAATCGATATCATGTTTCCAGGTATGAAAGCTCTCTGCAACACTTGCATTCTTGCTTTCATTTCTACCACCAGGTGGTGCTGTTGGGACACACCACCCGTTGGCTTGTTGGTCTAGGGGTATGATTCTCGCTTAGGGTGCGAGAGGTCCCGGGTTCAAATCCCGGACGAGCCCCTTTATTGCCTCCAAATGTGATCCACTTAGGTGCCCTTTATCGGCCGGGCGAGCTCGGTGACTCTAGTCGGGTTGCTGCGCGTCGGCCGTCATTCAGGCCGACTCGACATGTAAAATTACGAGCTGCGTCAGAAATTGTATACTTCCACCCTAATGACTAACAAAAACAGTATTTAGCTTAGCTTTCCTAGTACTTTGCAACCTTTCAATCTTTTCAGCAAAAGCCTTAGCAGTTAGTGTTACCACACTTTTTTTATTCTTCCTTTGCATACCGATGCCATCAGTGTTAATGTTCCTTTCAGCCGATTGCGCAATAGCCTCCACGGGCATGTCCACAGTTTTAAGTGCATCCATGATTTCCCCCACACGAGAGCTGCCCGACGTGGCTGAGGGGATAAGCTCTGCGACCAACACTCAGACTTTAACATTGGGGGAGCAAAACCGCAAGCTGGATGCATTTCTTGAGCAAAATCGCAGGCTAGCAGCGGTTTTTGAGCTCATTGGCAAGATTGAAAAGACCTTGGAGAAGTTGGAAGCTCGGCTTGGTGGGAATTGACCACAAATTTGTCTGTTTGGAGTCGCCATTGATGAACCAGAGACTTAAGGCAGATGGAAAATTACTGGAATCAGCCTGTTTTCTTCAATACAATTGTTGATTCTATAATCTGACCTTGACAGAGCAGCCTGGCAGGCAGCTCCAGTCACAATCTCCCTGGAGGAATGAAAACAAGACGCCCCCCCCCCCACTGGCCCTCCCCTCTTATCAGCCCCCCCAACAAAGTCTCTGTGCGTACGCCCAAATCCATGCACGTTTGAACATCACAATCAACGTGGAGTTGAGTGCACATGCAGTTCCGTGAAGAGTTGTGGGTGTATTATTTTAGTAAAGTTTTGTGAATGTTAATATTTAGCGTTAGTGCATCATTACACTCTTTTTTTTTCTTGTCAGTTCGTACCAACCAACCTTTCAGTGACATGTTACTTTTAATTTAAAAGACAACTTTAAAGAACCGGTTCTTTAATGTTTGTCTGCTCAGACGTAGTTATTGATGTTTTAGGATCTTACTTTTATCTCGAGTAGTCGTCCCATACGGTCGTCATGGCGACAGATGTCCGACCTGTCAGCAGCTCCAGCTGAAAGCATCATGTTGGTCTGAACCGGAGCAGCTGGTCCAGTTCAGGGCAGAGATCCAGAAGATCCTCTTGGTACCTAAACCAGCTGATGGTCCAGTCTTAGTCCTGGACCAGCAGGTCTACGTGGTCCCTGAAGACTCGCTACTGATCCTGCATCATCAGGTTCCTCTAACAGAACCAAGGCTGACATTGTGATTGACAGGTTACATCTTTGTGCTCCTACCTTTATATGTTCATGTGGTTTATTGTGAGATTGTTGCAGTTCCACTCGTGTGTTACTTACCTGGTGTTGTGCCACAGGGTAGCTTAGCTGTCCAGTTATCAGAGGGTTATTAATAATTTTATTCAACAATTATTAATAATTAATAAAGTCGACTATCTATCAAATTGAATTATCAAAATGATAATAATCCTCGTAGGGGCACCACCTGGGCCTTAACCAGGAAAATTATAACTTTTAACAGCAGAAATCAGTCTCGTAAATTAGGGATTATTCCACCAGAATAACCAGAAGGTTCTATTATTCCTGGTGAATAATGTTGAAGGCTCTTAAAGAGTTTGGTACTGTCTCTGTCAAACAGTCAATGTGACCAAAATTGTATGAAACACAAACAACTCCTCATTAAAAATCAATCAGAATTTATTTACATACGGGTACCAAAGCAGATGTAAATAAATACCCAAAATAAATCCTGATGGCACACTACGATAAACAAAAACCATTAACTAACAAGAAAAAACAACTATAAAAATGAAATGAAAGTTAAATGCATGGACTCAAACAATAATAAACATGATCCAACAAAACAGGTTCAAACAACGTGGCTGCAGTGTTTAAAGATGGCGGGACTCTGGTATTTTAAAGATGGACGCGTCCTCGCCACGTGCAACTAGACCGGATGGCAAACGCGGGCGTTTCAAACGTGAATGACTGGCAGAAAATGGCGACTACAACATAACGAACACAATGATGATGATGTATGCAGTAATCTCAGTTCTGAACCGCTCTAAGTTTTACTGATCACCAGGGCTCATGAGCTCACGCCTCCTCGGAATCCGGGTCGGGCAGCTGCGGGCTTTGTCGACTGCGGGTCGCGGTCTGCAATGACGTCACCAGCACCTCACTTGTGATTGGATGCGCGCCGCTTTTAGGTACCGCCCCCAAAGCATGCTGGTCTTGAAGTTCTGGACAAGGCGGCCATTTTAGGAGGCTGGTCGGGGTTGAACCGACTTTTAAAGTTGAAATACACGTTCACAAAATGTTCACAAACATTTATAAGTTCAGAGTTCACTTAATCACTGGACGTAGCACAACACTGGTGATGTGGGGACTGTCATGTCCTTCATGTGGTATTGAACTTATTGTTGACGTCATGTTTCCTCATATTCTGGATGTGGCAGGTTGGAGAGGTGGATGGGACACGCACCTGTGTCCCATCCACCTGAGTGGCTGATTCTCTCCACCTGCCTGCCTTATAAGGCGGAGCCGGACAGCAGCGAGGGTTCGGAGGAGCTGCTGTCATGCGGAGGTGCTTGTGTGCACTGTGTGTGGGTGCTTATATTGACAAATAAATAAGGGTCTGCACGAAACTGTGTCTCTCCGTCCTTCGGTCGGGCCCCCGTGGCACGCACCCTGCCACACTGGACTTCACTGCATCACCAGTGAGTGTCGTCAACGGACAAAACCTCAGAAATGTGTGTACGCCAGCCTTGATGTGTGCGTGAAGAACCGCAACTTTTCAAAGTTCAAATCACTTTTTCAACATCTGACGTTTTATTTTCGTTATTCATGGATTTTACTAAATATCCATATGTTAACACTGTTATGATCTTTTTGGTAAATATGATATGAAACATGATATATTCCTGTACGATTACGTTTTTTGACAAATCGTCCTCAAACCTGTTAGGCTTGAAAAGTACAATCCAAAAAATTAATTGTGCCAAGTTTGGTGTTAATGGAGACTTCAGGTAAAAAGGTAAAATCGATCCTGAAAGTTCAGCCCTCAAGGACAAATGGTATATTACATATATAATACATACACAGGAGTTAGCCAGTTGGAGGAACATCTTCCTATTTCACATCAGGAATATACAGTGACTGCTGGGTATTTAATTCTTGGAGACTCTACTTATCCTTTGCAGGACTGGCTCTTGAAATCATTCCATGACACTGGACGACTGACAGCAGAACAGTCTGCGTTTAAGCACAAAGTCAGCCGAGCACGAGTGGTTGAGGAAGATGAATTCAGCAGGTTGCCTTCTGTGATGTCCGACTGATGAAATGAATGGTGATGACTTCCTGTCCACTGCATAATCTGTGTGAAAGTCATGGAAAGACTTATGAAACATCATAGGATGTACCTGCAGCAGCAACACTTCAGCCAGTGGTGGCAGTGGCTCGGGGTGGAGAGGAGGAAGGCAGAGATGTTAGAGATGCGCTAATGCAGTATTTGTGGAATAGTTCATACTATAGTTAGATTACAGTCTGTATCTCAGTATGGTGTTACAATAAAGTTGTGCTTTTTGCAAATATATGGATTTTGTCCATCCATCCATCTTCATCCACTTGATGTGGGACTGGTTAGCAGGGGCAGCAGTCTGAGCAGAGATGTCCAGACTTCCCTCAACCCACACATTTCCTCCAGCTCTTCTGGAGGGATCCAGAGACGTTCCCAGGTCAGCCAAAAGACATTCCCTCTGGTGTTTCCTGGATCTTCTCCTGGTGGGACATGCCAGGAACATCTTCCCAGGAGGTGTCCAGGGGGCATCATATGTTAGTCTTTCAAGTTTCCGTATGACGTCTGATTATTTTGCTTTTTTTTTTTTGCTGTGCTGAGGTGTTTCTTGCAATTCCACACTTCACACTGATCACATCTTTAGAGTTTATCACTCGTGTGAGTGCGTTGGTGTCTCTTTAGGTGACTTGATGTGGTAAAAGCTGCCCCACACTGTTCACATCTGAACGGTTTATCTCCAGTGTGAATACGTTGGTGAGTCATTAGATTACTTGATGTGGTAAAAGCTGCCCCACACTGTTCACATCTGAACGGTTTATCTCCAGTGTGAATGCGTTGGTGAATCTTTAGATGACCTTGTGTGGTAAAAGCTGCTCCACACTGATCACAAGTGAACGGTTTATCTCCAGTGTGAATACGTTTGTGAGTCATTAGATTACTTGATGTGGTAAAAGCTGCTCCACACTGTTCACATCTGAACGGTTTATCTCCAGTGTGAATGCGTTGGTGAATCTTTAGATGACCTTGTGTGGTAAAAGCTGCTCCACACTGATCACAAGTGAACGGTTTATCTCCAGTGTGAATACGTTGGTGAGTCATTAGATTATCTGGTCTGGTAAAAGCTGCTCCACACTGATCACATCTGAACGGTTTATCTCCAGTGTGAATACGTTGGTGAGTCATTAGATTACTTGATGTGGTAAAAGCTGCTCCACACTGTTCACATCTGAACGGTTTATCTCCAGTGTGAATGCGTTGGTGAATCTTTAGATGACCTTGTGTGGTAAAAGCTGCTCCACACTGATCACAAGTGAACGGTTTATCTCCAGTGTGAATCATCTTATGTTTTCTCAGAGCTGATGAAGTGGTGAGGACTTTCTTGCAGTGATCACAACGATAACTTGTGGGTCTCTCTTTGCCTTTATGTTTCTGTAAGGACAGAGAAGAAGAATTAAATCATCTTGTTGACTGACTCACAAAAGCTTTTCAGTTTCTATAAAGTGCTGTCTGTCTAAAGTGCTGTTCTTGACAGCCAGAGACCTTCAGATGAAACATCTCAGTACGTCAAATCAAAAGTGTAAATGGTTAAAGCTACTAACACGAAAACCATCAAAATTGTTCATTAATAGGGATGGGTACTGATAAGATCTTCCAACCATTTTTCATTCTGCTTAACAATCGTTTTTTATCGATTCCCTTATCAATTCTCATTTGGGAAAAAAGAGACAACAAAAAGTTGATTAGCATGACCAATATAAGATAAATATTCTCCTGTAGAAATGAACAAATACAACATGCATCATTCTCTGGCAATTCCAGGATTCCAAAATGTTTCTAACAGAAAAAAAAAATAAATAATAATAAATAAATAAATAAATAAAATTGTCCTTTTTAAAAAAAGATATATGAACTGAGCAGTCAAAAATAAAGCCAGTGAGCCAGTGACAAATACAACCAAGGCAGAGTCCTCTTCCTGTACGGTGTAGTGTTGCTGTAGATTTTTCAGGATAGGTAAAATCTCAGCATAGGTCGCACTTTTGTCACTGGAGACTGCCAGTGTAAAGGTGGAATGCTTTTGCATGAGCAGCACAAACTCCTCTGCTCTTCTTAAGTCCTCATTTTATCAAGGAGCGGCATGTATTTGGGTGGCTCTGAGGGATAACATACACAACTTAAATTCTTATGTACTATTGTGCTTTTCATTTGATCATGATCTAATAATTTACATGCAAACATTTCTATGTTCCCTGCAATATAAAGTATCTTACTGAGCAGGTTTTGCTTCACCTTAAGGACCACTTTTGCTAGTCCCACACTTTTGCCAGTGTGGGACCTCTTCATCCATACAATTCACCAAGCAAATTCTTGACCATCACTGCCAAGCCTAAAAAAAACCACTGAAGGAAGTCAAGAGGAACCTTTTGGGGTGAAGTTTGCCAGAAACTTTGGAATTTCAAGATTCCACCTACAGGGCAAGGGGAAAAAAAAAAAAAAAAAAAAAAAAACGACCCCATTATTATCCCTGGATGATTAATGTTTGTTTAAGCCTTTTTGACCGATCATAGAACAAGCATATTTTTACATATTTGCATAGAATACTGCCATTTTATTGAGTATTTTTATTTCCTATACATCAAAACAACCCGTACAGGAATGTCTCAGAAAATGAGAATATTGTGATGAAGATCTTTATTTTCTGTAATGCAATTAAAGCTGCAAGCAGCGATGAATGGGCCCTCACACTCATGGCCACCGCCCCCATAAGCATATCAGAAATGACACCACCCACGACTTCCTATGTCAAGCCATTCAAAAGTTAATGTAGAAAATAGGAACTATGAAATATCGAACAATCAGAAGAAGGGGCGGGGCTAATTTGCACCAATTATCGTCAAGTACTCAAAACCGAGTCAGATGACACCACCCACATGTCTTTATCACAACCTGTTCAAAAGTTATGGCCGAAAATAGGAACTATGAAATATCGACCAATAAGAAGAAGGGGCGGGGTTAATTTGCACCAATGAAGGCCAAGTACTCAAAACCGAGTTCGATGACACCACCCACAACTCTGTATGTCAAACCATTCAAAAGTTATAAACGAAAAAAGGGACAACCAATCAGAAGAAGGGGCGGGGCTAATTCAGGCCAATGAAGGTCAAGGACTCAATACCGTGTCCGATGACACCACCCACATGTCTTTATCACAACCCGTTCAAAAGTTATGGCAGAGAAAAGTTTTTCTAGGGGAAGCTGTTGAGCAGTTAGGCCACGCCCATTAATGAAAACCATGAAATATCCAATTTATCGCCAGGCCTGGCTTGCAAAACTTGGTGACTTTTGGGGAACTATCAAATATGGACCAATCAGATGAAGGGGGGGCGCGCTTTTTGACGTCTAGCTTCGCCACGGTAATGCTTTTGAAAGAGAAAAGTAAAGCGTGTTGTCGTAGGATGGAGACGCACATTTTGATGTATAACACACCTGGGTGCACGTTACGGTTCGGGCCGTATTAACTGCCGAAGAAATGGCATAAATTGCGCAAACATTACACGATTAATTCAAAATGGCCGACTTCCTGTTCGTTTTCGACCATGGCGCCAAGAGACTTTTCTTTAAGTTGCCCCATGATACATGTGTGTACCGATTTTCGTGCATGTACGTCAAACCGTATTGTGGGGCTTGAGCATGGATCTATTATAACACTGGATGGGAGATAGGAAAATGGCCGCCCATTCATTTCAATGCATTCTGCTCACTCAGCGCATACGCTGAAAAAGTTCCTGACTTCCGGGTTTACTTCCGCGTTATGCGGCCCATAGAGCATGCGCAGTTGAGTCACCTCCCATGATGCTCTGGGGCCTCCCATAATGCAATGACGAGAGTATTAATATAATATGTATTAATATAATATATTAATTAAAAGGAACCCTGCATATTAAGACATGTAGGTCTTAAAAGATAAATGTTGGTATCAATTATAACAATGTGATATAAAAAACCTTTTTGATGTCTTCGTTTTTATAAAATTTGAAAATATAATTTAACATGTAGGTCGCCATTGTTTTTTACATTCTGGGTAGTACGTCACACGGTGGCACCTGCTGGCCCCCGTCCACTGTTCTGACACCCAGAAACAGATCAAAACACAGCTAAACAGATGACGGCGCACCAGAAACACAGATGAAAACACAGCTGAACATTAAGGTGACGGCGCACCTACAAAAAAGTAAAATAAAATTAAAAAAAAGTGCAGCCCCATACAGCATGAACTATAAAAACACCATAAAACTCAGATAGACTAACAGACCACACGTTTCAACTAGCAGATAACCGATGCTACAATAAAAACCCCAGCCAGATCTGCCGTCATTAAATTAAATAAAGATGTTTTGCCTATTTGAAGCGAAGTCTGCGCCTCCCGTTTCGTCAAAGTCCCGGGCCAGTCCCCTCAGCCTCTGGTCTGTCATCACCCAGCACCGAAGCCGGTTTTAGGGGGGAGAGGGGGGGGCTATGCCCACTCAAACGTGCATATTGCCCACTGGCGTCTCCATCCCGGCGGCGGTAGCGAGAGCGGAGAGCGGAGAACGGAGAGCGGAGAGCGGAGAGCGGGGAGCGGGTGGCGGAGCGCTGCGGGCTGTAGAGCCCCGGCTACGCAGGCTACGGCGTAGCCTACGCAGGCTACGGCGTAGCCTACGCAGGCTACGCCGTAGGCTACGCCGTCTACGCAGGAGCCTAATGCACTGGTAAGATGCGCACAACATTGATCATTTTTGCAGATCTCCCGTGCATCACAGAACTTTGATCCAGTTTGCCTGAACCGAGACGTCTTCACGGCCGGGAGATGCTGCTCATCTATGTTTTAGATACCTGTCCCAGTTAAACTAACGGGGCTTATCTTCCCAGAGCCACCGTCGTACGTCATCGCCCCCAGAATACATTGCGCAGGTAAAACATGGCGCCTCCCGCAGGTCAAAATATGTAATAAACATTGTAGATTTTTAAAGCAATTAGATTATTTTATGTGTTTCTAACAACATATTTTAGTATAAGAGAACAATTGTGGCTAATTAGGGACTACATGTCTTAATATGCAGGGTTCCCTTTAATGTATATTATTACATGTATAGCATCACATATATGATTAATGTATTAATATAATATAATTACATAATATATATTAATATAAACATCCGTGAATGCACGGACACGGCTGTGACGTCAGTCGAAAATATAGAATACAAAGATTAGTAATGGCCGGTGATTACAGCTGGAGGTGTCCTGTGAACAGTTTTAGAGGCTTCTCTTTTACTATTGCGGTCTATGGGAAAAAAGCTTTCTGGGCCGCATGGGATTTTTGGTTGCAGTACCGCGGCTGGCCATTGGGAAAAATCGGCGCGCCTTCTGACTGCCAGACCCGGGGGCTGGGCTTGAGGCACAAGGTTTTCTAGGGGATGCTGTTCAGCCATTTTGCCACGCCCATTAATGAAAGCCATGAAATATAAAATTTTTCGCCAGGCGTGGCTTGGGTGCAAAATTTGGTGACTTTTGGGGCACGTTTAGGGGGGCTAAAAATTCCCTCCTTTCGTCAGAAGAAAGAAAGAAAAAATTCCTACAGATACAATAGGGCCTTCGCACTGTAAGTGCTCGGGCCCTAAAAATGTCATACATTCTGGATTCATTGAGCTTCTCTCAGAACCCGGGGGAGGCGGGGGACATCGAGTCCGAGTGGACCATGTCTGGGCGTTCCTGGAGGCAAAAACTCGGGTCTGGGAGGAGTTCGGTGAGGCTATGGAGGAAGACTTTCGGTCGGCCTCGAGGAAATTCTGGAGGACCGTTCGGCGCCTCAGAAGGGGGGTTATGGATGAGCACGTCCCCACTCTCTGCTTCCTCAGAGGAAGGCATGTCAGTCGGGTTGAGGAGATCCTCGAAGTATTCTTTCCACCGTCCGACGATGTCCCCAGTCGAGGTCAATAGCTCCCCACCCACACCGCAAACGGTGCCGGCAGAGTACTGCTTCCCCCTTCTGAGGCGCCAAAACGGTCCGCCAGAATTTCCTCGAGGCCTACCGAAAGTCTTCCTCCATGGCCTCCCCGAACTCCTCCCAGACCAGAGTTTTTGCCTCCAGGACCGCCCAGACATGGACTGCCCGAGCTGCGGCTCGCTAGGCCTGCCGGAACCTATCTACTGCGTCAGGAGTCCCACAGGTCAACATAGCCCGGTATGACTCCTTCTTCAGTCTGACGGCATCCTGTACTTCCGGTGTCCACCACCGGGTTCTAGGATTGCCGCCACGACAGGCACCGGAGACCTTGCGTCCACAACTTCGAGCCACCGCGTCAACAATGGAGGCAGAGAACATGGTCCACTCGGACTCGATGTCCCCCACCTCCCCCGGGATCTGAGAGAAACTCTCTCGGAGGTGAGAGTTGAAGATGCCCCTGACGTTCCCAACAGACCCTCACAATCCGTTTGGGTTTGCCCGGTCTGTCCAACCTCCTCCTCCGCCAGCGCATCCAACTCACCACCAGATGGTGATCAGTTGACAGCTCAGCCCGTCTCTTCACCCGAGTGTCCAAGACATACGGCCGAAGATCAGATGAAACAACAACAAAGTCGATCATTGACCTCCGGCCTAGGGTGTCCTGGTGCCACGTGCACTGATGGACACCGTTATGTTTGAACATGGTGTTCGTTATGGACAAACTGTGACTAGCACAGAAGTCCAACAACAAAGCAACGCTCGGGTTCAGATCAGGGAGGCCGTTCCTCCCAATCACGCCTTTCTGGGTATCACTGTCATTGCCCACGTGAGCCTTGAAGTCCCCCAGTAGAACAATGGAGTCCCCAGTTGGAGCACTATCCAGTACTCCTCCCAGGGACCCCAAGAAGGCCGGGTACTCCGCACTGCTGTTTGGCCCGTAGGCACAAACAACAGTGAGAGACCTTTTCCCGACCCGAAGGCGCAGGGAAACGACTCTCTGGTTCACCGGGGTGAACTCCAACACATGCCGAAGTGAGCTGGGGGGCTATACACAAGCCCACACCAGCCCGCCGCCTCTCACCCTGGGCAACTCCAGAGTAGTGGAGGGTCCAGCCCCTTTCAAGGAGCTGGGTTCCAGAGCCCAAGCTATGTGTGGAGGTGAGCCCGACTATCTCTAGCCTGTATCTCTCAACCTCACGCACAAGCTCCGGCTCCTTCCCCCCCAGCGAGGTGACATTCCATGTCCCCACTGCGAGGGTTTTGGTCCAGGGATTGGGTAGTCGAGGCCCCACCACGACTGCTACCCAGTCCACAATGTACTGGCCTCTCACGGTCCTTCCTGTGGGTGGTGGGCCTACAGGAAGGCAGGCCCACGTCGCCGTTTCGGGCTGAGCCCGGCCGGGTCCCACGGGCAAAGACCCGGCCACCAGGAGCTCGCCTACAAGCCCCAACCCCAGGCCTGGCTCCAGGGTGGGGCCCCGGTGACGCCGATCCGGGCGACGTAGCGGTCCTTGATTTTCTGTTTACCATGATTAGCTGATGAACCGCTCTTATTCTGGCCGGTCACCTAGGACCTGTTTGCCATGGGAGACCCTACCAGGGGTGTGATGCCCCCGACAACATAGCTCCTAGGATCACTCGGGCAACACAAACCCCTCCACCACAGTAAGGTGGCGGTTCAAGGAGGGGGCCTTTTTGTGCCTTTCAAACCACAGGAAATTTATTTGGAATGAATTCATACATTAGTTTTTGTGATATATCATTTTACATATCGCGTTTAGACATTGCGTCTTTATCTGGCACTGAATTCAGCTTTGCTCACTGTATACCGTTTCACGCACACCATAATATGTTTGTGTGTAGGCTTGTATAGTGAGTATGTAGTGCGCGTATGGTGTGTGTGGGTTGTAGCTGAGTAATCTTTCGTGAAAATCTCTGATAAAAAAAACATGAACAAGAACGCAAATTCAAACCGATTAGTTTCCCAGGGGAATGACGTCACCTCCCTTTTCGCGGGAAGTGGCATTAAAAAAATACTGTGAAAAAATACAACGTAATGACACGCTCACAATGTGATGATGTACTGTATGTGTCAACTTATGTCAACGTAGGACGTGCTGTGAACACGTACCGGATCGATAAATAACCCGCCGTGTCAATTATGAAGTGTATGCGCAATTTTACTGGATTATTATGTGATTTTTCCAAACGATTTAATGGATCAAAACAGAACACTGGGACACACTAAATGCAAGATATGCAAGTGAAACTCTTAGGGCCAAATCCGCAAAAGGATTGCGCGGCTTTTGCGGCCGCTAAACCGGTGCAAATGAGACAAAAAGAGAGCGTCTAATTCACAAAGCACCCGCAAAGGGCGAATTGCTCCACAAACTGCGCTGCCAAGCAAATAGTGGCAGTCTGCGCCGGTGCCTTTTGCATGCATGCAAATTAGGTAATATTCATACATTCGGCGCAAAATTGCCCCCTTTCTATGCAAATAAGCCTCATTGCAAAAAGCGCCTAATTCACAAAGGCCAGCGCTATTTGCCACACGCAAAAATAGTGGAGTAAATACCGTCTTTCAGAAGCCTGTATTAAACTGCGCGCAAAGTCACAAACTCACTCCTCACTCCCGCTCTGTATATGTTTCTCTCTCTCTTCAATATCATTCAAGCCTGTGTGATACTGAATGATATTAAGGGTGAAATCTACATTCAGACATGACTGTAGACAATCAGATCAAGTGGGGTTGTGGACTTATCGGATTTAAAAATAAAAGTTCAGGATTCATCCATACATAAGGGGCTGCTTTATTACAAACAATTCCACCATATAAACATATAAATCTAGAATGTGTGTGTTTAACAGCTGACCTGTAGGTGTGTGTAGCAAAACAAAGAACATGAATTACCATTAGATCCTGATCTGATCCCGATCCAGTGTTAATGAAGTGACCGGTGCTGTGCCTTGTGCGTAAATGCGCACAGCCTCTTAACATTTGACATTTCTGTTAAAAACCTTGGTCACACTAGCAGTATGCAGAAGTAAGATTCTAAAGAATAATCGACTTAATAAACTTTCAGCCAACTGTGGCGTATTTATTCCAGCTTCAGTAATGCACATACAGGCTGCTCTCATCAACAGGTGCAGAGGAAGAGAGAGTGAGCAGGGCGCGAACACACCCTTTTATACGACGTACCGCTGACGTCATCACGTCAGCTCCTCTCACATCAAACAGCAGTACAGTAACAGTAACAGTCATATAATTACACTTAACACTCCCACTTATGAATGTTCTGTATACTGTACAATCTTTACAAAATCAAATAAACAAAAATAATAACATGGCAGTCAAATGCTAAACATTTACACACCAAACATGACCCCTACAAATTTCCTCAACTTTAACTTGGAGGCAGGTTTGGTCATTGCATCTGCAACCATATCATCTGTGGGACAGTAAACCAGTGTCATCTTCTCATCTCTAATAGTAGTTGCTCCATATAGATATCTCTATCTATGGGCGCATGCAGATACGCCGTTTTCACGTCCATCTGGTGTAAAATCAAGTCGTCTTGGGCTGCCTTCTGCATCACCACACGAACACTGGTCAGGTTTGCTGTAGGTGAGAATGTTTCACCATAATCTATCCCCGCTCTCTGGCTGTATCCTTTGGCTACAAACCTAGCCTTGTATTGCTCATGTCCGTCACTGTCCTCTTTAATGGAGTATACCCATCTTCCTCCCACTGTCTTTCTGCCCTCTGGCAACTTAGTCAAAGTGAAGGTCCGGTTGTCTTCTAAAGATTTGATTTCCTCATCCATCGCTCTCTGCCATTTTTCTGACGCTGATGATGTCATGGCCTCTTTAAAGGTTGTCGGTATACCACACACCGCTCTATAGCAATAGTCTATGCTGGTGAGTGTGCTATCATCCTCCTCACTGTCCTCCTGAATAACATAGTCCCTCAGATACCCCGGCGGTTTACGCTCTCGGGTGGGATATCTCCCACTGCTTGAGGCATGTGACGTCACCTTGGGGTGCTTCTCGCCACCATCCTCAGTTGACTGTGGGCTAACAGCCCGCTCATCTATGCTCACACTAGACTGTGGTGTATCTATTTCCTCACCACCTATTCTAGAGTCCATTCCCAGCATTTGCGTCTGCGTCTCGTTCTCACGTGTTGTCTGGGTGACAAACTTCACCAGTCTGTGCTTCTGCACTTTCCCTTTATCGGGATAATAAACTAGAAAAGCAGGACTGCCCTTGTCATGCCCTACAAAAAGTCCTCTATCACACCTGGATTCCAGTTTACCTCTGTCCTGTTGGTAAGCGTAACACACTGATCCAAACTTGTGCATCCTGGCTAGATTACACTCTTTCCCCGTCAGTGCTGTGTATGGGGTGGTACCTGTGTGCTTATTAAAGCACTGGTTTCTTGTGTACGCTGCTTCCTGAACAGCATGGTGCCACAGACTCTTAGGTAAGTTGCTGTCTATAAGCTTACATCTGGCCATCTCGAAAAGAGTACGTCCTTCCCTCTCAGCTATCCCGTTCTGATGCGGGGAGTAAGGACAGGACGTCTCATGTCTGATCCTGTTCTTCCTCAGTAATGCCCGGAACTCTCGGTTAGTGAACTCGGTTCCGTTGTCTGATCGTATGCATTTTACGTTGCCATAAGGCGCTACATCGGCTAAAAACTTCTCAGTAGCCTGAAGTGCATCACTCTTCGCTCTCAGAAAGTAAACAAACACTACTCCGGTACACACATCTGTGAAAGACTGCATATACTTAAAACCGTCTATAGACTTGTTGTTTACTGGACCAGCAAGATCTGTGTTCACCATCTCAAGTGGTTTATTTGCCTTTTCAGTTGGACCTCTGTTTCTCATTTGAGTGAATTTTCCCTGTATGCACACATCACATTCTTTATCAGGCCTGCGCTTTGCACCTTTAATATGCATGCCTACTGTCACATCCTGCAATTTCAGTATATCCTCGTAATTGCAATGACCCATTATCTCATGCCATGTCTGGATATCATGGCTGACATTACACACATCATATTCATCACACTCGGTTTGCAAGTAGTACATTCTCTTATTCACATGAATATTAAACCTTGTGCCATCGGGGGTAACAAGAGCATCTTTACCTTCCTCAAAGAATACTTTGGCACCATTAGCAGTAGCACACTTCACTGAAAACAGTTCTTGAGGGAAGGAAGGGATGTAGAGGGCCTTCTTCAGCGTCACCTTACACCGGCGCCCCTCACTGTCTATGAGGCACACCTGTGCGTCTCCCTTACCTCGTGCCAACCCGAAAGTGCGCTTCCCGTCTGCCAGCTCCATGCTGTGCCTCTCCGGCTGGAAGTCGCTCTCAAAGCTCTTGAACCGCGTCTTGTCGTTGATGATGTGGGATGACGCCCCGGTGTCCACAATCATCCCCTTTCTCAGGATCTGCTGCGCTGACCGGCTGCCGCTCTCCGTCTCCGCTCTGAAGAAGAAGTCGTGTCCTCCCGCTGCTCTCCGTGCGTCATCTCGGTCCTCTCCGTGACCGCCGTCGTATACGCCATCTTGGACCCGCGCATACCGAGCGCTCTGTCCACGTTTCTTTCTGCACACCTTGTCTGCATGCCCGGAATGTTTGCAGAAACCACACCAAACCGCCTTTTTACAGGCATCTTTCCGGTGACCGCTCTCCCCGCATCTCCAGCACGTCAGCTCCGTCGGGGGTCCGCTCGTTCTCCTCCTTGGCGCCGCCCGCGCTTTCAGCACCCTTTCTCCCGCCTCCTCGGCGGCTGCGTCGGTGTCCTCCGCGGCCTCGAAGTTCCGCAGCTTGGCCTTGAACTCTCCCAGCGACATGTTCACTGAGCCGTGCGTCACCATCAGCGTGAACGGCTTGTATTTCTCTGGTAGTCCCCGCATAATCATCGCCATCATCAGCCCTTCGCTTGGCGCCTCACCTGCGCTTTTAAGCGCGGTAATAATCTGCTCTGCCCTGATAATATACTCCGTCACAGTCTCTGTGTCAGCTTTCTTCAGTGCAGTCATTGTTATGTACAGGGAGACAATGCGGGGCCTACCTTTGCCAATATAATGTTCCCTCAATACTTTGAGGCTTTCCCGGCCCTTATCCTTTGTCTCCCTGAATATAAGTCCGAGACTCGTGTTGTCGAGAAGCGGCGCCAACGCGCAATATGCGTCGGCGTTCAGCTTGTCATCCAGGGCCCGCTGCTCTGCCGTCATGGGTCCCGCTGGTTCTTCCAGGATAGTCCTTTTCAGACCCGCTCCATGCATGCAGCACAGCATCCTCTCTTCCCAGAGTTCGTACTCCTCCGCTCGCCCGTCAAACGTGGGCCACTTGCTCTTGCTTCTGTTCGTCATGGCTCGTGCTTCGTAGTAGCCGCCCGTTAGCTCAGCTTTAGCTCCGCGTGGTTCTCCCACCGCTAAACTAGCTATACTTTACCTCACCGCACCAGCAGGCCGGCGTCTTACTTTGCTCGTCGTCGACTAGCCTAGAATCTATTTCGTGACCTGGGCCCATAACCTGTTAAAAACCTTGGTCACACTAGCAGTATGCAGAAGTAAGATTCTAAAGAATAATCGACTTAATAAACTTTCAGCCAACTGTGGCGTATTTATTCCAGCTTCAGTAATGCACATACAGGCTGCTCTCATCAACAGGTGCAGAGGAAGAGAGAGTGAGCAGGGCGCGAACACACCCTTTTATACGACGTACCGCTGACGTCATCACGTCAGCTCTTCTCACATCAAACAGCAGTACAGTAACAGTAACAGTCATATAATTACACTTAACAATTTCATTAGCTTATGTCATACAGACACTGAGGTCTTTTGATGTGTGTGTGGAGATGATGGCTATGTTCTACCACACGATGGTGGCCAGTGCACTCTTTTTTGCTGCTTTGTGTTGGGGGGGCAGCCTTGCAATCAAAAACACCAGGCGACTGAACAAACTGGTCAAAAAAGCGGGCTCAGTGTTGGGCAGGAGTCTGGACCCGCTAAGATCTGTGGTGGAGAGGGGCACACTGAAGAAACTGAGTGCTATAATGGAGAGACACCCTCTCCACAGCCTCCAGGAGCAACAGAGGGGCAGCAGCTGCAGCGGTCGGGTCCGCAGCCTCCGCTCACTGCGCACGGAGCGGTTCAGGAGATCCTTGCGTCCCCGCAGCAATAAGACTGTGTTTAACTGGTCCTGAACTCAGTTTCACACACTCACCTCTGCCACAACTGGACTATATTTTAGTTTGCACTTTACATTATATTTGTTTAAAAACCTTATATGTTTATTTTAATATTATGAATGTGCTTTTATTGTCTGAATGGAAGTGTGGTTGATTTTTATGTTTATGTTTTGATGAGCTGCTGGACGGTGGAATTTCCCTTTGGGGATGAATAAGGTTCTATCTATCTATCTATCTATCTATCTATCTATCTATCTATCTATCTATCTATCTATCTATCTATCTATCTATCTATCTATCTGCATGCGAAATACTAGAAGTACAAATACGTGAAAGTTGAGGCTATTGTGCTCTCTGCAGTTTTCATTATGGACCAATGTGTGTGCTGAAATACGGAGAACACTGGAAACAGCTCCGCTCACTCAGACAAGTGCAAATTGCACTCAGCCGCAAAACTTAATGGGCGTGTTTGCTCCGGTATATCATTAGAGCAAAATCTTTTGTGAATAGGACCTTAAGGCGGGGCAAATTGCGGGCGCAAATGCGGCGCAATTCACAGCGCTATTTGCGGGCGCAATCTGTTGTTTGTGGATTTACCCCTATGTGTTTTAACTTTAGATTATGTGTTTTAACTTTAGATTGTGTTTTAACTTTAGATTATGTGTTTTAACTTTAGATTATGTGTTTTAACTTTAGATTGTGTGTTTTAACTTTAGATTATGTGTTTTAACTTTAGATTATGTGTTTTAACTTTAGATTATGTGTTTTAACTTTAGATTATGTGTTTTAACTTTAGATTATGTGTTTTAACTTTAGATTATGTGTTTTAATTTTAGATTATGTGTTTTAACTTTAGATTATGTGTTTTAACTTTAGATTGTGTGTTTTAACTTTAGATTGTGTGTTTTAACTTTAGATTGTGTGTTTTATCTTTAGATTGTGTGTTTTAACTTTAGATTGTGTGTTTTAACTTTAGATTGTGTGTTTTATCTTTAGATTGTGTGTTTTAACTTTAGATTGTGTGTTTTAACTTTAGATTGTGTGTTCCAACACCACAATAAAACTCCACCAGAACCAGCAGCATCTCCAGACTGGAAGAAGAAACTGATGACGAAGCCGGTGATCACGATGGTGAAGAGGAGGATGATGATATGAAGGACGTCTTTGGAGGAAAAGCACCAACCACAGACAAGCCTGAAGTAAAGTCTTCATTTGAGAAGCGGCAAGAAAAGATGTCGCAGAAGATGGAGGAGCTGGAGAAAGCAGCTCTCACAGCAAAGCTGTGGCAGGTGTCGGGAGAGGTGATCGCACATACCCAGCCAAACCACACTACAGCTGGAAGACTTCATCAAACAAAGAATTAAAGACCAGACCAGTAACCAAGCTCTGCTTGATTCAAGCAGCAGACACTTAAACCTCTACGAGAGGATTGTTTTGTTTTGAGTTTTTTGTATAAATATTGGCTCCGTTGTGATTATTAAGTTGAATTGTTCACGGCTTCCTGCAGTTCTCAATTAGGGGCCGGTGTGTTGGAGCCAAAATACTTTGATTTATTTTGTTTTATTTAAAATGAATATTGAATTGTCACCCCCTTTATGGTGACGTCATGTTTAGCCTGTCAATCAGCCATGGTGGGTGGTTGTCCTGGTAACCATTATAAGCCACCTGGGTGGTGATTGCACGCAGGTGCGACAGGGGGAAGACAAACCGTTTTTGACCGTGCAACCGTGCAACCGTGCAAGACAGAGAGTGGCGTTCTGTCATAAGTTTATGTTGAGTTTAAATATTGGAATTACGTTTGCTTTGACTACTGCTGAATACGGAATAAATGGATTGGCATATCCGACCCGGATCCTAAGTCTGAGCGTTTGCATCAATTTGAAGCACGCGTCCTAACAAAACCAACCCTGTTGCCCTGAAGTATAGCCTATTGGTACAGGCTCTACAATGGCTGTTTGCAATGAATGTTCTGCTCAAATATCTAGAGGGGGCACATCTGCAAAGAATTTCAGCTACAAGTTTGATTTATCCTTTGAAATGATAAAAAACCCTGAGCGCTTTAATGCATTTTTATTGTTTTAAGGCCTATGTTACAATGTTCAGTCAGTTAAGCCTAACGTAAGCTCAAAGATGGCCAAAAAATTTATTTTGCTAATTTATTTATTTTAAGTTATTGTTCTTTGCTGGTATAATGTCTGCTGGAATATTTAAGAAATGCTGGGAAATTAAAAAAATGTTCAGTTTTTTATGTTCAACAAATGTTTTCTACCTTTTTATTTTGTAAAAGATTTTTTTCTTTTAAAAGCATGCCTAAATCAAATTTATTTGATTTATGCATTTACTATGCCTTTTCAGTTATTGTTCAACACATTTTTTGGTTTTGTATGAAATGTTAATGCTGTGCACAATGTGGTTTTTTTTGTGTTGTTTTGTGTTGTCATGACTGAATAAACTTCATTCATTCATTATGTGTTTTAACTTTAGATTGTGTGTTTTAACTTTAGATTGTGTGTTTTAACTTTAGATTGTGTGTTTTAACTTTAGATTATGTGTTTTAACTTTAGATTGTGTGTTTTAACTTTAGATTGTGTGTTCCAACACCACAATAAAACTCCACCAGAACCAGCAGCATCTCCAACTGCTGCGTCCGTGTCGCCGCCACATTCACATATTCAGACGGAAACACGTTTCAAAGTCTCCGAGGAAGATCACGTGTTTGTGTTTTCTGCGGTTCCGTTCAAAGTTACGGACACGGAATCAAATAAAGTGTTTGGATCAGAATCAGCAGAACCTGGACCTGAACACTGGCCTGCAGACCAGCAGAGGAAGATCCCGCTTTGGTCCTGATGCTGGACTCCTGGTCCTGGTTCTGATCCCGGTCCATCACCGAGTCCTGGTTCTGATCCCGGTCCATCTCCGAGTCCTGGTTCTGATCCCGGTCCATCTCCGAGTCCTGGTTCTGCTTCGTTCTCGTTTAGTTCTGATCCTGCAGATCTTCAATCTAAAAGTTCGTCTGCAAAAACTGTGATGACGCAACCCGGAACCACGTGACCTCTTTAAAAAACTTTATTAGCAAATGTTGCTAAACAAACACCAACAAGGTTTACAATAGTGTGGAACAAACATACAATGATGGAGTAAATGATACAAATATCTAGTATGAATCAAATGTAACGTCATTACATTTGATTCAAACCTATTAAGTGGATTCCTCTCCCTTTCAGGCGCTGGGCTCCGCCGGCAGCTGCAGGAGAGCCGTCACAGCGACATCAAGTGGAGGAAAGTGACATTACATCAACAACAAAAAACTCTTCCTTTTTTATTTCAGTTTAAGACAGAAGATAATCAAAGCAGAAAAAACATTTCTTCAGCAACGCTATCACTCACATGCACTTAATTTAAATACAGAGACTCTAAGCAGAACTAAAGAACCCAGAGCGTCTTCATGTGGCGGGCGGTGATTCGGGGAAATGTCGCCATCTGCTGGACGAATACATGAACTGCAACAACAAACGGAGGAGGAAGGTTGGACCTCTGTTGGAGGAAAACTCATTCTAGAATTCTTTATAAAACCATAATGTGGTTTATATTAAATGTCTTTCTCTTTCAGATACGTGGACTTGGAGAACAACTAGACGACGTACCTGCCAAGAGTCTGTTCTGGAAACTTAAAGCCCCAAAAATAAACCAGTTCCACCTTCCACTGAGTCATTCTGGTCATTTGGTTTTGTCGCCTTTCTAACCTTTGTGTTTTGGTTACTTACTCCAGTTATTGATGGTATTTATTTATAATTAAAGGTATTCCCTGAGTTTTTTTTTTCAATGTGATCTTATCTGTTCCAGTAATATAATCAACAATCACTTCAAGTGGATAATCAAACTATATACCGTATGTATAATTTAACAAGGAACGAGACAAAGCTTCAAAGTTGAAAGAGAAACAAGCCACATTTATTAATACAAAAAGAACAATACACACATGATAAACAAATATATACATTTATATACAAAGTAACTGTATACAAATTATAAAAAAAAACTATATACATTTATATAAAAAACCTCCTCCTTATTAGGGCCCGAGCACTGATAGTGCGAAGGCCCTATTGTATCTGTAGGAATTTTCCTTGTTTTTTTGTTTTCCTTCTTCCGACAAAATGAGGGCCTTTTTGCCCCTAAACGTGCCCCAAATTTTGTACGAAAAATTTGATATTTAATGGCTTTCATTAACCAGCCAATCACATGGCAGCAACTCAATGTATTTAGGCTCATAGACATGGTCAAGAGAATCTGCTGTGGTTCAAACCAGCATCAGGATGGCGAAGTACAGTGATTTAAGAGACTTTGAACATATGATGAATGAGACATCTCTAATCTTCCAGAGACAGTTCAGTTTAGATTCTGCTGGGATTTGAACCCAGGATCTCCTGTTTACTAGACAGGTGCTTTGACCAACTAAGCCACAGGGCCTCCGTAACCCCTCACTTACCTCGTCTTCATGGGGATTTCTCTAAAAACAACCGGGGCCTCACATACTAACGTTGATAATAAATAAATAATACATAAAAAAAGTGTTGTACACCATGTTCCACTCATGTCAGGATGTAGTAAAATCCCCTTTGAGTAGATTTGGGTACACATTTTGATTTATTGGGCCCTAACCGACGGTGGCGATGTTGGTAAACAGAAAGAGAGCTTTGTTGGTCAAAGCAGCATGAAACTGTCAGAAGTGGGATTTGAACCCACGCCTCCCTTGGGAGACCAGAATACTCTGTACACATGAAGGAAGTACATTATCCTTAAGTCTGGCGCCTTAAACCACTCGGCCATTCTGACTACGACTATAACACCTCACAAAGTTATTAATGCAATTTTACATGACAATCAGGGTTTCCAGAGATGATTTAAACATTGTTTTACCAGTTTTACCCACGGAGAGTTATCCAGATGTGAAATATAGGAAACTGGTTTAAAGTAACCACCTCTTCCCCTAAGACAACTCAAAAATGAAATATTGACAAATATACATTTGTTTTATGGGTCATCATCATCATCATCATCATCATCATCATCATCATCATCACCATCATCATCATCATCATCATCATCATCATCATCATCATCATCATCATCATCATCATCATCATCATCATCATCATCATCATCATCATCATCATCATCATCATCATCATCATCATCATCAATATAAAGTTCCCAGATTGATCCAGGATTACATATTGTATTCCAGACCTCCAAAGTCATCTCCAGCTGCTTTTCTCTGCTGCTTTTTCAAATGTTTTCCACGGTTGGATTAGTTTCATTGTTGATCATCTTGATGTAGTTTTTCTGGGACAGTTGGGAGGTTTGTTGCATGAAAGTAGAAAGAAGAAGTCCAGGATGTGTGAGAAAGGCTTGACATGTCCTCCTGAGTTCATCCTGGATGATTCCGCTGCAGGAAGACGATCCAGGATGAGGAGGTGCAGCTATGTGAAGCCAGGTTGAACTAATCCTGGTTCGTGCACGTTGACGTCTGTCTTAAGCAGACCGTGAGGTCGGTCCCAGATGTCCTGATTCAGAAATGGAGGACGAGTGTTGCTGATGTTTCACCGAGTGAACAACAGCTTCTAATGGAAACGTACGAGGAGCTTAAACAGCTGATACGTTCAGAAATGTCCTCCAGACGCTGTTAATGAACTCAGAGAGTCTGACAGACAACAGTGGACAGACTGAATGTGTAGTCGTCCAACATATGAGCTGTAGAGCTCATTTACTGAATAACTTCTTACTGTGGCTGAAATCAGTCAAACCAACATTGGCTTCCTTTGACTAACGTTACATTTCATTTAAACAAATACAAGTTTACCAAATATAAAACTCTGAACATGGAAAACATCTTTTTCAAATCAAATCAAATCAAATCAAACTTTATTTATATAGCACTTTTCCTACAAATAATGAAACACAAAGTGCTTAACAGAAAAAAAAAACAAGAAAAAACAAACAAATAAACATAAAACTTATTAATGCCCCCCCCTCCCCCGCAGACAAAAGCACACTACAATTCACCTAAATTCCTAAATTACACACACAGACACGCACGCAGACACATGGTGTAGACATGGCTAGGCACAGAGGATCCAGGTGACGAAACGGTAACAGGGAGCCGTCCACGCCAGGAGGTCTCATAGCCCGCAGCTACAAGGGGGGGGGGCCCACAGAGACCATCCCGGCCCGGACGGATAGAGGAGCCCACACCACAGCGATGAAGCCGTGGTGCAGAGCTCCACAAGCTACAAGAAAACAGGATAAAATACACTAAAGGAGTTTATAAAAAACATAAAACATACAAACATAAAATCCTAAAAGTATGTCTAGAAAGTAAGACATTAAAAACTAAAATAATAAAACAGTAAAATGTATAAAATAGACCATAAATAACAACTAAAATATTTAGATAAAACATTGAGATTAAACAAAAATAAAATACGATAAGAAAGGATAAACTAAATATAAAACAGAGCAGTAAGATTCAATAAAAATAAGGGTGAGCATAAGAAATGTAAAAGAGTTAAATGAGTCAGTTAAAAGCCTGATTAAAGAGATGGGTCTTGAGCCTCTTTTTAAAAACATCAACAGTCTCTGCGGCCCTGAGGTTCTCCAGGAGGCTGTTCCACAATCGGGGACCATAAAAACTGAATGCCGCCTCCCCGTGTGTCCTGGTTCTAACTTTTGGTATGGTTAAAAGGCCGGCACCGGAGGACCTCAGGGTCCGCGAGGGTCGATAGGGTAAAAGCCAGGTCTCTAAGTTTTTACTATCATGTCTTAATAAGTCTATTAAGATCATTTCATTCAGGTGACAGCAAGACATAAGCGCAACAAATAGTGTCTTTTTATGGTTTTTAGAGTGTAAAACTAAATATAAATACATGTGTGTTGAAGAAAGAAAATAGAAATAAAGCTGCCATCACCTTTCTAATTCTCATCTATGTGGAGCCTGTAAGATGATTCACGGCAGGAAGTGCCGTGTGCGTTCTTAATAGTACGTCCGAATTAATGCACACTACTGATATTTACTCAAAAGTGTGCCAAATTTAAGTATACTTTTTAGTATATACTTTTTACTATGGCATTTATGTTGCTTTTTGCACATGGAATACACAGCAGAATGTTAAGCAAAATAATTACTTTTCAATATAAACAGCAGAGGGCGCTGTTGCTACATTTGGTGGCCCCGCCCCCCGACCAATCGGTGGTGTGTAGTGTGATGACGTCAGATCCAGGGCCGACTCAGCACACTTAGAACCTCGGCAGAATAGATACAGAAAAAGTATCTGCTCTGCACGCCTCCACCCGCCTCGGACCGTAGTTTAAAAGCTCAAAACGGGGACGTGGAGAGTAGAAACGTGCTGAGTAGGTACTTGTGTAAAAGCACCATATGTCTCTACATACCTGGTTCTTCAATTGAAGGCCCTGTGGCTTAGTGGTCAAAGCACCTGTCTCGTAAACAGGAGATCCTGGGTTCAACTCCCAGCAGAGCCTTTAAACTCATGAACACAAAAGTAAGGATGTAAGTTTAAAACCAAAGACTTTTCTAGCCAGTCTCCAGATCTCAATCCCATAGAAAATCTTTGGAGGGAGTTGAAAGTCCGTGTTTCCCAGCGACAGCCCCAAAACATCACTGGTCACTGGTCTGCATGGAGGAACGGACCAATCACTGCTCTAGAGGAGATCTTCATGGAGGAACGGACCAATCACTGCTCTAGAGGAGATCTGCATGGAGCAACGGACCAATCACTGCTCTAGAGGAGATCTGCATGGAGGAACGGGCCAATCACTGCTCTAGAGGAGATCTGCATGGAGGAACGGACCAAAATACCAACAACAGTGTAGAAAACCTTGTGAAGAATGACAGAAAACGTTTGACCTCTGTCATTGCCAACAAAGGGTATAAGTATTAGTATAGTATAATTATAGTATAATTAGTATTGAGATGAACTTTTGTTATTGACCAAATACTTATTTTCCACTATAATTTGCAAATATATTCTTTAAAAATCAGACAATGTGATTTTCAGTTTTTTTTTTTTTGTCATTGTGTCTCTGTGATGAAAATTACAGGTCTCTTTTATCTTTTTAAGTGGGAGAATTTGCACAACTGGGGCCTCATATACAAAGAGTGCGTGGATTTCAAGATTGGTCCGTGGTTGGAATTCTTGTGTACGCAAAAAAAAAATTCAGATGTTCAAAACTGTGCGTACGCCCAAATCCACGCACGTTTCTTTGAACATCACAATCAACGTGGAGTCGAGTGCACATGCAGTTCTGTGAAGACTTGTGGGTTTATTATGTTCATAAAGTTTTGTGAATGTTAATATTTAGCGTTAGTGCATCATTACACTCTTTTTTTTTCTTGTTTGTAATTTAAGAACCGACACCAGAACTTAAGTTGGTGGGACGAAAAACAGCTCCTTGTTCCGTTTTACTGTCACGCGTATGATATACTAACGGATTAAGCCCAATGTACACGTGTATTGAGTCTCATAGTTTGCATTGTGGATGTTCGTGATCACCTCTGTGTAACAGTGTGAACAACATAAACTCATATTTAAAACATGAAGCATCACGATCGGATTCCTCCACTCAGATTGTTGCAGCCGCAGGAGGAGAGACCGGTCTAACACTTTCTATAGTCCTGCAGCCGACTCCATATAAGACTCTGAAAGTAGCCCAAACATTCAATAAAAACTTTATTCATATATTGCTGATTCACATCAGTTCGTACCAACCAACCTTTCAGTGACATGTTAGTTTTAATTTAAAAGACAACTTTACAGAACCGGTTTTTCGCATGCAAAATGTATTGTAATGTTTTTCTGTCCACAGTTATGGGATGTTTTATGATCCGGCTTTTATCTCGAGTAGTCGTCCCATACGGTCGTCATGGCGACAGATGTCAGACCTGTCAGCAGCTCCAGCTGAAAGCATCATGTTGGTCTGAACCGGAGCAGCTGGTCCAGTTCAGGGCAGAGATCCAGAAGATCCTCTTGGTACCTGAACCAGCTGATGGTCCAGTCTTAGTCCTGGACCAGCAGGTCTACGTGGTCCCTGAAGACTCGCTACTGATCCTGCATCAGCAGGTTCCTCTACAGAACCAAGGATGACATTGTGATTGACAGGTTACATCTTTGTGCTCCTACCTTTATATGTTCATGTGGTTTATTGTGAGATTGTTGCAGTTCCACTCGTGTGTTACTTACCTGGTGTTTTGCCACATGGTAGCTTAGCTGTCCAGTTATCAGAGGGTTATTAATAATTTTATTCAACAATTATTAATAATTAATAAAGTCGACTATTTATCAAATTGAATTATCAAAATGATAATAATCCTCGTAGGGGCACCACCTGGGCCTTAACCAGGAACATTATAACTTTTAACAGCAGAAATCAGTCTCGTAAATTAGGGATTATTCCACCAGAATAACCAGAAGGTTCTATTATTCCTGGTGAATAATGTTGAAGGCTCTTAAAGAGTTCGGCACTGTCTCTGTCAAACAGTCAATGTGACCAAAATTGTATGAAACACAAACAACTCCTCATTAAAAATCAATCAGAATTTATTTACATACGGGTACCAAAGCAGATGTAAATAAATACCCAAAATAAATCCTGATGGCACACTACGATAAACAAAAACCATTAACTAACAAGAAAAACAACAACAATAAAAATGAAATGAAAGTTAAATGCATGGACTCAAACAATAATAAACACGATCCAACAAAACAGGTTCAAACAACGTGGCTGCAGTGTTTAAAGATGGCGGGACTCTGGTATTTTAAAGATGGACGCGTCCTCGCCACGTGCAACTAGACCGGATGGCAAACGCGGCCGTTTCAAACGTGAATGACTGGCAGAAAATGGCGACTACAACATAACGAACACAATGATGATGATGTATGCAGTAATCTCAGTTCTGAACCGCTCTAAGTTTTACTGATCACCAGGGCTCATGAGCTCACGCCTCCTCGGAATCCGGGTCGGGCAGCTGCGGGCTTTGTCGACTGCGGGTCGCGGTCTGCAATCACGTCACCAGCACCTCACTTGTGATTGGATGCGCGACGCTTTTAGGCACCGCCCCCAAAGCATGCTGGTCTTGTAGTTCTGGACAAGGCGGCCATTTTAGGAGGCTGGTCGGGGATGAACCGACTTTTAAAGTTGAAATACACGTTCACAAAATGTTCACAAACATTTATAAGTTCAGAGTTCACTTGATCACTGGACGTAGCACAACACTGGTGATGTGGGGACTGTCATGTCCTTCACGTGTGGTATTGAACTTATTGTTGACGTCATGTTTCCTCATATTCTGGACTTCAATGCATCACCAGTGAGTGTCGTCAACGGACAAAACCTCAGAAATGTGTGTACGCCAGCCTTGATGTGTGCGTGAAGAATCGCAACTTTTCAAAGTTCAAATCACTTTTTGAACATCTGACGTTTTTTTTTTGCTATTCATGGATTTTACTAAATATCCATATGTTAACACTGTTATGATGTTTTTAATAAATATGATATGAAACATTATATATTCCTGTACGATTACGTTTTTTGACAAATCTTCCTCAAACCTGGTTGGCTTGACAAGTACAATCCAAAACATTAATTGTGCCAAGTTTGGTGTTAATGGAGACTTCAGGTAAAAGGGTACTGAAATTTATTAAATTTAAAGAAATTGCCAAAAACAGTGGACTTAACATCAAAATATCAAGAAATGTTAAAAAGGGGCAAATTTAACAAAGCATTCGAGAAATCGATCCTGAAAGTTCAGCTCTCAAGGACAAATGGTTGATTACATATATAATACATACACAGGAGTTAGCCAGTGGGAGGAACATCTTCCTATTTCACATCAGGAATATACAGTGACTGCTGGGTATTTAATTCTTGGAGACTCTACTTATCCTTTGCAGGACTGGCTCTTGAAACCATTCCATGACACTGGACGACTGACAGCAGAACAGTCTGCGTTTAAGCACAAAGTCAACGGAGCACGAGTGGTTGTGGAAGATGAATTCAGCAGGTTGCCTTCTGTGATGTCCGACTGGTGAAATGAATGGTGATGACTTCCTGTCCACTGCATAATCTGTGTGAAAGTCATGGAAAGACATGGAAACATCCTAGGATGTACCTGCAGCAGCAACACTTCAGCCAGTGGTGGCAGTGGCTGGGGGTGGAGAGGAGGAAGGTAGAGATGTTAGAGATGCGCTAATGCAGTATTTGTGGAATAGTTCATACTACAGTTAGATTACATTCTGTATCTCAGTATGGTGTAACAATAAATTTCTGCTTTTTGCAGATATATGGATTTTGTCCATCCATCCATTTCCATCCAGTTGATGTGGGACTGGTTAGCGGGGGCAGCAGTCTGAGCAAAGATGTCCAGACTTCCCTCACCCCACACATTTCCTCCAGCTCTTCTGGAGGGATCCAGAGACGTTCCCAGGTCAGCCAAAAGACATTCCCTCCGGTGTGTCCTGGATCTTCTCCTGGTGGGACATGCCAGGAACACCTTCCCAGGAGGTGTCCAGGGGGCATCATATGATAGTCTTTCAAGTTTTGGTATGACGTCTGATTATTTTGCTTTTTTTTTGCTGTGCTAAGGTGTTTTTTGCGATTCCACACTTCATACTGATCACATCTTTAGAGTTTATCACTCGTGTGAGTACGTTGGTGCTTCTTTAGATGATCTTGTCTGGTAAAAGCTGCATCACACTGTTCACATCTGAACGGTTTATCTCCAGTGTGAATACGTTGGTGAGTCCTTAGATTACCTGATGTGGTAAAAGCTGCTCCACACTGATCACATCTAAACGGTTTATCTCCAGTGTGAATACGTTGGTGAATCTTTAGCTTTCCTGACTCAGTAAAAGCTGCTCCACACTGATCACATCTGAACGGTTTATCTCCAGTGTGAATACGTTGGTGAGTCCTTAAACCAACTGACTGAGTAAAAGCTGCTCCACACTGATCACATCTGAACGGTTTATCTCCAGTGTGAATACGTTGGTGAATCTTTAGACCACCTGATGTGGTAAAAGCTGCTCCACACTGATCACATCTGAATGGTTTATCTCCAGTGTGAACACGTTGGTGAGTGCTTAGCTGTCCTGATGTGGTAAAAGCTGCTCCACACTGATCACATCTGAACGGTTTATCTCCAGTGTGAATACGCTGGTGAGTCCTTAAATCATATGATGTGGTAAAAGCTGCTCCACACTGATCACAAGTGAACGGTTTATCTCCAGTGTGACTCATCTTATGTTTTCTCAGACCTGATGAAGTGGTGAGGACTTTCTTGCAGTGATCACAGCGATAACTTGTGGGTCTCTCTTTGCCTTTATGTTTCTGTAAGGACAGAGAAGAAGAATTAAATCATCTTGTTGGCTGACTCTCAAAAGCTTTTCAGTTTCTATAAAGTGCTGTCTGTCTAAAGTGCTGTCCTTGACAGCCAGAGACCTTCAGATGAAACACCTCAGTACGTCAAATCAAAAGTGTAAATGGTTAAAGCTACTAACACAAAAACCATCAGAATATTTCATTAATAGGGATGGTTATTGATAAGATCATCCAACCTTTTTTCATTCTGCTTAACGATTCGGTTTTTATCGATTCCCTTATCAATTCTCATTTAGGAAAAAAGAAACAACAAAAAGTTGATTAGCATCACCAATATAAAATAAATATTCTCCTATAGAAATGAACAAATACAACATGCATCATTCTCTGGCAATTCCAGGATTCCATAATGTTTCTAACAGAAAAAATAAATAAATAATAATAAATAAATAAATAAAATTGTCCTTTTTAAAAAAAGATATATGAACTGAGCAGTCAAAAATAAAGCCAGTGAGCCAGTGACAAATATAATCAAGGCAGAGTTCTCTTGCTGCACGGTGTAGTGTTGCTGTAGCTTTTGCAGGATGGGTAAAATCTCACCATAGGTCACACTTTTGTCACTGGAGACTGCCAGTGTAAAGGTGTAATGCTTTTGCATGAGCAGCACAAACTCATCTGCTCTTCTTAAGTCCTCATTTTATCAAGAGCGGCATGTATTTGGGTGGCTCTGAGGGGTAACATACACAACGTAAATTCTTATGTACTATTGTGCTTTTCATTTGATCATGATCTAATAATTTACATGCAAACATTTTTAAGTTGTCTGCAATATGAAGTATCTTTCTGAGCACGTTTTGCTTCTCCTTAAGGACCACTTTTTTTTTTTTGCCAGTCCCACACTTTTGCCAGTGTGGGACCTCTTCATCCATACAAATCACCAAGCAAATTCTTGCTTGGTGGAAATTGCCAGTTGGAAATTGCAGTGCAGTTATACAGCTCTCGTATAGATTTATTGTTGACCAGTTTAATGTTTTTTTTTTTTTTTTTTTTAAGTAATATTTGTTCTCTAGACTTGTAAAGTCTAGAACTATTTCTTCAAACTTTTGACCGTCACTGCCAAGCTTAAAAAAAACCACTGAAGGAAGTCATGAGGAACCTTTTGGGGTGAAGTTTGCCAGAAACTTTGGAATTTCAAGATTCCACCAACAGGGCAAGGAAAAAAACACACTGTACGGTCAGTGTTTTTAGATACAACCCCATTACTATCTACTAATATACTATTACTATTACTGGATGATTAATGTTTGTTTAACCCTTTTTGACCTACCATAGAACAAGTCCATCTAAGCATATTTTTACATTTTTGCATAGGATACTGCCATTTTATTGAGTATTTTTATTTCTTATACATCAAAACAACTCTGTGGCAGGGTGGAGGAGCTGCAGCCACTCAGGCTGATGGGACACAGGTGTGGCCCGTCAACCTCTCCACCCTGCCAGCCTTATAAGGGAGAGACAGAGAAGCTGCAGCGTCAGACTGAGGTTGATACTGCTGGTCTGCTGCTGGGAGAAGGTGCTGCTTGTGCACGTGTGGCGGTGATTGCAAATAAAACGTTCTTGCACTGAAATTCTGTGTCTTCTCTATCCTGTCGGTCGGGCCCCGTAGCACTCGCCCTGCTACAAACCCATATAAGCCAATTTTAATAATATGTATGTTGCAATTGAGGAGGAGTTATGGGGAGGGAAAAGGACTCGGCATTATCGAGCTGTCCTACCTAACGTGACAGCCCACTGTCTGTTTGGTTGGTCTTGCTGGCTTCACCACCATCAGAAGAGTTGACTGATGCAGGAGATGGAGCAGGTGGCAGATCAATGCTGAGTAACAGGATTTACATAGCAACTTTGCCCCAAATCATGTTGCACAAATATAACCAGCAGGCTCCTTTGCCACTCCTGCTGTTGTGTTTGTTGAATGCAAATAACTTCTTTATGTGTTTGTTAAGTTGTGACCCGAGTGTCATGTTATACAAAGGTCTGTCATTTTAGTAGGCAGTTGAAGTTGACAGCTCTGCAATATGCTGATTTATGACTTTGTGGATGAGAACCTTGCAGACATCACTGTCTTGTCATTAATGAATCCCTCCCCCGACCCACCACCCTGTGTTAGTTCAGTGTAAAAAGGACAGGTGACAATATAGATTCCAGCATTAAAAGTGGGATATTTACCAATTAAGAAGAATTATAAATGGTAATGGCTTTTTTTTTTTACTTGGTACATTAATAGTAGTAGGTGGCCTTTGAGTAGTGAAATGAATGTCTAATGCCTTATTGAGGATTAATGTAATCATTATTATCTGTAAAGTATGATGGAAATTTACAAATGAAACCTATGTAACCACTTCAGATAAGTCATGTTGATAACACAGGACAGAAGCAGCTGTTCCGTGAGCACAGAAGAGAAACTTATTTGGTAGATTTACTGGGTATAGTCTGCCCCTGCTGAGGCATAGAATGCTCATAATCTGAAAACAAGGATAGTGATAAAATGCAGGGTTACGTGACACCCCAAGGACATTCTGTCTCAGACAGACATGTGTAATCTCCATCCATCCATCCATCCATTCATCGTTTGCCGCTTATCCGTTCCCGGGTCGCGGGGGCAGCAGCCTAAGCTGAGAGGTCCAGACTTCCCTCACCCCAGACACTTCCTCCAGCTCCTCCAAGGGGAGTCCGAGGCGTTCCCAGGCCAGCCGAGAGACATAGTCTATCCAGCGTGTCCTGGGTCTTACCTGGGGTCTTCTCCCGGTGGGACATGCCTGGAACACCTCCCTAGGGAGGAGGGACATGCCTGGAACACCTCCCTAGGGAGGCGTCCAGGAGGCATCCGATACAGATGCCCAAGCTCAAGCACTCTATCCTGCTAAGATGCCTAACAAAAATGGTGACAAGAAACAACTTCGATCGAATCAAGCTTGGTCGGAAAATGGGGGTGAGTCGAGCAGTATGATTGAGGTGGATGCAGCCGTACTTGACTCGATCAACGCTAGACTAAGCAAGTTGGATATGCTTGATGCATTACAGCAAGACATCCGTGACCTGAAAGCCAGCTTAGAGTTTAGTCAAAGCCAGATGGAGGAGTTGAGGAAGGAAAATGCCTTCCTTAAGCGTACAGTGAAAGAGGTACAGCAGTCTACTGCCTCTCTCACCTTGGAGAAGAAGCGCATGAAAGAGTCCGTACTGGATTTACAGTGCAGACAGATGAGAGACAATTTGATATTCTCTGGCATCACCGAGGATAATGCCGAGCCTGAAAAAACTGTGAGACACTTTCTGTCCAGCAAGCTCAAAATGTCTCCTGAAGTAGTTAGGGACATAACCTTCTCTAGGGTTCACAGACTGGGCAGACCGGAAGAAGGAAAATGCAGACCAATAATAGCTCGCTTTGAGCACTACAAGCATAGGGAATTGGTGAAGAGCAATGGCAAGGAGCTGAAGGGGTCCTCTTTTTGGGTAAATGAACATTTCCCCAAGGAGATCAATGACAGGAGAAAGAAACTGTAGGATCATGAAGGAAAACAGGGATCTGGATCACAAAGTGGCCTTGTCAGTCGATAAGCTGTACATAAACTGACAACTGTACAGAGACTCGGAGGTGACCCCCTGGCTCTTTTGAGTCAGTGTTTGTTTTTTGTTTCATTTTTAGTTTATTGCTATGACTACATCCAATACTGATATGCCTGGCTGCATTAAACTGGGCTTGCCCAAGGGCATGGTTCTAGCTCATGTAAATGTATGCAGTCTACGTAATAAGTATCATGATGTAGAGCGTATTATCAGAGATAACTGTATCAACATCATTGCTATTTCTGAGACCCACCTTGATGATTCCTTCTCTGATTCAAGTGTAACTCTTGATGGGTTTTCTATTTTGAGAAAAGATAGAGATAGGTTTGGAGGTGGAGTGGCTCTTTATGTCCAAGATAATTTACCTGCCAAAATACGTAATGATCTGATGAGGGAAGACTTAGAAATTATTTGTGTGCAAGTCCATTTGCCTTATTTAAAACCAATGCTGGTATGTTGTTTCTACAGGCCCCCTAGTGCCGATGCTATGTATATGCAGGGGTTGTGTGAGATGTTTGACAAGATAGCAGATGAAAACAGAGAAATTTACCTATTAGGTGATATGAATGTTTGCTGGCTGGTACAGTCATGTCCCAACAGAAATAAGTTGGTCTCTATATTAAATGCTTGTAATTTGTCTCAAATCGTCCCTTGTCCCACAAGAATAAGTTTGGGTAGTGATGGTGTTATCTCTGGTACATGCATTGACCATATTTATACAAATGCTTCTGAACAATGTTCTAAGGGCATTTCGGTTCCTGTAGGTTTTAGTGACCACAATATAATTGCTGTCACTATATATACAAAAGTGCCAAAACCTAAAGCTAAAATCATTTTGACACGGTCCTACAAGAGATTTAATGAAAATACATTTATTGATGAAATATCGAGGGTAAATTGGAATATGGTGTGCAATGTAGCCGACCCTGAAGCTGCAATGGATTTATTCATGTCTGTATTTATGAATGTTGTAAACAAATATGCTCCTCTAAAAAAAGTTTATGGTCAAAAACAGGTCTGCCCCATGGCTTGATTAAAATCTTAGGTCTCTAATGACTGAAAGAGACATGGTCAAAAAGTTAGGGGGGAGTGGTAGCCTAGTGGTTGCAGAAGTGGACTGGAGTCTGGAGGACCAGGTTCAAGCCCCCAGAATGCAACCCAGGTCAACCACCCTGGGCCCCTGAGCAAGGCCCTCAACCTCAACCTAAATGCAGAGACACCAAATTCCACCAGCCTGGCTGTGTGGTCATTAATTTATAAAAAATAAAAAAATAAAAAAGTTATCAGTGAGTTCAGGATCCATTGATGACAGGCAAAAATACTGTTTGCTACGTAATAAGGCAACAAAACTAAATAAGGTTAAAAAAGGGAGTATTATAAATTAAGGTTATATGATGCAAGATATGATACCAAGCAAATATGGAACGTTCTAAATGAAATCATGGGACGCAAGTCAACTGCAAGTCTGCAAGTCCACCATTAGTGGAATCACATGGACTTGTTCTTACTAAACCAGGTGATATTGCAAATCACTTTAATGATTATTATGTGGATAAAGTATCTAAATTGAGGCAGGCTATGAATATGTCAGACAACTCAGCATCAAATGACTGTATAAAGAATCTTATAATGAAAGATAAAGGTTGTGTCTTTGAATTTCATCAGGTTGATGCCAGTGAGGTTGAGCGGCTTCTCCTCTCACTTCCTGACAGTAAATTAGCAGGCTTAGACAAACTAGATAGCAAACTGCTTAGAATGACTGCTGGTATCATAGCATCTCCTATCTGCTATATTTTTAATAGGTGCCTTGGACTTTACAGCGTGAAGCACGGTTATTTTTACACTATACTTATAAACCACATTTTAAACATGATAATACATTCAAAATATAACATCTACCCATATTCCTCTGCTTATCCCTGGTTGGTTCGCATGGGCAGTAGCGTAAGCAGGAAAGCCAAGACTTTTGACTTCCTAGCCACTTTTGGCGCTTTTCCACTAGTACCTACTCAGCCCGACTCGGCTCGTCACGCATCGTCACGCCTCTACCCGCTTGGTCCTCGTTTGTTTTTCCACAGCCAGGGGAGAAGTGGGCGGGTTGGGGTGAAGCTGCTGTGACGTACTCGACTGCGCAACCGCTTCGTTCATGTCGGCGCTGATCAGAAATCAGCTGGAGCCGCGAGCGGCTGAGAGTAAAACAGCCTGTCTGCGAGCCGCGAGTCGCGCTGACTCCCGCTTCCTGATTCAAACGTCTGACGGCCCCGCCCCCGACCAATCAGTGGCACGGAGGGTGATGACGGCCCCGCCCCCCGACCAATCATTGGCGCGGAGGGTGGTGACGTAAGGAATAGTCCCGGCCCAGCCTGGATAGAATCTCGCCAGAATGGTTACAGAAATAGTATCGGCTTGGAGCGGCTCTACCAGTCTCAGCGCTAGTGCAAAAGCGCAAAACGGGGCCGTGGCAGGTAGAACCGAGGTGAAGCGGGACTAGTGCAAAAGGGCCACATTTGAGACCGGTTACTGAACTATACTTTTTTTTTAATACCAATTTTATGAAATGAATTGTAAAGAGTAAAAATTGTCATAACACATTACCTGGACAGACCTTACCTACATAGAAAACCTACGCTCTGACGATGTGGATGAAGCTTGGACACACAGATACCTGGTTGCCAGGTGTGATAAGTGAAGCTTGGACACACAGATACCTGGTTGCCAGGTGTGATAAGTGAAGCTTGGACACACAGATACCTGGTTGCCAGGTGTGATAAGTGAAGCTTGGACACACAGATACCTGATTGCCAGGTGTGCATAGGCGGCGGGTGACTGAAATATTTGGTGAAGCTATGTATAGGGAGGAATCCGCGAAAATTTTGAGTTTTTTTTTTCACCCAAAACAGTTGCGTAACAATGATTTGAGCATAATTTGACCAATATAATAGCAGGATTACCGGCAGTGCAGTCTCCTCCTCCTCCCGGGTCATCGCTGCTCATATGGCCGGCTGCACCATCAGGTGAGCCGGTGTTAGACACTGGGGGGGTCGCTGACGCAGTGGCTGAAGTCGCTCTCCTCCGACTCACTGTCACATTGGCAGCAGCTTCGGCAATGTTTTGGGTGTGTTTCTCTTTTGGTTTAAAAAATGAACGTATATCCATCTTGGTCTTGACTTGGAGCTTTTTGTTGTGTTTTGAAAGGAGCGCTGCTGACTGTGCATTTGTAATTGGCGGACAAAAATGCGGATGTTTACAAACAACATTTGCAGTTCTGATCATCTGAGCGGTCCGCAGACCAGGGGGGTGTGACTGGCCACTTTTCATTTTTTTTAACCAAAGCCTTGCTGAATTATCACCGCATTGTCACTAGGGAAGCTGAAGCAACAACACACATTCAATATTGCAGCTTTTTATTAAAGGTATTGTGACATAATTTTTAACATGCTTTTAACACTATTAAAAGTCTTGGCCAATATCCCTCAAATGTGTCGAAAAGGGTGTAACAAAAAAAACTTCACTTCAGTACTCCATGCAGGGATTAAAGCAAAAAAAAATCCCAGGACGGAAAGTTTTCAGACCCCCCCCCCCCCGGTTGCGGTTGAAAACGTAAATTTCTAATCCATTCCTGAGAGTTCATCTTTTAATCCAGTGGCAATATCCGTGCTAGTAGATACTTTTTATGTAATAATGACAGGGGGTTCTAAACGAGGCACTGCACTACAGACTCGCTACATAACTTTGAACAAAGCATCTGAAATTAAAATGCAGATATACAAGCTCACAGCGCGTCACATTCGTAATGCAACGTAGGCTTGTAGCTCCGCAGTGTTTACATTGCGGCACACCGACATGCGACGAGGTCTAGCGCTGAGTTATGGTTCTGCTCCCACCAACGCAGAGCACACAGCGCAAGAATACACACAAAAATACACACAAAAAATCTGAATTTTTGCAAAGAATGATGCATTTTGATAACATAATAACACGCATTCATCATCATGGGTAATTCTTCATGCATGAATAAATCTTGAAATGAAGATAATTATATCTTAAACTTCTACAATGGCCAGAATCCCCCTTTCCCACCAAAAAAACTAGGGATGCACCTTAGTAATTAAGGAGTTAAAACTCACTCGCCACTTAGGGGACTCAGTAGCCAGCAGAAACGGCAGTAGGAGCATTTATTACATTTATTAACTGTAGTACCGCTATTATGAGAGGTTATTTCTCACAGTATTAGCCTAAAGGGACTTAAGTCTGATTTATGGTCCCGCGTTACACCAACGCAGACCCGGCGTAGGGTACGCGGCCGTACGCACCGTACGGCGCGCTTCGCCGCGTAACCTACGCAGAGGCCTACGGCGTAGGTTACGCGTCGATTTAACGCTGACCCATAATTCAGGCTTCACAGCGCGACTCCACTGTCCGCCGGCGCGCGCCCGGCTCGTCGCCACGCCGACTCTGCGCTCATATATTTAATACATTTATGAAGCCCATATATTTATAAAGCCCCACCTGGCCGAGCCCTAACACTGAGGCCATGGTAGATTTAGGTTACACACGGACACGCGGCACTGTTGACTTTTTTTCCCTGCCGGCTCTGCTCACTGCCGCAACGTGTTGCCTCCAGTCATTTCAATGAGAAGCACACCGCAAAACACTGCATTGCATATTCAGCGCCGCACAGAAGCTCCCAAATGGAAATGATTTTTGATTTCTGAATGAATGGATAGATACGTTGCTTATTTTTTGCATATTATGTTTTTCATTTCTGGCCTGGTCCGTTGTTTGGGGAATTTTTCTTTTTTTTTTTCCCCCGTTCCGGGGAAATTTTTTGCTGAGACCAAAATCCGCGGAATTCCGCGGATCCGCGGAAGATTCTGATGCCTGTATAATTGCAACACATGGTGCTTTACATGCAGAATAAAATAACAATCAAAAACACGTCGACGCAAACCACATGCGTAGGCACGGCGTCGTTTTGACGCAGAACCATAACTCAGCCTAGGCTGAGTTATTAGGTGTCAGGTTACGTGCATCTAAAACCAGAGGAGAACTTTACTGTGTGTGCACAGCCAACAGCTGATTGACTGCAGTGGGCGCCGTTCGACAAGTCACCGCGGCGCTACAGACACCCCGGTGTTCATATTTTTTGTCGGATTTGCGCTGATCTCATAAAAAATTATCCCAAAAAAATCCCCAGGACGGAAATCCGTACCCAGTACGGAGAACTTTAATCCCTGAGACTCCATGCCTGGCTTTTTTTATGACTGTGTTTTTTGCCTGTGAAAAACGCGTCCTTTTCTCCCTTTCCTGTCAATCATTGCGAGGGAGAGACGTCTCTCTCCCTCCAGCCCGCGGCTCAGCGCTGATGGGCAGGGAGCTGGGTGGAGGGGGCGGTGATTTAGCGGCCCTTTACGTAACGGTCCGCCACCAAACCAGATGTGCCGTTTTGGCATAATTATGACACACAATACACTGAATGTTAAAAGTTCAGGGTTTTTTTGGGTGTAATTGATGTCAAGATACCCAACAAAACACAAAAAATCAAGAAAAATTTGTTTTTCATGTCACAATACCTTTAAAGCAGCACAACGTAACTTTCAGCTTTTCTGAGTTTGGCGGCATCTTTTGGACAAAAGCGGTAGTGCTTTACCAGAAAGAACACTACGTTTCCCATGAGCACCAGCGCGTACTGCCAGAAAACTCCTGTCCCGTCGCGTGCATTTGTTTTGAGAGAAGACGGGACGCTTTTCTGTTTCACCAAGTGAAAAGACGGAACGCAAAAAAAAAGATGTTAAACTGCTGGAAAGGAACTGGAATTTACCGGGATACCTTAAACAAGGAAGCCAGGGAGCAGTATATGGAGAAAATAATGATTATTAACGGTCTGGATCCATATGAAATCCCTACTAAAGAATGGAGCTCCTCGTCGGAGCGCCACTCTTTAGAAGGATTTACTGCCGCAGTTCTGCACAACCCACGTCTTAGGCTACCTTGTTTAGGAGTGTTTGGCAGCTGCTTTGGTAAATGTTTGACTCGCCGTGTGTTTCAATAAATTAGTATAATAGTACAACATACAGTACATGTTTTGTATTACTCTTACTTTTCAATTCTTTTTTTTTGACTGCTTTGAAGAGGCTCCGACGCGTGAGCAATATTTTTTTTTCCTCGTGAGATTATTTTTTTCCTCTGCAGCTACAAATCAAATAGTTAATATTTTCTCCTCAACAAAATTAATCGCACCGCAGAGAACTGGCCAACAACTGCGTTTAGCTGGAGAAATGGGGAATAAAACCCGTTTGAATGATCCGACCCCGGTCTGTGAGTGTTTGTTTGTGGTTTAATAAACCCGTGTTTTGATCCGACGCCCGTCTGCGTGCGTGTTTGTTTGTTTGTTTACTGAGGAACGTTATGTTTGGTCGGACTCGTTACAGCCGCGATCCAACCGAACCAACGACTCTTTTAATTTGTTATCTCAGATAATTGGCCAGCCTCCGTGGTTCTGCCTCCGAGCAGGAAAGCGGTGAAAAGTTAAACCATTAGCGATCTTTTCCCCACGTCTGTTGTGTGGAGCTGCTGCAGCCACAACGCAGCAACGGGTTACCAGCTTATGCGGAGCTCTGCGCTCCAAGCCCCGCCCATTTTCGTCTCGACTACGAATCGGGAAGGAGGGGGAAGTGACGTATGCCGTAAAGCAGTCAAAGCCGTAAAAATTTGTAGTTTTTTAGTGTGGCAGGGTTCCTACCATGCTCCTCAAAGTTACATAGTGCCAGTGAAGGTGATACTGACCCCCCCAGACCATGACAGAGGTGTCATTAAACCTGTTGGAAGTTGATGTACCATCACAATGACTCTGGAAATATGATATTAAGGTGGAAAAGTTACGTAGTGTCGCTTTAATGTTGCGCACATATTATATAATTTTTGCAAAATACCTGGCATTGTATTTGGGGAGGCTTAGCCTTCCCTAGCCTTCATTACCCGCCGCCCATGCAGGTGTGATAAGTGAAGCTTGGACACACAGATACCTGGTTGCCAGGTGTGATAGGTGAAGCTTGGACACACAGATACCTGGTTGCCAGGTGTGATAAGTGAAGCTTGGACACACAGATACCTGGTTGCCAGGTGTGATAAGTGAAGCTTGGACACACAGATACCTGGTTGCCAGGTGTGATAAGTGAAGCTTGGACACACAGATACCTGGTTGCCAGGTGTGATAAGTGAAGCTTGGACACACAGATACCTGGTTGCCAGGTGTGATAAGTGAAGCTTGGACACACAGATACCTGGTTGCCAGGTGTGATAAGTGAAGCTTGGACACACAGATACCTGGTTGCCAGGTGTGATAAGTGAAGCTTGGACACACAGATACCTGGTTGCCAGGTGTGATAAGTGAAGCTTGGACACACAGATACCTGGTTGCCAGGTGTGATAAGTTTCCCTCACAGTCACCACCAGGTTACTGAACTGACAGAGCAGAGTTCTGTCCCGCCGTATCTCTCCCTCAACCAACCAGGCGTCCCAATACTTGACCACAATTTAACAAAAGTAACATCTGTTTGTCATCAAGAGCTTTTGATTTAGCTAGAAAGCAATACACAAACTTTACACAACAATATAATATTCAGTTAACATTACATTGTTCACATTTCAAGTCAACGTGGTGCCCCTCTTCAGTTGCAGCAACGTTAACCTAAGTACACAGACATTGATGTGTTCTGCTCTGATTCCTTTCTCATTGGCTCCTAACAGTTCACTTTTAGTGGCTGGAAAATTCAGAGGGGGAGGGATCTTAAGTTTGAACGAAAACAGCGTATTTTACGCACGTCATAGTTGTACAAAACAGTTTTTTTTACACGCGTTCATGAACGCTGCTTTTTAAGCCACTTGTAGAAAACTGCGCTTTTTACAGCGTTTTTTGTGCTCAAAACGGCGCTTTTTACACCCATTTGTTCAAAGACAGATACGTAGACGCCCCATCGAGCGCTGAGCCGTACGTCAACGACGGCGCCATATTGGATGTGGCAAGACTGCGCTGTAAACTAATACAAGTAAATGGGCTTATTTTCATAAAGCGCCTTTCTACAAAGAAATTTACGTTTTACGTCTCATTTATTCATTCACACACGCACTAATATACTTGGGAAACAGTTAGACACCAAATATAATATATTTAATTTTCTCAATGGCAAAAATAAGAACTTTATTGATCCCACATGAGTAATTCATGTTATATCAGCTATAGAGAACAAGGTAGTGCCGAAAAACAATATATATATATATATATATATATATATATATATATATATATATATATACACATACATACATACATATATATATATATATATATATATATATATATATATTTATTAGGGGTGTAACGGTATTTGTATTCGCCCCGTCCCGTCACGGTACGGGGGTCACGGTTCGGTACACGCAGTCATACGGCGAATATGTCTGACTGAGTTAAAAAAAAAAATAAAAATTTTAAAAAAATCAATCATCGTTTTTTTTCCCTTATAAATATCAAAAGTCACGTTCCATTACAGACCTAAATGTGTGCTAGTCTGTGCATATCAATAAATATATGTGCAATTCATATATCATCATAAATTATAGGCTATAATAACGATAAAATGTTCTAATTCTTAATTTACAACTGTCCTGAACGCATCAGGTGAGCCGACGCGGATTGGGTGTAAAGCCTGATTTATGGTTCTGCGTTAAATCGACGCAGGCATACGCCGTAGGGTACGGCGCAGTCTACGGCGAGGTTATGCGGCGACGCGCAACCTTCGCCGTAGGCGCTGCGTTGGTGTAACGCGGTACCATAAATCAGCCTTAACAGTCACAGCAAATTTGCGGTGAAGGAGATTAGCGCTAAAGTTTAAAAGAGGACTAAATTTGTACAAAGTTTTGAATGTTACCCCGTTTTCCATGTTACCTGGATTATTTTGGGTTATGGAAGAGTCAACTACCGTTGGTGAGTGAGTGTAACCTTCATAAATAATTTATTTATCAGAATGTGTCTTGACCACCTGCCTATTTTAATGAGCTTGTGTTGTTGTCAACGAGACCGCCGAGTCTATTCTCTGTTATAGAGCTCAGAAATGATGTTATAGACCGCTGTGTCTATATCTATCTAAATAGATGGTGTAATTTTAGACCAGTTATGTTTTTTTTGTATTTAAGCTGAATCAAAGATGGAACTGAGTCAGTCCGTGACTATCAGCTGTCAGGCCTGTGTGTGTGTGTGCGTGTGTGCGCGTGTGTGTGTGTGTGTGTGTGTGTGTGTGTGTGTGTGTGTGTGTGTGTGTGTGTGTGTGTTTCTGCAGCACAGGCCTATAGGCTTGGCTCAATAAAAGTGAGAATAAATGTTGTTTGATGGGTAGGATGATGTTGTTGAACGTTAAAATGACTATCATAAGGCCCATGGAGAATGCTCCGCCCCCAGACGGCTCTGCCCATATGCAGCAGTAGAGGAGCCCGGGTTCAAGTATTTATTAAAAGTGCTCGAGCTCGTTACAATGTCCCATCCCGCGCTCACATAAACCAGTCCGTGGTAAAATTAAAAACACTAATGCACAAGTTAAATGTTTTATTCTATTTATTTTACATTTTAATAAGAGACGCTTTTTAGTTTTGTAGCCAATTGAACAAACTTTAACTTTCAAATGCTATGATCAAAATAAAAGAAAAAACTCGTCTTATACATTTGGGACTTTTTGTATTTTTTTCCCTGTTGTACCGATCCGTACCGAACCCGTACCGAACCGTGACCCCTGTACCGAGGTACGTACCGAACCGTGACTTGTGTGTACCGTGACACCCCTAATATATATATATATATATATATATATATATATATATACCGTATTTTCGCGACCATATGGCGCACTGTGTGGAAAGGCGCACCCTCAGTTTTGTGTGTCATTTTTGGTTTTAAAACACACATACGGCGCACCGACCCAAAAGGCGCCGTCTAAGGAGACGGAGCTGCACACACACGCGCTGCAAAACACACACGCGCTAAAAATACAGCGGAAGCAAAACTTAGTTTGATATTTTATTTCACTTTTCACATCAATCAAACCCTTCAAAGGTTCATATTCTGTTTCTGCATTAAAGAATTTAAAAAAAACACCGGGTTGCTGCACATAAACCTGTCTCAGCCACTGATCATCTCCTCATCCATCCAGCCCTTTTCATTTCACTCTGGCTGGAAAAGTCTCTTTAGGGAACGCTTTTCTTTTAAAAATCACCATAGCCGGCAGTTTCTGTCCATCAGCGTGGCAGGCAAGCACAAGACTAAATAAACATACCCCGTTGTGCTGCGGATCCCGACCGCGGCGGTCCCGGGTCCCGCTCCCCGTCTGCTCCCTCGCGCTGGACCGGGTCCCGGGTCCCGGTCCGCCCCCCCCGCGCTGGTCCTGCGGCGGTCCCGGGTCCCGCGTCCCGGGACCCTCGCTCTGGACCCGCTCACACACGCGCTGTCGGGGAGCCGGTACCGGGTTGTATGCGACAGGAGCTCCGCTAATTCAGCTGCGCCAGTCCGAATTTCCAGACCTGTCTCAGCTTCTTGATCATCATCCCTTCATCCAGCCCCCCCTTTTCATTGGCCCTTATAATGACTCCGGCTGGAAACGTCTTATGCAAAGTTTTTCTTTTAAAAATCCCCATACAGTTTCTGTCCATCAGCTGCGCCAGGCAAGCGCCACATAAACCAGTAAGTGTGTGTGTCGCGCCGCGAACACACCCGCGCATGTCGGGATCCGGTACCGGGTTTGTAACCGACAGATTTGGCTGCAAATTTCGGAGGGTGAAGCTGATCCAACCTAAGACAGACCCCAGAAATCTCTGCTCCCAAAGCGGCCGGGAACCAGGTCGATCGGACCGCTTTGGGAACCAGGAAGTCGGCTGCAGCAGCGCCCATCACCGCGGCTTTAACCGGGGAAAGTCACCGGTTCCGACCGGCCGGGACCGGAGGAGCCCACATGGACTTGTAGTAGGGGCTCCCGGGGAAAGAGCACCGGCATTTCAGCCGGATCTGCCCCGGGGAACCGGCGATCGGACCCCGCAAACCCACGGCAGGTGCATCCTCGGTTCTGACATGCAAAACACACGCGCGCTGCAGAACACACACACACAAGTGTGCTTATTTAAATAGAGCGGAGCAAAACTTAGTTTGATTGTATTTTATTTCACTTTACACATCAAGCAAATCCTTAAAAGTTTTCATCATCTGTTTCGCATTAAACAGCTCAGTGGATGGTCTCATTCACGTCGCAACTCACGGGGGCTTCACACGCCCCCTTCTCCCTTTACCGTTCTCATGGTGGCCGGCCTTACATTACCGTAATTCAGGTAATAGACACGGCGCACCGTTTCAAAAGGCGCCCGGGACATGTAAAAAAAAAAAAAAAAAAAAAAAATGTGCGCCTTATGGTCGCGAAAATACGGTATATATATATATATATATATCCCCTCATAAAAATAAGAAAAATAGAGAAACATATTTTCTCATCAACAAAGTATATTTTACATAAACTAACTACATAAACTAACTAATAAAATTTTTCTAGTAACAAAATAACATATTTGAATCATTTTTAAGATTTTTTCAGTTATTTTATTGTCTGAAAAATGATTCAAATGTTATTTTATTGTCTGAAAAATGGTTCAAATATGTTATTTTGTCATTTGAAAATTTGTTTTGTTGATGAGAAAATATGTTTCACTATTTTTATTATTTTTTTGAGGGGGGATATATATAGTTTTTCGGCACTACCTTGTTCTCTATAGCTGATACAACATGAATTACTCCTATGTGGGATCAATAAAGTTCTTATTTTTGCTATCTAAGAAAATTAAATATATTATATTTGGTGCCTAACTGTTTCCCAAGTATATTATTGCGTCTGTGAATGAATAAATGAGACATAAAACGTACATTTCTTTGTAGATAGGCGCTTTATGAAAATAAGTCCATTTACTTGTATTAGTTTACAGCTCAGTCTTGCCACATCCAATATGGCGGCGACGTTGACGTATTGCAGCAGCTCCATGGGGCGTCTACGTTTATATGTCTATGCTTTTGTTCGGCAGTGCATTCATTCAAGCCCGGTTTTTGGCCCTTGTGGCTTGCCATACTTTCAGCGGCGTTCATGGACAGCAGAAAACGCTGGTTTTTACGCCACTCGTTTAAAACGCGGCTTTTACGGCGGGTTTTCTGCT